>NC_044039.1:59011573-59368293 GCF_901765095.1 Microcaecilia unicolor
TCAAAAGTATTTTATTAATTGACTAAAGCAGCATTAGCAGTTACAGATAAAATTGGTATATAGCAAAACAAGTATACCCAGAGCTCCAAACAATAAATAAGTGAATAAAAGCCCTGTTAACCTTTTGTCACTATTCAAGATGCCATTTGTATAATTAATTGTGATTGGCAGATAACAAAATAAATGCAAATTTTAAAGGTATTTTGTCACTAGTTAAAATACCATTAGCAGTTACAAATAAAATTTACATAATTGTAATTGGCAGATAACGAAACAAATATACCCAGAGCTCCAAAAGATAATAGAAGCCCTGTTAATGCTATTATATATATATATATATATATTTCTCACATCAGCATTCATTTAATAAAATGTCTTCAATATTTCCTTTAAAACATAGCAAAAATGATGCTACTTTAGTCAATGAATAAAATACTTTTGAATTTTATTCATCTTATCTGCCAATTGCAATCAATTATGCAAATGGAATTTTGAATAGTGACAAAATGGTTTTTTTTTTAATTAAGATCAAGTAATGCCACTAGATATTATAGTTTTGGCTTTTTTATATTTGAAGATTTATATATTCATTTCTGTGCTGATTTGAATGTTTTTGAAGGTTTATAATATTATCAGTGTAATGTTTGAAATTTATTGTACATTTTAAAATGTTTTTAAAAAAATTATTTTTGACCTTTCTGTTTAAGCTTTTATGAATATGAAATTTAGTTATAGCCAGTATTATATAATATGACCTTTTTATAAAATATAAGTAATTAAAATAAGCGTTTTAAACATATAATAATATATGAAAACAATTTTTGTCCAAAAGTAAGGAATAATATATTGTAGAGGAATATATTCGAGATATTCCCCAAGTTTTCCACGTCATCACTGTGGTGAGTTACTATTTTTGTTTTGATTAATTATCCATTTATTTTCAAATTACTATATAATATATGAGAATGTTACAATATTAAATGCAATGTTAAAATATTAAATGCTTTAGGTGTTTATATAGGCTTATATATGTATGCTTGATGAGTCTAAATATTAATCTTTGGTTTTATTCATTATATGTTAAAAAAAATTTTAAAATATATTATTTCTATGTTTTGTATTCTATGTAGACTCCTGACGCAGGTGCTAGTCACCGAAACACGGCCTGTGTCGGGTCTTTTTGTCAAGGCTCATTCATTAAAGAACTGTGTTCCATTTTTAAAGGCCCATGGTGCTGTTTTTTTTGTTTGGACTTTAGTTTGTACTTCGTTCCCTCTCTTTTGTTATATACAATTAGAGGTTAAACACCATGCTACTGCAGACCCACAGACATTTAAAAAATTAGTAGCTTGTAGAGCAGAATTGCAAAAAATACAATTGAGAAAGATGGAATATACCAGAAAATGTTTGAAACAAAAGTTTTTTGAATTCAGCAATAAAGCGGGTACTATGCTAGTGAGAAGCTTGACCAGCTAAACAAAAATTAATCCCAAAATTAGCTCCCTGGTAAAAATCATCAAATGTTCAAAAATAAAACCAGAGAAAAGTAAAGTGGAAACAAAATATAGATAGAAGGTTGACCCCACACTAGAACAAACTAACACATATTTTGAATAAATTTTGGAGAGTTCTCAGAGTATTGACTCACCCAGACGAGACTACACACAAGTGATTTAAATCTCTAAGGGTGGTTGAGCATCTCAATCACAGAACTTCTCCGTTGGTTTTTAAAAAAAAATTTTATCTTTTACAAATCGTTCACAAAACCACACTGTAGTGCTCTAATCATATAATAGTGAAAATCCAAAATGACAAAAAATGTGAAAGTCAATCACTTCTATCGTTCCACTCAATTTCAATCACAAGTTTCAAAAAGATATGACCTAGAAAAGGTCTAATAATCTTCCAATCCAAAAAAAGAGGCACTTATCGTATTATGTCGAGTAACTCTCCTTAGAGACATTCAATAAGTTTCTCTTATATTATCCATCCATCCATCTCTCAGAGAATATAAGTGTATCCCTGTGAGGCTTACAGATAGTCCTCACTAGGATCAAGATACACTGTGGAACAGCTGAGAACAAAGCAACATAAGATCCAGTGTTCCTGTGGAAAGCAAGACGGACGGAAAGTCAATACTCTGAGAACTCTCCAAAATTTATTCAAAATATGTGTTTGTTCTAGTGTGGGGTCAACCTTCTATCTATATTTCGTTTCCACTTTACTTTTCTCTGGTTTTATTTTTGGACACAGTGAGAAGCTTGAGACACAGACAGGTGAAAAATACGATTGCAAAAATTAAAGGTGCTCGGGATGAAATATTGCACCAAGATAAGGACATAAGCAGACAATTTGTTCATTTTTACACAAAACTATACTCTAAAGGGGAGGTGGTGTCCCAAGGAAAGATGCGAGAATACTTACAAGAGCTAACTAAATATACCACAAATTACAGGACTGCAAAAGGCTGAGCTCGAGGCTGAAATTGCAACGCAAGAGGTTCTCAGGGTCATTAAAGGGTTAAAACCAGGAAAGGCCCCTGGCATCGATGTTTATACAGGGTAATATTACAAGGTATTTGGGAAAGAACTGGCACCATTATTAGTTAGGGTGGGCAATGCAAACTTTGGGGGCCAAGGAGTTCCTCCTAGTATGAGGGAAGCAGGTATATTGGTCATTTTAAAACCAGGGAGAGATCCAGCAGTGTGTGGATCATATAGTCCGATATCTCTGCTGAATATTGATGTAAAAATTTTAGCCAAAGTTATGGCAGATCATTTGGGAAGAGTGTTGCCTCATATAATTCACGAGGACCAATCAGGATTCATAGCACATAGACATGTGGCAGACAATATTCGCTGCACTTTGAATATTACATGGGGGGCACAGAGGAGGGGAGATTCACTGACACTGCTGGCGGTGGATGCGGAGAAGGCATTTGACAGGGTGGAGTGGGAATACCTGTGGGAAGTGATGAGGGCTATGGGAAATGGGGGGGCGGGGGCGCATTTCTAGAATGGGTAAAAGGGTATGTATTCATTCCCAGTGGCGCGTATAAAAGTGTATGGAAGGTACTCAGAATATTTCCCCATAGCAAGAGGAACGAGACAAGGTTGCCAATTTTCTCCCCTGTTATTTGCTATTTCCATTGAACCCCTGGCTTTGAGAATACGGACTCTGAGACATTAGAGAAGTTAAATTGGTGGGGGGGGGGGGGGGGGGCATGAGAACAAAATTGCCCTGTTTGCAGGCGGCATTCTCTTTTATGTATCCCAACCATTACTGACACTACCTATTATAATAAGGGAACTGGAACTATACGGTAAAGTGGCAGGGTTTTTAGTGAATTACGATAAATCTGAGATGATGGGAATTACTAGCACAGAGGCAGAGTTGGAGCAGCTGAAACAGGCATTCCCTTTTAAAATGACAGACCATAGCTTTAGATATTTGAGAATTGTAATACCAAAAGATCTAGATAACCTCTTGTTAATACGCCTTTGCTCAGGGATGTGAGACGGGACTTGATTAAATGGAAAAATAATTTTTTTGTGTGTTTTTTTTTTTTTTTTTTTTACATTTGTACCCTGCGCTTTCCCACTCATGGCAGGTTCAATGCGGCAGACAATGGAAGGTTAAGTGACTTGCCCAGAATCACAAGGAGCTGCCTGTGCCGGGAATCGAACTCAGTTCCTCAGTTCCCCAGGACCAAAGTCCACCACCCTAACCACTAGGCCACTCCTCCATGGTGGGGGAGAATAGCGGTAGTAAAAATGAACATTTTACCCAGACTGCTTTTTCTATTTCAGACACTGCCAATATTAGTACCCAGAAGGGAAATTTTAAAACTACAGTCAGATATAGGGGCCTTTGTGTGGGCGGGCGGGCCGGCTAGGCTGTCGAAAAAAATCTTATGGGGGAAGGTGGAAGAGGGGGGGGAGAGAGGGATGCCAAATGTGCAGTGGGTACTATTGGGCGGCCCAATTAAAACAGATAGGGGAGTGGAGTAAAGTAGACTTATTTCCAATTACTAGGCTAGAGCAAATTTTTGTTAGGGAAGGAAAGCTAGATGGTCTGCTGTGGGCCTCAGTCCCGGAGCAGACATTATTATTATTATTATTATTATTATTATTATTATTATTTATTGCATTTGTACCCCACATTATCCCACCTTTTTGCAGGCTCAATGTGGCTTACAGAGTAAGGTTATGATAGTCAGTGCATGATTTAAATACAATTGATCATAAGCTGAGGTAAAGAGGATTTACATGTGCAGATATTGGGTAGGTTGAGTGAGAGGTGTTTTAGGTGTGCTTGGGTGGTTTGGGGGATATAAGGGCCTTACGCTGAATCCTTTTGTATCTCATCTCTTCGCGGTGTGGGGGAGGCTGAAATGAAGGTAAGAAGGACAGGGAATAGATCTACATATGCATAGCTCACACAGGTTCCCGGAGGGGGGAAGGGAAAATAAGGTATTCCAAAATTGGTTTCAAAAAGGGCTCATACGGTTTCATGAGTGCCTAAATGAGGGTAGAATATGGACATTTGAAGAACTACAGGAAATGTATGGGTTAGTAGAGTCCGATTTATATGCGTGCATGCAGGTCAAACACTTAGTACAGAGAAGTGGGCCAGGGAGGGATTTGAAAAAGTATGGGGGGATATGGATAAGTGGGGGAAAGGAATTTCACGGATATATGGACACCTCAGGGGGCAGAGTTTTATGAAAATGAACTATATGGAGGCATGGGAAAAGGACTTGAATCAGGATGTTTCGGAGGCAGAATGGAGGGGTATGCTTGGAAGTCAAGAAAGCCTCGGTGTGTGTGCTTATTAAAGAAAATGCGTATAAAGTGCTGAGCAGATGGTATTATACACCTGATAGAATTAAAAGAATGTTCCCTGAGGCTTCTGATAGCTGTTGGAGATGTGGAAGGGAGACGGGAACTTTTTTTCATGTTTGGTGGGGGTGCAGTTTGATTCAACCTTATTGGAAAGATATAACGGATAGGTTGTCTAAAGTTCTAGAAGGTACTTTTCCATGTGATCCTAATGGTGCTTCCTGGGGTGGGGGGAACCAGAGGGGAAAGAGATGGCAGCAGAGATTCAAGAGAATGGGATTAGCCGCTGCAAAAACCACTATTGCAATGCATTGGAAAAAGTCCGCTGGGCCAACTGTAGGTAATTGGGCTGAGAAATTTAAAACCATTATGGAGTTGGAAAAATTGACTGATAAGCGTAAGAGGAGATGTAATCCAGAGGCACCTGAATGGATTCATCTAACAGATATTGAGGGGGTTTAGTGGGGTTTGGGCTGTGGGGGGAATCAGTTGTTAGGGGTTAGTGGGGGGAAGGAAGGGTGGGGGGAATAGGGGGGATAAAAGGGTTATAAGCATAATGTTAAAAAAAATTTTTAAATTGTTGCATTGTCATGTGCTTGAACCAATGGCTCGTTGTTATGTTTGAGATATTATTTCAATAAAAATTCAAAGTTTAAATAAACAAACTTTGATTGTGAGCCCTCTAGGGACAGAGAAAGTACCTGCATATCATGTGTACAGCGCTGTAAACGTCTAGTAGCGCTATAGAAATTTAGACGCACCAGTTTTTTTCCATTAACATCAACTGATGCATTCTGTTGCACCAATTCCAGTATGCTAGAGGGTCCCCATATATTCACGCACTAAAAATTAACCTTTTTATTGAGTAAACCCACCTTGCAGATTAAATTGGTGACCACCCATGCTCTGCAATCTAAATGCTTCAAACCTGTCCAAAAGAAATCCCAATGGAGAAAATGGAATCTGTTCCCAACACAAGTTCCAGGTAACAAATAATCATTCTTTAAAAAGACTTTACACCTAAGCATTCCTAGAAAGAATGAAAAAAAGAATTGGCGTTTGAGTATATTTCTGGCAAAACAGGGTATCAATGCCAGCCTTGTGAAAAATTTGCATTTGAGGTATATACGCGATGAATTACCCAGAATTGGCATTCATGTTACTTCACAATAACTACCTGGGCATAGTGATATTTCTAAAAATTATATGAAGTTCAGACACAAAATAGTCCTATGAATTTTTGCCAAAAATGTCCTGAATCTGACCTTGTTTAGCATGCAAAGGCAACATGTTCCAATCATATTATATGCTTTTCTTCTCCCAGTCCTGAAAAATCCTATTGCCTTGTGAAAATAAAGCATTACCTCGGATAGACAGAAGGTTGAACATCTATGCCCCAGTAAAATCAGATCTGCCAAAGAGCCCTTAAGGGCTGTGAAGAATATGATCACAACTTGCCTTCCGTGAAATACAGGTCAAACAGTCTTATGGCTGCAAGATAGGCCTAAAATCATAAACAAGTCTCTTGACTGATTTCACTCTAGTGCAACAATAACTGTTGTGACAGGCTACAAGGTTAGTGAAACTTGCCATTGTCTGCAAAAGAGCTCATCTGATGAAGAAATGCCAACTGGACATTGGCTTAAGCAGAACTATGCGGTCATGGTATCTTGCAAGATAAATGAGTAACTAGCCAGATGCAGGGAAATACAGAACTGTACAAGCTGAGTGAAACTATGATGGTCAAAGATGTCAGGTGGTCGAGAGTAAGGTTCATTGTGGTCGAAACTGATATGGTGTCATCAAGATTTACTGATAAACAGCTGACTGCCAGTAATCAGGACACAAGGGTATATAAACTCATGGTTTGGCCAATGTGATGGAGAATTCAGGACCAATGGCATCTGTTTGATTCACTGTCTGACAAGTCCCTATGAGGAACTGCCTTGTTTGCTATTACCTTTGAACTTGTGGAGACTGTTTGGTGAGTATTGTATTAATTGATTTGCTTTAATAAACTTGAGAGCTGATTTCTCATATTTCCTGTATTTCTCTTGTTTATCTCCTGACTTACTCAGAATGGTGGATAACTCTGATGATTAAGGAGTCTAGATAAGCGAGGAAAATATACTTTAAGCAGCCTGGGATGGTGTTTGGTTCTCCCTAGATAAGTAGTGACAGATTCACTGCACTGGGAGGAATAAATACCACCCCAAAACATTCAACAGCTGCAACAGGACCCTCTTAAGATATTTTGAGTGCCTTCAAAGGTTCCTGTAACTTAACCCCACCCCCCCCCCCCCCCCCAAAAAAAAAAAAAAAAAAAAAGTCAAGAATCAAAATAATCCATCTTGGTATACACAGGAATAAAATCCTGTCTCTAACCAATCCCCTAGATGACATAAACAAGCTTGATTATATTTATTCAAATTCAGGTAATCCCATCCTTCCCCTGTGCCAATGGAGTCTTAGGTTTTGGGGGGTGGGGGTTTTACCTCCCCTCAAAAATTTAGACAATAACTGATGTAAAGATTTCAAATCTTTTTTTCAACAGCTTAAGAGGCAACATTTATGATGCAGACATTTAAATACATGAAAGGTATTAATATAAATTATTGTACAAACTTCTGCTTGGAATTTCTGGTAGTTTTCCAGTGGTTTGGTGACTTTCTGTTTAATAGACGGTATACAGTTAAAATGAATTTTCTGCTCCTTGGATACCACAGTTGAAGTCCCACAGGGGCCATTATCACCTGTATTTAACATCTACATGATCTTTATAGACTTTGGTTTCTCCTCTTTGGGAGTTAATTAGTCATATGCTGCTGCTATGTTGTTTCTTGTCCCAGTTTGTGATCAACTGTCTGACACTGTTTCAAAGATAGCTATTTGTATCAACAAGGTCAAACATCTAAGTTCCGTTCATGATTTTACATTAAATGAGGATGGACTTCCGGTGGAGCCATCGGCCAAGATGGCCACTATGAGGTGAGCTCTCGTCAAACCCCGACTGCAAGACACCGACTTTGGTAACCGGAGCACTCTCCCACATCCTTACACCAGGTCTTGTTCCCATTTCCCAGCTGGTATCGGGAACGAATTGTGTGCAGTTAAGCAACGCCGGGAAACACCACTTGAAGCAAGAGTTAGTGCCCCCCAATCGGAGGTGAATTGGCAGCCTGGGTGGAGAGTTCAGCGTTGGAGCGCAGCTGAAGAGAATCAGGGAAACGCTGACAAATGGTAACTGGAGAGGTGGAGGGAATTGGAGCTGCAGAGATGTTGCTTCAGATATAGTGCTGTCCCACACAGTCTGAGCGCCGATCTGGATCCTGGAAGCCTTTTATTTAAGGCCTTCCTATCTGTTATTCCCTTGCCTGGACAGGGTGCGCCTCCTTGGCCCATCGATAGGGTGGACTGTAGCCTTTGGGAGCGGCGCTGAATTTTGCCTAGTCTGCATATCTGGCTGACTAACACATTGATAGAAGAAAGTGCTGCGAGGTTTTTGTTTTTTTTCTTTTTGCCTCCTAGTGGTGCTTGCCTGCTATTTTGCTTCCATAGTGAGGCAGTGGCCTCTTGTGTTGGACTGGGACAGGCAGTGTTGTTTATGGCAGCCTGTGGCTCCAGAAAAGATGCGGAAAAGGCCTGCGGTGGAGGATTTGAAGATGGCGGAGAGAAGTGCCCCTCCCTCGCCTACAGTGGGATCCACTTGGGCATCGGAAATCGTTGCAGAGGTCCACCAGGCTATGGAACAGGCCATGGGAACACAGGGAACTGGGGAAAGGAAGAAGCGATATGGATCACCTTCAGGGCCGTGCCTAAGGTCTCTGGTGCCTCCCTGCAGACTATCAGTTGCCCCCCCCCCCTCCGTCTAGCAGAGCAGGAACAGAAGGGAGCAAGCAAGTAAGCCGGACCTCAGGAAAAAATAGCACTGTATGTATCACTCATTGATAAGTCTCTGACTCTAAAGTTTAGCAATTTCATTAAAGCAAAATTTATTTTCATAACACTTCAAAGATTTCCAACTCAAAATAGGAATGCTAATTCAAAATGTGAGCAAAGTCCTCTTAGTTTCCAAAGATTCTTTTTCTAATCTCCTTTGCACCAAAGGATATAATTCAGATCAAACATTTATCTCTGATCAACTATCTCAGATCAAATATTTATTTCAGATCAAATATTAAGGTTTCCTTGCTTACAGTCACTTAAATCTACCTAACCTTTATATAGCTTATAGGATTTAAACACTCTTAAACTGAAATTCACCCTTTTCTATTCTTCATAACTTCAAGTAATCCTGAATATTCAGATCCTTTTCTCACTAGAGAAACCTCAAACTTCAATCTCCACCAACCTCTTTTCATTCATATTTTCTCATTTACCACATAATCAGGCACTCTTTTATAATTTCAGTCAACACACACAGGAACTCACAGCTGCATGTCTCTCTTGGCCAAACCAATGGTCAGTTGCTGTCTCACTCTGTTCCCTTCCAGGGCAGATTTCTAACAGAAGCTGATCATCCAATCAGAGAGCTCTATTTGAATGCAGATTAACATACAGACACTCATGGGAATTTTTAGTGAAAAACACTAGATAAACCCTTCGTGTTTGGATCAAACTTAACACTTTTGATCAGAGCCATGACCTAACATGGCTGTAAATATTTCCATCATTTTTTATTCATAAATATGCAAATGAGAACCTCCCAAAAACAGACTAATGTGCATATGATTTAAACAAATCTGAGCATATGACAACCAAGTACAGACTCCCAGCACCTGAATTCTGCAATTAAATTTAATGCAAATACTTTTAAAACTTATTTTTAGCACTTTTAAAATTTCAGCTTCTCTTTAATTTGAATGCTGTTCAAGCTCTGAAGCTCACCCTGAGTGAGGAGTTATCCCCAAACCAAAGCATATATAGCAATCTGGTTGCATTCTCTCAAATAACTTGAAGAGCCTGCCTGCCTCAGTGAATACTGCTGAGTTGCTTTCACTTCCTGAGGGCAGGGGAGATAAGAGAATTGCAACTTCAGGTAAAAGATTTTGCAAGTGAGCGAAAGGCAGGCAGGGACGGCAGGGTAGCGGCGCCCCTCTGCCTTGCTTACCCCGCTTACTGCATTGGCACAGCCCTGATCACCTTAAAAAGAGGATAGAACCTCTGTCCACGTGGGTATTGTCTACAGACCCCCGACACAATTGGAGGAGCTAGATAAAGATCTGATCGCTGATATTCAAAAGTTGGGGAAGAAAAGAGAGGTGCTGTTGGGAGATTTCAATTTGCCGGATGTAGATTGGAAGGTTCCATCTGCAGAATCGGAAAGAAGTAGAGAGATCGTGGATGCTTTTCAAAGTGCTTTGCTCAGACAAATGGTGACGGAACCCACAAGGGAGGGAGCGACGCTAGATCTGGTACTCCCAAATGGGGATAGTGTATCAAATGTCCGAGTGGGTGCCCACCTGGGCAGCAGTGACCATAAAACGGTTTGGTTTGATATGACGGCTGAAGAGGAGGGTGGCCACTCAAAACTGAAAGTCCTGGATTTCAAGCGTGCTGACTTTAGTAAAATGGGGGAATACATGAGGAAGGACCTGATGGGCTGGGAGGACGTACGAGAAGTGGAAGGGCAGTGGTCCAGGCTGAAAGAAACTTTTGTGAAGAGGGACCACCTCCGCCGTTCTCCAATCGCACGGAACCTCTCTCGTCTCCAAGGATTTATTAAACAAATCTTTAAGAGGCCCAGCCAGAACCTCTCTGAGCTCCCCCAATATCCTGGGGTGGATTCCGTCCGGTCCCATGGCTTTGTCCACCTTTAGGTTTCCTAGTTGTTCATACACACTCTCTTCCGTGAACGGTGCTGAGGTTCTGGCTGGGCCTCTTAAAGATTTGTTTAATAAATCCTTGGAGACGGGAGAGGTTCCGTGCGATTGGAGAACGGCGGAGGTGGTCCCTCTTCACAAAAGTGGTGATAGGGAAGAAGCTGGAAACTACAGGCCGGTAAGCCTCACTTCGGTTATTGGAAAAGTAATGGAAGCGATGCTAAAGGACAGGATAGTGAATTTCCTGGAAGCCAATAAGTTGCAAGATCCAAAACAACATGGTTTTACCAAAGGGCAATCGTGTCAAATGAATCTCATTGAATTCTTTGGGTGACTGGAGAATTGAATCAAGGACGTGCTATGGACGTAATCTACTTAGATTTCAGCAAAGCTTTTGACACGGTTCCCCACAGGAGGCTCTTGAATAAACTGGACAGGCTGAAGATAGGACCTGAAGTGGTGAACTGGATTAGGAACTGGTTGACGGACAGAAACCAGAGGGTGGTGGTGAATGGAATTCGCTCGTAGGGGAAGGTGAGTAGTGGAGTGCCTCAGGGATCGGTGCTGGGACCAATTCTGTTCAATATATTTGTGAGTGGCATTGCTGAAGGGTTAGAAGGTAAAGTTTGCCGTTTTGCGGACGATACTAAGATTTGTAACAGAGTGGACACCGGGGAGGGAGTTGAAAACATGAAAAGGATCTGCGGAAACTAGAAGAATGGTCTAAGGTTTGGCAATTAAAATTCAATGCGTTGAGATGTGCATAAGTGAGCGAATAAGAGATGGGGTAGGGGGGGGGAGGGGGGGGGGGAAGGGGGGTTATAAATTTGTTTATGGTAAAAACTGTTTTTCTTGACTCTTGCTGACCGTTCGGAGCCACTGTTACATCAGCTTTGTTTACACAATGTATGTTCCTGGTTCTTGTCTCTTTGACTGCTTAATAAAAAAGATTTAAACATAAAATTCAATGCGAAGAAATGCAAAGTGATGCACTTAGGGAATAGAAATCCACGGGAGGTATGTGTTAGGCGGGGAGAGTCTGATAGTTACGGATGGGGAGAGGGATATTGGGGTGATTAGTATCTGAGGATCTGAAGGCGACGAAACAGTGTGACAAGGTGGTGGCCGTAACCAGAAGGTTGCTAGGCTGTATAGAGAGAGGTGTGACCAGCAGAAGAAAAGAGGTGTTGATGCCCCTGTATAAGTCGTTGGTGAGGCCCCACCTGGAGTATTGTGTTCAGTTCTGGAGGCCGTACCTTGCTAAGGATGTAAAAAAAATGGAAGCGGTGCAAAGAAAAGCTACGAGAATGGTATGGGATTTGCGTTACAAGATGTATGAGAAGAGACTTGCGGACCTGAACATGTATACCCTGGAGGAAAGGAGAAACAGGGGTGATATGATACAGACGAAAGGTATTAATCCGCAAACGAACCTTTTCTGGAGATGGGAGGGCAGTAGAATGAGAGGACATGATATGAGATTGAAGGGGGGCAGACTCAAGAAAAATGTCAGGAAGTATTTTTTCACGGAGAGAGTGGTAGATACTTGGAATGCCCTCCCGCGGGAGGTGGTGGAGATGAAAATGGTAGCGGAATTCAAGCATGCGTGGGATAAACATAAAGGAATCCTGTGCAGAAGGAATGGATCCTCAGATGCTTACCGCTGGTGTTTGGGTGGTGGGGCTAGTTCTGGGCAAGACTTCTACGGTCTGTGTCCTGAAAATGGCAGATACAAATCAAGGTAAGGTATACACAAGAAGTAGCACATATGAGTTTATCTTGTTGGGCAGACTAGATGGACCGTGCAGTTCTTTTTCTGCCGTCATCTACTATGTTACTATGTAGTTGCAACAAATTGATAAATTGGCTGGCATGGAACATCGATTTTGCTACTTTTACCAAAGATCTTCAGGAGGTTCAGTAGAGGATCAGAGAGGTGGAAACTTCAACCCAGGAATCTTCATCGTAAATCAAGAGACTTCAAGAAAGGCTTGCTTCCTTGGAAGACAAGGTTGATGACTTGGAAAATCGCTGTCACAGGAACAATCTGAGATTGGTTGGCCTGCCGGAGTCGGTACAAGACGCAGAACTATGGGGCTTAGATTACTGCAGCATCAGAGTACGGCTGGCCCTCTGCATATAGAATGCACACACCACCTGGGGCCCAAAAGATCAGCCACGGAATGGCCTAGGGTGGTCCTTTTCAGACTGCTTCAGTATCATAAGATGAAGATATTGTCTGCTCTCTGAAGTGGTAAAACCCTGGACTATGAAGGCCATAAAATTTCTGTTTTCAAGACTATTCTACCAAAGTATCTCTTCAGCATAAACTGTTCTCTCCGCTTTGTAGCCACTTGCACAATTTACAAGTACGTTTTAGTTTCTTGTATCCGGCTAAGCTGTGGATTCATCGCAATGGAACTTTTCAATATTATGATTCCGCTGAGGTGGATCAACTGGAACGAGATAGGCCAAGCACATCCAAATAACTATTAATATGTTCAGTATTACGCCTGGGATTGAGGATGGGGAGAGTATATCCTGTGGTGTTGGTTTTTTTTGTTTCACAGGTTGAGTCTCTGCAGTCCATGCTGTTCTACTTGGTTGGGAGAGAGACAGGGAGCCAATAGACTGTCATTTTTGATTAACAGGATGGGGTCTGTAGTTGGGGATGTGGAAGTCGCATACCTTATGGTCAGTGGTGTGCTGGAGCCGTCTCGCACCGGCTCGCAAGAGCCGGTTGTTAAATTTTTTAACATCTTCCGAGCCGGTTGTTCTGCAGGGAGAGCCGGCTCCGGCAAACGAGGTAAGCATGGCAGGAGGGCGCCACAAGCCATGCTTACCCCGTTTACCTCACCTCCCACCACTGAAAAAAGGTACCTATTTTTTGTTATCTTTATTAAACACTAGTAATGAAGGCCCGTTTCTGGCAGCAATGAAACGGGCGC
Source organism: Microcaecilia unicolor (assembly GCF_901765095.1). Taxonomy (NCBI): domain Eukaryota; kingdom Metazoa; phylum Chordata; class Amphibia; order Gymnophiona; family Siphonopidae; genus Microcaecilia; species Microcaecilia unicolor. Next base: position 59,025,185 of record NC_044039.1, read on the forward strand.
TAGCAAGGTCCTCCGATGCCCGGCATAGGCCCCGCCCATCCCGCGGACGTGCACGGCGGCCCCCCCCTCCAAAATCGGCAACCCCCCTCTACTACCCTCCCCTCCTCTTACCAGGGTCCCAGCCGCAGCGGGCAAGGTAGTTCGGAGATTCTGCTGCCTTCCGTTGTGTTCACTATGAGCTGTGTGCCCTGACTGTCTGGTCCCGCCCTCATTTCCTGTTGGGCAGGACCAGAGAGTCAGGGCACAGAGCTCATAGCGAAGACAACGGAAGGCAGCAGAATTTGCGAGCTACCTTGCCCCTCAGTTTTTGCGCCGGGACCCTGGTAAGAGGAAGGGAGGGTAGCAGATGGGGGCTAGCGATTTTGGAGGGGGGCGACTGTGCACATGGGATGGGCGGGGCCTATGTCGGGGAGGGGAGTGCCGTTGCGCGGGTGGAGGGATGGCTGAGAGACAGATGGGAGTGGTTTGTCGTTTTTGGAGGGGGTGACGTGCAGGGGCACCTCAGAGAATAAGACGGGGGGTTGGATTTTGGAGGGGACGACGAAGCGTAGGTACTGTATGGGAATGACGGCTGCGTTGGGGAGTGGAAAGAGAGATGACAGAATGGGCTTCCTACCTTCGTGTACTTGTGTTCATTATGACCCGCCCTCGACATAATAACGTTGTGACGTGAGGGCGGGGCACAGATAGATGGTTGCTAAAAGTGGTTACAGAGCTTTGAACTTACGAACCCTGAAGCCACAAAGTGAGCCTTAGAACGTTGAGGTTGCTTTTTATGTGCAGATGGGACGTGGCTGAGGGCGGGTCTGTGAGTGAAGGTGATAGCCTAGCCTACAAACAGTACAGGAGTTCAGTGCTTCACTGTCAGGGAGTGAGGTTCAGAACGTTTGAGGGGGGATTTGAGCTTCAGAACGTTTGAGGGGGGATTTTATTTATATAGATCTGCACTTACAAGAACATTCAAAGACGGTGCAGTGTTCTTCTCTTATCCATGGCTGCTCTGTCATGCTGTGTTGTGTTTTGGGAGCTGTTTCTAATTGCCAGCTTGAGCAAGGCGTCTGTGAGGTCCTAGTGACAGCCGGGTTCAGTTTCTGTTTGGAACTGCGGTTTGGTAGGTGTTTTCTGATGGGTAATGGGTGTGTGTTCTTTCTGATATGCTTATTGTGCTTGATCTACCACCTCTTCTTTAACAGTAAAAATAAGGTAGTGTACAATTTAACCTCCTCCCCCCCCCCCCCCCCACACACACACACACACACACATTGAATGAAAAGAAGACATTATCAACAAGAAAGAAGACAAAAAAAAAAAGCTGGCATTTAAAATGAAAAATACGTAACCTCACTATCAGATTGGCCTCGGCTGAGGATGTGCAATTAATGTACTTGAGTTATGTTCATATCAACATGTTTAACGTTGAAAACAGAAAACAAAAAGGACTTGTTTTGAACTGAGATCGCTTGTTCTGGGCTTATTTCTTTAAGCAAAACGCGCTTGTTTTTTCACCACTGCCTAGTAACACTTATGACAAAGTCCATGGTCTTGAAACAGGACAAATAGCAATCAATCATGAGACTGGAGGCAAATGGATCCAAACCAAGCAAACTTTATTTGGCAGCCAAGACGCAGCTCTGAGTAGCCTCAGGAAGACTGCGTGACGTGTATCATTTGCCACAGATACTTATACACTTTTATCAGCAGTCATGCGCATTGAGTTCATACAAGCCATTACGCAGACCTCAGGAAATCAAAACATCTCTACACATAGTTCATCTCATTACACAGACAAAGGATCTTAGGCAGAAATGAAACTCAGCAAGTTAGGGCCGTTATCTTATCTGGTTGCCATAGCATCCTATTTGCAAGGAGCTGTAGCTCAGTTCAGTTACAAGTTACAGTTTCCTTTAGCCAAGCACAATACAGTGTAGTTTATAGCAAAAAGTGCTGAATCTCCAGGTTCAATAAAAACTGCAATAAAAGCTACCCATACAGTCTGACCAAAATTATTTACACCTGGAACTGGAAGCGATCTACTTGCATTAGCTAAAGACTTGTTTTAAGTGTGTTCTACAGATTGACAGTTCATTAGCACGTCTGCAACTTTGGCAGGAACCGGCTTATGTAGGAGGATTCTGTACTTGAAACTAATTTTATAGCTGTCGGTCACACTTTAAACAAAAATCACAGAATAGTTAAGTCACTGAAAATTATTTGCTTTTAAATATGGACTCCTGATCACAACATTTGCTCTGCCAAAACTCCGAAAACAGCTGGAGGTGTCCAGCCTGGAAGGTTCTGGAGAGCGAGGAAAATGACTCCAATCTCAGCCTCATTTGCCTGCGCCACCCTGGAAGGGGGGGGGGGGGTTAAATCTTTTTTTTTTTTTTTTTTACCTCCGGCCGGCCGCGCCATTGAAAGCCCTGCCCGTCTCTAGCCTTCGCTTCGTGAGTTCGTTCCCTCAGAGTCCCGCCGCCTTCTGACGTCATTTCCTCTTTCCACGAGGGCGGGACTCTGAGGGAACAAACTTGAAGGGAAGGCTAGAGATGGGCAGGGTTTTCAACAACGCAGCCGCTTTGACGGAGGTAATGAGGGGAGAGAGGAGAATCGCTGGGTATGGGTGGCTGGAGGGGGGGCAAGGGAGCGAGGAGAATTGCTGGGTATGGGTGGCTGGAGGGGGGGCAAGGGAGTGAGGAGAATCGCTGGGTATGGGTGGCTGGAGGGGGGGCAAGGGAGCGAGGAGAATCGCTGGGTATGGGTGGCTGGAGGGGGGGCAAGGGAGCGAGGAGAATCGCTGGGTATGGTTGGCTGGATGGGGAGCAGGGGAGAGAAGAGAATCGTTGGGTATTGGTGGCTGGATGGGGAGCAGGGGAGAGAAGAGAATCGTTGGGTATTGGTGGCTGGAGGGGGAGCAGGGGAGAGAAGAGAATTGCTGGGTATGGGTGGCTTGGGGGGGACAGGGGAGCGAGGAGAATCACTGGGTAGGGGTAGCTGGAAGGGGGGCAGAGGAGAGAAGAGAATCGCTGAGTAGGGGTGGCTGGAGGGGGGGGCAGGGAAGCGAGGAGATTTGCTGGATAGGGATGGCTGGAGGGGGGCAGAGGAGCGAGGAGAATCGCTGGATAAAGGTGGCTAGAGGGGGGGCAGGGGAGAAGAGAATCCCTGGATAGGGATGGCTGGAGGGGGAGCAGGGGAGAGAAGAGAATCGCTGGAGAGGGATGGCTGGAGGGGGAGGCAGGGAGAGGAGAATCGCTGGAGAGGGATGGCTGGAGGGGGGGAGGCAGAGAGAGAAGAGAATCGCTGGGTACGGGTGGCTGGAGAGGGGGCAGGGGAGAGGAGGGTTGCTGGACATGGGTGGATGGCGGGGAGGGCATGGGGGAGAGGAGAGTTGCTGGGCATGGGTGGATGGAGGGCAGGGGAGAGGAGGGTTGCTGGACATGGGTGGAGGAGAGGGAAGGAAGAGAGGAGAAAAACTGCACATGGATGAAGAAAATAGGCAGAAGCTGGATGCACTGGAGAGTCAAGTCTGCGGAGGACCCAGCTTTTACTTAGGGATGTAGGGCAAGAAATGAAGAAGAAAGGCGGAAAGTAAAGAAATAAATGGAAAGGAAGCCCTGGAAACGGAGTTAAGAGGACAGATAGCAACAGAATCAGATACTGGGCCAGCATGATCAGAAAAACAAAGTCACCAGACAACAAAGGTAGAAAAAATCATTTTATTTTCATTTTAGTGTTTGGAATATGTCCACTTTGAGAATCAGGTGCTCAACATTAAAAGTTTATATATTACTTATTTATGGCATTTTATCCCACATTAAACATGAATTAGATTGGAACCTGGGATCATTTTAATTTTTTTTTCCTGGAGAGAGTAATGCATTGCCCCTCCCCCCCGGCTCTCTCCCCGGCTATAGCCAGCTGTGCAATTTGGGGGGGGGGGCACAGAGGTGGACCGGGGAGAGAGCCTGTTAAACATTTACCAGCACACCACTGCTTATGGTGCGCTATAGGAGGAAGTAGGCAGGAAACCCTGGATTGTTGTTGAAGTATTTACAATGGAAGATAGTATGGTTGGGGCGGTGGGGGTACTGGCTGGGATGCCTTCATTGATCTATTATAGTTAGCAATTTGCATCATTTGTATAATGCTTTTATGTAATGCCCTTCAAAATAGTGACCTGGAATGTGGGCGATTTTTACTGGTTCATGTAACTCTTGAACGCCAACCACTTCTCCTTTGTAATGTTTATACCAAATATTTACAGTAAAGCCTTTTATAAGCAGATTCTTCAACATCTTCACATCTTTAATGGGGTTTCTTGGTAGCACATCTTTAATGGGGTTTCTTGGTAGGAGGGGACTTTAATGAAGTGGGGGACCCAAACTAGACAGATCTCATGGGACAGTGAGTGGAATATAGCTCCTTGTGACTCTGGGCAAGTCACTTAACCCTCCATTGCCCCAAGTAAGCCGCATTGAGCCTGCCATGAGTGGGAAAGCGCGGGGTACAAAAAAAAAATATATATATATACACCATGAATCCTGGGGTATACCACTGCTGAGTGAAATCCTGGATTTGGTGGATGTCTGGCGCACTTTGCATCCAGTGGAAAGGGACTATACTCATTTGTCTTGGGCACATGCCACCTTGTCCAGGATTGATTACATTTTCATTTCTCGATGCCTGTTTACAATAATACAGGCAGTGGAGATCAGACCCATTAAAATCTCGGATCATGCCATGGTCTCTGCTTGTTTAGAGTTCCCGAGGCGTCTTCGTGACACTATCAGTGGAAATTCCCTGTTCATCTTTATGGGGATGGGAAACTTCTAGATTTTATTTTGCACAAATATCAGATATTTAAGGAAGCGAATGCTGCCCATGTGGAAATCCTATCTTATATTGGGACATTGCTAAAGCAGTGCTTTGGGGAGAGATTATGGCCTATGTTAGTCATCAAAAGGAGGTTAGAAACAGGGAGTTACTCCAGTTGTAGAGGGAGATTACACATTTGAGACGTCTTTATGGGATCCACCATAATGTGCAGGTTAAAACTCAGTTTATAGAGTTGCAACATACTCTAAATGAATTAATTCATATCACTACCCAAAAATGTTATTTTCAATATCAACTATACAAGCATGCCAATAAGAGTGGTAGATTGCTAGCCCATCAGGGTCCCTTTAAGATTGATGCTCTATACTCCTTTTCCAGGGTTTTGGAAAATAAGGATGCTCAAATCAATAGTATTACGAGAGAGTATTATTGACAGTTGTATTTGTCCCCTGATCCTCCTCTGTTAGAAAGCTATATATATCTTTCTGGTTTGGATCTCTTACGGTTGGATCCAGTCAGGTTGGCTGTACTAAATGCGCCTTGTGAGGTGGAGGAGGTATCTTGGGCTATTCAAAGGGGATCCCTCAGTAAGGATCCTGGACCTGATGGCTATAGAGGAGAAATTTTATAAGATGCTGAGGGAGGAGGTTGTATCTCCACAGACTTCTATGTTTAATTCTATTGTGGGAGAGGAACGGCTGCCTAAATCTTTGCGGCTTGTCCAGATAGTCGTTTTGCCAAAACCAGGTCGAGATCCACTGAAACTGTAATCATATAGACCAATTTTGTTGCTCAACTATGAAGCTAAATTATTTGCGAAGATTTTGGCGAACCGTCTATCTCGTATACTTCCTGATATGGTTGAGTATTCTCAAGTGGGTTTTGTGCAAGGCCGTAACATTGCCAAGAATGTGAGAAAGATTCTTGCTACTCTAGAGCTGGCAGCTGATCAAGATGTTCCATCCATGCTGATCAGTTTTAATGCTGAAAAGGCCTTTGATAGAGTGGTGTGTGTTTTTTTTGTTGTTGTTTTTTAATTTGGGGTCTTAGATGCTTATGGCATATGTGGAATTTTTCAGGTAGCAATTTGGGCTTTGTATTTTCTTCCTCAAGCTCGTGTAGGTGAATGGTATGCTTTTCTTCCCCTTTTCAATACCTCGAGGTAACAGACAGAATTGCGCGCTCTCACCACTTTTGTTTGTCCTTACTCTGGATCCTCCTCCTAAGTGACATTCAGAGGAATCCAGATATACAAGGCTTTCAATTAGGTGCAGATATCTTTAAAATAGCAGCCTTTGGTGATGATTTGTTGGTTCATGTGATTAATCCCCAAGTATTAACAGGAGCTTTGTTAGAATGCATGACTGAATTTGAGGATTTTTTTAGGTTTTAAATTAAACCTTGACAAATCAGAGGCATTGCAACGGGTAGGGGCTCAGGGTGGGGTTTGGTAGGGACACTAATCGTTGAAATGGGCTGGTGACTCTTTTTGCTATTTGGGGGTGGTGTTGTCTATGGAGACTTTGAGACTATACTGTTTGAATGTTGATAGGTTATTACAAGACACCAAGCTTCATTTCGAGAAATGGAGTCATGTACCTTTATCTTTAATGGGCAGGATAAATCTCTTTAAAATGATTATTTTTCCTTGCTGGCTCTGTTTTGCAAGTTTTACCACTGTACCTTTTGCAGAAAGATCTCCAGCAGTGTAGGAAATTTTTGTGGGGGGGAAAGAGATCGAAAATGTCTAGAATATCTTTGATTCCCTTGCCTTAGGTGCTATAATCAGGCTTATCTTGCGGCACCTTAGGGATTGGTTGTTTGCTACTGAGCAGTTCACTCCTATGCGATGGGAAAGGGAATTGTTTACTCCTTGGTATTTGAATTTTCTTTTGCTTGCCCAGACAAAAAAGTGCCTCGCTGTTGTCGTAGAAGTGTATTGCTGCAGCCACTGAGATGCGTTTGGCGGGCTGTTTTGAATTGTTGGAATCGGAGCCCAAATGTTAAGTGATTGTAATGTAGGGGTAATGCTGATTTCCACCAGGGCTGGAGTACAGACAGTTTAAGAGATGGTTGGACATGAGCATTGTTTTGATCGAGCATTTTCTCAACGAGGAAGGTGTCTTTTATTCTTTTCAGAATTTACAGCAGAGGCTTTCCCTAACTCGCATAGATTATTTTGCTTATCGGCAGCTGCACCACTGTTATATTAGCTTAGATCATGAGGCTGTGCATACGAGTCTGGGTCAGAAAATTTGAGATTTTTTGCAAGGAGTGGTGATAGCAAAGAAGCTGGAAACTACAGGCTGGTAAGCCTCACTTGGATTATTGGAAAAGTAATGGAAGCGATGCTGAAGGAAAGGATAGTGAATTTCCTAGAAGCAAGTAAGTTGCAAGATCCGAGACGACAAGGTTTCAAATCGTGCCAAACGAATCTCATTGAATTCTTTGACTGGGTGACCGGAGAATTAAATCAAGGACGTGCTATGGACGTAATCTACTTAGATTTCAGCAAAGCTTTTGACACGGTTCCCCACAGGAGGCTCTTGAATAAACTAGACAGGCTAAAGATAGGACCCGAAGTGGTGAACTGGATTAGGAACTGGTTGACGGGCAGACGCCAGAGGGTGGTGGTAAATGGAGTTCGCTCGGAGGAGGGAAAGGTGAGTAGTGGAGTGCCTCAGGGGTCGGTGCTGGGGCCAATTCTATTCAATATATTTGTGAGTGACATTGCCGAAGGGTTACAAGGTAAAGTTTGCCTTTTTGTGGATGACACCAAGATTTGCAACAGAGTGGACACCCCGGAGGGAGTGGAAAACGTGCAAAAAGATCTGCGGAAGCTAGAAGAATGGTCTAAGGTTTGGCAATTAAAATTCAATGCGAAGAAATACAAAGTGATGCATATAGGGAGTAGAAATCCAAGGGAGACGTATGTGTTAGGCGGGGAGAGTCTGATAGGTACGTACGGGGAGAGGGATCTTGGGGTGATAGTATCTGAGGACCTGAAGGCGACAAAACAGTGTGACAAGGCGGTGGCCGTAGCTAGAAGATTGCTAGGCTGTATAGAGAGAGGTGTGACCAGAAGAAGAAAAGAGGTTTTAATACCCCTGTATAAGACGGTGAGGCCTCACCTGGAGTATTGTGTTCAGTTTTGGAGGCCGTATCTTGCAAAGGATGTTAAAAAAAAATGGAAGCAGTGCAAAGAAAAGATACGAGAACGGTATAGGATTTGTGTTACAAGACTTATGAGGAGAGACTTGTTGACCTGAACATGTATACCCTGGAGGAAAGAAGAAACAGGGGTGATATGATACAGACGTTCAAATATTTGAAAGGTATGAATCCGCAAACGAACCTTTTCCGGAGAGGGGAAGGCGGTAGAACGAGAGGACATGAAATGAGATTGAAGGGGGGGCAGACTCAAGAAAAATGTCAGGAAGTATTTCTTCAGGGAGAGAGTGGTGGATGCTTGGAATGCCCTCCCGCGGGAGGTGGTGGAAATGAAAACGGTAACGGAATTCAAACATGCGTGGGATAAACATAAAGGAATCCTGTTCAGAAGGAATGAATCCTCAGGAGCTTAGCCGAGATTGGGTGGCAGAACCGGTGGTGGGAGGCGGGGATAGTGCTGGGCAGACTTATACGGTCTATGCCGGGGCTGGTGGTTGGGAGGCGGCGAAAATGCTGGCCAGACTTATACGGTCTGTGCCAGAGCTGGTGGTGGGAGGCGGGGCTGGTGGTTGGGAGGCGGGGATAGTGCTGGGCAGACTTGTACGGTCTGTGCCCTGAAGAGGACAGGTACAAATCAAGGTAGGGTATACAGAAAAAGTAGCACATATGAGTTTATCTTGTTGGGCAGACTGGATGGACCGTGCAGGTCTTTTTCTGCCGTCATCTACTATGTTACTATGAGATATTTTTGGCCGGGTTTCTGTATCAGGATTACATAGAGCTTTGATTTTTCTCCCTCCCTGGGAGTATGGTCGTCTTAAGGAGGTTTGGAGTAAGGACTTTGGGTATGAACTGAATGGGGGTGGTTTTTCTAAAATTGATTAAGGCTATTCCAAAGCAGGTTGGAAATGCTGAACTTCAGGAGAATCAATACGAAATACTCCACAGGGCATATATATTACAATATCAGGCTGCTAAAGCAGGTTGGGTGCCTGCTGGTCAGTGCCCCAAATGTCATCGGGGAAACAATACCTTCTTTCATGCCTTTTGGCGATGTAGTGGCATTCAAGCATTTTGGAGGTCGCTTCATCGCTACTTAGGGATTCTTTTTGGTCATCATGTAGCCTTTTCCTGGAAAGGAGTTTTGCTGAACAAATGGGAGGCCTATGGGATCTAGGACAAAAACTCACGATTATTACTGTATGAAGCTTATACATTGGGGAAGAAATGCATACTTAACATTGGATGCAGGAGGAGCCTTTCTCTTTTTGGTACTGGAGAAATAAATTGCATTCCTTTGTTATGGGAGGCAAGGGCTGTAAGGGAAGAAGGACTTTCATGTCTGTCTGGAATTGTTACTTGCAAACTATCTCCCATAAAGCAAGAAGTGCAGTATTGATCAGGGTTTAGGGTGTTTCCTAAGCAGGGCCGGTCTTAGGCCGAGGCGGCCGCATAGGGCCCCGCGCTTAGGGGGGGGCCCCGCGCGGCGTGCCTCAGTCAGCCTCTTCCCAGGGCCGGTCCGACTCCGACACGGACGGTAAGCATGCATTGGCTGGAGGGCGCCGTTGTGCCATGCTTACCGCCACTGTCCGCCCTGGCGCCCTTTTCTTCTCCCCCCAACCAAGGATTTTTCTTTTAAATTTACCCTCCATTGCCGGAATCCCACAGCAGCGTACTCGAGGGCGGGACACTGAGAATGAACGAATCAGGAAGAGCTTCTGCGTTCTGCTAGAGACGTCGGGGGGACTCGGAAGGGGAGGAGCGCTTTCAGTGAAGTACGCTGCTGTGGGATGCCGGCGACGGAGGGTAAATTTAAAAGAAAAATCCTTGGTTTGGGGGAGAAGAAAAGGGCACCAGGGCAGACAGGCAGGCAGTTGAACTTGGGAGCGGGAGGGCAAGGGAGAGTGGACCTGGGCATGGATGGCAGGGCTCATGGAGAGAGGGGAATTGCTGGATAGGGATGAATGGAGGGGGCAGGGGCCAGAGAGGAGCATGGATGGGAGGGCAGGGCTCAGGGAGAGAGGGGAATTGCTGGATAGGGATGATGAATGGAGGGGGCAGGGGCCAGAGAGGAGCATAGATGGGATGGGAGGGAAGGGCAGGGCTCATGGAGAGAGGGGAATTGCTGGATAGGGATGAATGGAGGGGGCAGGGGCCAGAGAGGAGCATGGATGGGAGGGCAGGGCTCAGGGAGAGAGGGGAATTGCTGGATAGGGATGATGAATGGAGGGGGCAGGGGCCAGAGAGGAGCATGGATGGGAGGGCAGGGCTCAGGGAGAGAGGGGAATTGCTGGATAGGGATGATGAATGGAGGGGGCAGGGGCCAGAGAGGAGCATGGATGGGAGGGCAGGGCAGGGCTCATGGAGAGAGGGGAATTGCTGGATAGGGATGAATGGAGGGGGCAGGGGCCAGAGAGGAGCATGGATGGGAGGGCAGGGCTCAGGGAGAGAGGGGAATTGCTGGATAGGGATGATGAATGGAGGGGGCAGGGGCCAGAGAGGAGCATGGATGGGAGGGCAGGGCTCAGGGAGAGAGGGGAATTGCTGGATAAGGATGATGAATGGAGGGGGCAGGGGCTAGAGAGGAGCATGGATGGGAGGGGAGGGCAGCGCTCATGGAGAGAGGGGAATTGCTGGATAGGGATGAATGGAGGGGGCAGAGGACAGAGAGGAGCATGGATGGGAGGGCAGGGCTCAGGGAGAGAGGGGAATTGCTGGATAGGGATCAATGGAGGGGGCAGGAGACAGAGGAGCATGGATGGGAGGGCAGGGCCCAGGGAGAGAGGAGAAATTGCTGGACATGGAGGGCAGGGGAGAGAGGAGAAATGTTGGGCAGGAATGGAGGGAAGGAAAGACAAAGGAAGGAGATGCACATGGATGGGAGGGGAAGGGATATAGGAGAAATGCTGGACATGGATGTAGGGGAGGGGAGGAAAGTAGATGTACATGGAAGGAGGGGAGTGAGGAGAAATGCTGGATATGCATGGAGGGGAAATTGCTGAATTTAAGGGCTGGATCGGAACACTTTGAAGGCAGATGCTGAAACTGGATAAAGGATAGGGACAGGGCTACAGATGGTAGACAGGACACAGGAGGATGGTGGACATGGTGAGAGAAAAAATATCAAATGGAAAGACACTGCATAAAACAGAAGACACTGGGACCAAAGCAAATAGAAAAAACAAATGATCAGACAACAAAGGTAGAAAAAAGTATTTTATTCAGAATTTAATTGGAATATGTCAGCTTTTGGAAATGTGCATCTGTGATATTTTGCATGTAAGTTTCAATTTTTCTAGTATTGCTGCATGCTGAGTCTGATTTCTTGAGGTAACTTTTCAGTTCCGTATTTTGCCTTCATATCTGTTGTGTCATGTGTGATCAAGGTGCAGTATCCTGCTAGTGTGTAGCATTTGCAGCCCTTTTTGTTTTGTTTTTTTTTCACGAGATAGTGTATTGGTGTTTTAGAGCCTGGTGTAATTACAGTTCTGCCTTTCCACGCATAAGGTTGTTCTCGTCCTGTCCATGGAATTAGTGCTGTTATGGTTTGGTAAGGTTATGAGTGTGTTTTTGCACAAGTTTGTGTATAGTGTTTTGCAGTGGAGAGATTGTGTGTCTGCACCTCTGACCCCCCCCCCCCCCCCCCCGGGGTTATGAGAATTGGAACTAATTGTAGTGGAGTTGAACTGAATAATTTCGGGGGGGGGGGGTCATGATAGCATTGTGCTTATTATTTCAATCAGTTTTTCTGTACAAGTTTAGCTTCATTTGTCTTTATTTGAAATTTCATAAATAACAAATTTTCTAAAAATTGAATATTATCATCAATGGGGTGGAGCTGGAGTTGGGGTGGGGCTAGGATGGGGCGGGGCTAGGATGGGGCCCCACCAAATTGGTCTGCATAGGGCCCCGCACTTGCTAAGACCGGCCCTGTTCCTAAGTTGGTACTATATATTGCGGGTTGTTTTGGGGTTCTCTGCTTGGGTAGGGGAGGGTAGATTGGGAATACTGGACATTATCTTTTCAGAGATGGCCTGGGGTCATGAGTCTAGATGCCTGGTCATCTTAGTGTATGTTAATGATATAGGTTAGTGTAGGGTTCGGGGGAGGGGGTGATCTTGCATACAACCGTTAAAGTTGAAAGGAAGCTAAGGTAGTGAGGGGAAAGATTATAGGAGTCTTCTCACAAATAAAAATGGAATCGGGTGTTATCCAGCTTTTTGCTGTATGATGTTTTTGCTTATTTTTATGTTATGCCTGTTCGCTGTTTTGAAATCACTTGCTGTTTTTGTCTGGTTTTGTTGTTAGATGTTGGATTTGTTTCCGAATAAAAATCACTAAACTTTAAATGAGGATAAAACTAAGATACTTTGGCAATCACGAGTTGTCTTTTTCAAATTACGTCAGCTATGTGGTATTTGGAAGTATTTTGACAAATATAATTTTACTATTCTAGTATAAGCATGTATTTTAAGTTTATTTAGATTATTGTAATGGCTTGTATGCCTCCCTTACACAAAATGTTTTCAAATTAGTTACCTCGGAATACAGCAGCCAAACTTGTGGTTTAAAGAGATCTGACAACTCAAAAGCTGCTCTAACTACCTTACATTGGCTTCCTATCTGGTCTAGGATTATATTTAAACTGTCATGTTTAATTTTTAAAATATTCAACTGTTCTGCACCGGAATATTTTCTTAAATTAGTCTTTTTTTTTTTTCCCTTATATTCTGGACACTTGACATTCTGAGATCCATTTCATCTTCTATTGCCTACCTTAATGGCATTAGATATAAACAGATTTTCTTAATGGCATTAGATATAAACAGATTTTGGAGTCTTCGTTTTGTTTTCAAGCTTCTCAATTTTGGCTTTCTTTATTATGTTTATATTTTTGATACTGTGGGTTAATTTGTTCTTTCAGAAAACACTTAAACATATTTAAATGCTTTTATGTTAAACTGGGAAGTGTTCATACTTCCCTAAAGGTATTTTTGAAGGTACTTGTCCACTTAGGAACCCAAAGAATCTGTTTTGCTTGGGTACAGACCAGGGGCAAAGCCAGACCTGACATTTTTTTTTGGGAGGGGGGGCACTAGGCATAGAGGTGTTGGTGCTTGGTATATTCCTAAATAATGCCATAGAGTGCACTTGATAACCGATTTCTAAGAAAACAGTCTTTCCTGCATCAACATAAACCACATGCATACTTATGGAAATCTTGGAAGCACTGACATTTTTAAATGAAGTTGCATTATCCCATAACAAACTTTACTATAAGACTTGTCTGGTCAACCTCTCAACGCACATCACAGTATCCTAGAAAATAATTACTGTAGTGGCACATATCCCTCAACTTTACTCTATAGCAAATATAAAATACCTTATTAAGCAGTATTAATAAAATAAGTTATCTTGTCCCTTCCTCTGGTTCTACTGCTTTCTGTCCTTTCTAAAGTACTACTACAACTAATCATTTCTATAGCGCTACTAGACATACACAGTGCTGTACACTTTACGTACAGGTACTTTGTCCCTAGGGGGCTCACAATCTAAGTTTTTTTTTTTTTTTTTTTTTGTACCTGGGGCAATGGAGGGTTAAGTGACTTGCCCAGGGACACAAGGAGCTACAGTGGGAATTGAGCCCAGGATACCAGGATCAAAGCCCACTGCACTAACCATTAGGCTACTCCTCCACTCCGCTCACAATCTAAAGCTGATATTAACCAGTTCAAGTTCCTGGAGTTTGACAGTGCTCCTTCCACCCCCTTCTCCTTATGAAGGAGCAGAGAAAGGATTGTCTGCCAAGTTACTTTGTAAAGTAACACTGTCCTGCAAAGAAGCTTCTCAGAACCTAAGCACATAAGCACCGCCATACTGGGAAAACACCAAGGGTCCATCAAGCCCAGCATCCTGTCTCCGACAGCAGCCAATCCAGGCTTGAAGAACCCTGCAACTCCCCCCCCCCCCCCCCCCCCCAAAAAAAAAAAAAAAAAAAAAAATTAAAAAATGTTTAAATTAAAAACATTTAATAATGTTCAATGGACTTCTTCAGGTATCTGTCCAAACCCCCCTTAAACTCCGTAAGGCCAGTTGCTGTCACTACATTCTCCGGCAATGAGTTCGAGTCCAACTACACGCTGAGTAAAGAAAAGCTTTCTCCTATTTGTTTTAAATTTACCATATTCTACCTTCATCTTGTGTCCCCTGGTTCTATTATTGCTTGAAAGTGTAAACAAACACTTCACATCTGTCCACTCTACTCCGCTCATTATCTTGTAAACTTCTATCATATCCTCAGCCACCTTTTCTCCAAGCTGAAGAGCCCTAACAGTCTTAGCCTTTCCTCATAGGGAAATCGTTCCATTCCTTTTATCATTTTCGTCGCCCTTCTCTGCACCTTCTCCAATTCCTTTATATCTTTTTTTGAGATGCAGCAACCAGAATTGGAACAATATTCGAGGTGCGGTCGCACCATGGAGCGATACAACGGCATTATAACATCCTTGTGTTTGTTTTCCATCCCTTACCTAATACTCAACATTCTGTGCGCTTTCTTAGCTGCCGCAGCACACTGAGCAGAAGTTTTCAACGTCTTATCAACGATGACTCCCTTTCTAGGTCTGTGACTCCTAAAGCGGAACCTTGCATGACATAGCTGTAATTCGGGTTCCTCTTAACCACATGCATCACTTTGCACTTGTCAACATTGAACTTCATCTGCCACTTGCACGCCCAATCCCCCAGTCTTGCGAGGTCCTCCTGTAATCTTTCACAGTCCTCCTGCGACTTGACGACCCTGAATAACTTTGTGTCATCTGCAAATTTAATTACCTCACTAGTTACGCCCATCTCTAGGTCATTTATAAATAAGTTAAAAAGCAGCGGTCCCAGTACAGACCCCTGAGGGACCCCACTAACTACCCTTCTCCATTGAGAATACTGACTATTCAATCCTACTCTCTGCTTCCTATCTTTCAATCAGTTCTTAATCCATAGTAATACCCTACATCCGATCCCATGACTCTCCAGTTTCCTCTGGAGTCTTTCATGAGACACTTTGTCAAGTGCCTTCTGAAAATCCAGATACACAATATCCACCGGCTCCCCATTGTCCACATGTTTGTTCACCCCCTCAAAAAAATGCAGTAGATTGGTGAGGCTGACTTTGTCTAATCAGCCCATGATTTTGTATGTGCTCTGTAATTTTATTCTTAATAATAGCCTCTACCATTTTGCCCGGTACCAATGTCAGACTCACCGGTCTATAATTTCCCGGATCTCCTCTGGAACCTTTTTTAAAAACCGGCGTAACATTGGCTACCCTCCAGTCTTCCAGTACCACACCTGATTTTAGGGAAAGATTGCATATTACTTTTAGGGATAGATTGCATGTATGTAGCAAGCTTAACAGTGCCAATTCTGAACACACTAATATCAGTAACTGTACCTTTAAAAAGGCAGCAGTGAATATCCAGAACCGTAATATGCTTCCTATTGGAAAAGCCAGACAAGTCGGATGCCTGTGGATCCACGCACAAATTACATGCTAGAAGAATCTCTCGCCTTGGTCACTCACAGACCAGTCCTCACCAATTACAGAATAAAGGACCAAAATTAGAAAAGGAAACACTGAGAAATAATTCTCTGTAAGCAGTACAGCACAGGAGAAATATAGGGAGCAAAATACAAGATCACTTTCTACCCCAAAACAAAACCCAAAAATATATTATCTGGATACCCATGGAAAGTTAAAAACTTGTGAGACAACAGTGAGCTGCATTTTCAAAGCACTTAGACTTTCAAAGTTACATAGGAACTTTAAGTGCTTTGAAAATGAGCCCCAGTGTCTCCAGCCTACTTATTAGTGGAGCATAGCCACAGAGGCATGGTAATACTAGAGCCCAGCTAAGGAACAGGTTATTTTGAGTTAGTCTTCACTGGACCAAACTTGATTTCCTTGTGCCATCACATCCAGCTCGATAGGCAGTGTCTTAAAAGGTGGAAGATAAAAGGATTTATTTTTACCCATTTATACCCCACATTATCCCAAGCAAACTTGGGTTCAATGTGGCTTATATTTAAAAATACAGTGAGACAGAATAGAATTCAGTTATATCATGGGAGCAAATAGATGGAAATGTCTGAAACATTTACATATTAAGGGCATTTAAAACAAATGCCCTTAATATGTAATACTTGGTAGCAGAAATGGCATGGTGATAAAATATTCACATAGCAACAACCTGAGCCAAAAGATGTATTTTCCACTGAATATATTTAACTTTGTTTGAATTTGGTGGTTAATAGCGGGGTGCTGAACTGGACAATGTTGCCACATTTAGACCAACTCTGGACAGAACTTCATGAAGGAAGCCCTTCCCTCATTATTCAATATCTCTCTGTGAAATAGTACTAATAAAAAAAAAGACAAGTGCATTTTTATAATATACCAGTGCATTCTACAAAACAAACGGAGCAAGTTCCGACATGCCATCTTTTCTTTTGATGTTGGCATAGGAAAAAAATATTAAATGCTCCCCAGGTCTCAAGCTAATGTTTTGGGTTTTTTTTTTTTAAATTGTACTTAGAGTAAGTCTGATTGTTAAGCACCTGATTCTCATAACATGTCTGTTATGGTGGCCCTTTACTATGTGCAAATCTCTGCATGAATACAGGGAGTCCCTAGAATCAGCTCCTCCAAAAGACACAATGATTTACAATTTAGAACTAATTACTGCTCCAACTGATGAAACCTATATTTCCTCTGTGTACATCCTTGTACTGCACAAGCCAGCATGTTTGAAAATATTTATTTATTTATTTGCATTTGTATCCCACATTTTCCCACCTATTTGCGGGCTCAGTGTGGCTTACAATACTTTGAGAATGATGGAAGTACAATTATATAAGTGAAAACAAAAATGCTACCAACTATAAAGAATGACAATGTGGATAGAGCAGTTCATAGGTTTATTTGCTTTGTTTGGGTGAACGGGGATGATGGCTGCATGAAGGAGAGGAAAAGGGAGAAGTACCTAATTGACTTCAGCTTTTTTGATGTCTCCTGTTCTCATCTCCTTGGTCAGCTGTCTTCCTTCCTTCCTACTCCACCCCCCCCTCCCCCCCCCCCCCCCCCCCCCCGGCACAGACTGGAATTTCTCCTTCCCTTCGTGATCTGATGATGTGGCGGCTTGTCTTTCCCCCCTCCCCCCATTGCAGCGCTTCTTGCATGCTCTCCCCCTGTGGGAGCCGGTACTATTTGCTCCCTACACCACTGCCCTTCAATTTTCCGGGCTACCAGCAGCATCAGGACCCGGAAGCCCTCCCTCTGTTATAGCATCCTGCTAACAGGAAATTGTAGCAGAGGAAAAGCTTCCAGGTAGCCGAAGGCCAGGGCTGTGCCTAGGGTCTCTGGTGCCCCCCTTCATGTGGCACAAGATGCAAAGGAAATAGGAGCTGAAAGATGGAGTGCATCTTTGTGGGATTGCTCAACAAATAGAGGGTTTACAACCACTTAGCTTTTCGTGCTTTCAGGTTCAAGAAATTAGTAATTAAATCTTTGATATCTAACTGGGCACATATATCATTCTCAATAGCAATCATGGCATGGCTTACAAGTCTTTCTTGTGAAATACTTGATCGCAAATATTTTTTTATGATTTTTAACCGTGAAAATGATCGCTCACCATTTGCCACACTGACAGGAAATGTCAGCAATATTCTTAGAAACAAATTGCTATACATTGCAAAATAAGATAGCAGATGTAAATTCTCAAAGTGGACATATTCCAAACACTAAAATGAAAATAAAATGATTTTTTTTCTACCTTTGTTGTCTGGTGACTTTCTTTTTCTGATCATGCTGGCCCAGTATCTGATTCTGCTGCTATCTGTCCTCTTAAGTCCGTTTCCAGGACTTCCTTTCCATTTATTTCTTTACTTTCCTCCTTTCTTCTTCATTTCTTGCTCTATATCCATAAGTAAAAGCTGGATCCTCCGCAGACTTGACTGTCCAGTGGATCCAGCTTCTGCCTATTTTCTCCACCCATGTGCAGTTTTTCTCCTCTTCCTTTTCCCTCATCTCATCTCCTTCCTCTCTCTTCCCTTCCCTCCATCCATGCCCAGCATTTCTTCTCTCTCCCTTCCCCTCCATCCATGTGCATCTCCTTCCTCTGTCTTCCCTTCCCTCCCCTCCATCTATGTCCAACAATTCTCCTCTCTCCCCTCCCCTTCATGTCCAGCAATTTCTCCTCTCTCCCTGGGCCCTGCCCTCCCATCCATGTCCATCCTTGTCACTCTCTGCCCTTCCCTCCTACATCCATATCCAGCAATTCTCCTCTCACCACCCCTCCATGTCCAACAATTTCTCCTTTCTCCTTGAGCCCTGACCTCCCATCCATGTCCATCCTTGTCCCTCTCTGCCCTTCCCTCCTCCATCCAGATCCAGCAATTCTCCTCTCTCCCGTCCATTTCCAGCAATTTCTCCTCTCCCTGGGCCCTGCCCTCCCATCCATGTCCCTCTCTGCCCTTCCCTTACCTCAGCTCCGCGCCGCCCTGGGGGCTTTAAATCTTTTACCTCCAACGGTCGCAGCAGCTGAGCAGCATCAGTGAAAGCGCTGCTGACGTCTCCAGCCTTCCCTTCGCGCTCCCTCGTTCATTCCCTCAGTGTCCCGCCTTCTTTCCTTGCAAGGGCGGGACACTGAGGGAACGAATGAGCGAGCGCGAAGGGAAGGCTGGAGACGTCGGCAGCGCTTTCACTGACGCTGCTTAGCTGCTGCGACCATCGGAGGTAAAAGATTTAAAGCCCCCAGGGCGGCGCAGAGCTGAGGTAAGCGGTGAGGGTAAGCACCGCGGCTGCGCCCTCCAGAGGTCGGTGCCCCCCTGTGGTGCTTACCCCGCTTACTGTGTTGGCACGGCCCTGCCGAAGGCAGTGTACTTGCCTTACTGATGCCAGCAGCCTGAAAAATGGAAGGATAGTGCAGGGAGAGGGAGGGCAGCCAGTAGTGCCTAAAACACAGGCACTTAAATGGCCTTCAGTTAGGGTGGCCTGAGACTGGAATGGGGAGCCTGAGCCCTCAAGGCCCCCCATAGCTACGCCACTGGTTCAGATGGTTTTTGCCTATGCCTGAGTTGCAGTTAGACAGGTAGGCAGTTTACTCAAAGCGGGGGGTAGATCTGATTTAGTGGGTATGAGTAAGTTGCACATCAGCATAAATATAGAATTTTGTGTTCATTGACCAAAGCAGTTCAGTCAGAGGCTTGAGACTGATATTAAATAAAATGGGAGACAGTATGGATCCCTATGGCACCCCTTAGTTCAGTGTCCAAGGTAATGATGTGCTGTTGCTGAACACAACTGATTGACATAGGATTTGAATCATGCGAATATTGTTTGCCGGTTTCTGCCAACCTTGTAAACATGATATGATATCCACAGTATTGAAGTTTTATGAAGAGAAGGCAAGTAGGCCTCAGGAAAATGTAAATATGAAATTGCAGATCTGTAGTTAGTGATCTGTAACCTGTCAAAATTGTCTGTAGTACTTGAAGATTGGAGGGCGGCCAAAGTAAGGGAAAGGGGATGGGACTTGATATACCACCTTTCAGTGTTTACAATGTAATGCTTATTTTTTGAAAGGGATTCAGGAAATTAGACTGGTAAGCCTGATGTCTGTGCTGGGCAAAATGGTCGAAACTATTTTATGAAGAATGAAATCAATGAACACATAGATATCCATGGTTTAATGGAACAGTCAATATGGACTCAGCCAAGGGAAGTCTTGTCTCAATTTGCTTAATTTCTTTGAATGTGTGAATTAACATGTGGATAAAGGCATAGGCGCCCCGTATAAGAGGCTTGTGGAGGCTTAGCCTCCCCAGCCTAATCGTGGACTTCCGTTTGCGATGCAGCCCGCCCCGTGCATTTTGACCTTTTATTTCCGTGGCAGTGACATCAATGAAGAAAAAGATTACAGGCTTGCCACCAGCTTCTCCCTTCTCTCTGCACACAGTGTCCCGCCTTCTGCGGTGATGCATTTCCTGTTTCCGTGAGGGCGGGACACTGTGCAGAGAGAAGGGAGAAGCTGACTGCAAGCCTGTAGTGTCTTTTTCTTCATTGATGTCGCTGCCACGGAGCGTATGAAGGTAAGCTCAGCCCCCTTTAGCCTCCCTAAACAGTTGGGCTACCGACCGTCTATGAATAAAGGTGAGCTGGTTAATGTAGTGTATCTAGATTTTCAGAAAGCATTTAACAATCCTGAGAATTTTATATACAAAAAAATGGGATAGGAGGCAGTGGTTCTGTTGTGGATTAGGAATTGGTTGATGGATAGAAAACAGAGGGTAAGGTTAAATGGCCAATTCGCTCAGTGGAAAAGGGTGAATAGGTGAGTGCCCCAAGGATGTGTACTGGGACCAGTGTTTAGCATTTAATCTGGAAATGAGAACAAGTGATGTGATTGAATAGTTGTGTGTTTGCAGATTGTGAAAAATACAGGAAGGCAGGGCCGGTCTTAGGGCGAGGCGACCGCATAGGGCCTCATGCTCAAGGGGGCCCCGCGCGGCGCGCCTGAAGTCACCCCGCCCCGACCGCCCAATCTCCAGTCCCCCCACCCTCTAAATTTTAAGTTACCTCATTGTCGACGTCGGAGCGGCTGGCAGGTAGCAGCAGCCGTGAAAAGCGTGCAAGCTGCTGGGCAGCGCTTCGGGAGCCTTCCTTTCCCTTCCCTCGTTCAGCTCTGGTCCCGCCCTCGCTTTGAGGGCGGGACCAGAGCTGAGCGAGGGAAGGGAAAGAAAGGCTCCTGAAGCGCCGCCCAGCAGCTCGCACGCTTTTCACGGCTGCTGCTACCTGCCGGCCTCTCTGACGTTGATGATGAGGTAACTTAAAAATTCAAGCATTCAGACGAGTACTCTATATGAAAGGTACATTTTTAGCAGAATTTAATCTGATTAAAATGCCCCAAAGAATTGGTCGCAAGACAGCGCTTATCAGTTACACTGCGCTGTTCTTGTGGAATGCCTGTTTTGTAGGTTTTTACAGACTAGTTTATAAACTCAGTGGTAGTACAATAAAGCTTGAGGAAAACCTTTGATTTCTGAAACAACCAGGAATTAGGCTCCTAAATCTGTGGCAAATTTTAAGCATCTGTTTTTGTACAGACGGTAACACAAATAACCATTACTGTAAGTTGAACTGTATCTGGTCGAAAGGAAAACGATTGTTTCTCATTTCTAACTCCACCTGATTATTTTCTCATTGTAAACATTTGCTTTATTTGCTCTTTCAAGCGCGACCATGTGAAATTGCAGCTGTAGAATTAAATTTCTGCGTTTTGTATGCACCGTATTCGTAATGCATTTTAAAACTTGAAATGCAATTGTAAGTGAAAGAACATGAATATTCCACAGAACACATTTTCCATAGATTTTCTTTTGTACTTCTGCCACTGATTTTTTTTTTTTTTAAATTACTGTACAGTTTGAGCGCATTCTGTGTGCAACTGGTCCCTTTTTATTGGACCAATTAATGAATACATTCGCGATTAATTTTTGAGAGTTTCATCTGTGAGCTTATCAATAGAAATCAAACAAAATAAAACATGGAAAAGAAAATAAGATGATACCTTTTTTATTGGACATAACTTAATACATTTCTTGATTAGCTTTCGAAGGTTGCCCTTCTTCGTCAGATCGGAAATAAGCAAATGTGCTAGCTCACAGTGTATATAAGTGAAAACATTCAAGCATTACTATGACAATCTGACAGGGTGGGAGGATGGGGGTGGGTCGGAGGTATGCATGGGGACATCAAAGCATATCATTGATATTCTAACAGGATGGGTGTGGATAGGTGAAGGGTGGGGTGATCAACAGAGACATACAGCTTTATGGTTTATAATGGGCTAGGAACCCCAGGTCCTTGTTAAGTCCTTTCTGTTGGGTGTTAAAATATTCAATCATTCTGACTTTAAAACCATTCAAGAACGTAAGACCTTTGAAGTTACCTTTCAGTATTCTCACTGTGAAATCACTGGTACAGTGTCCTGGTTCTGTGAAATGCTGTCCCATCGGGGTGGGGGCCCTACTAGCTGTATTGTTCATGTGATGTCTATGTAAATTGAATCTTGTCTTAAGCATCTGGCCTGTTTCTCCAATATAGCATTCTTCGTTACATTTTTTACACTGAATGATATATACCACATTGGAAGATGAGCAAGTGAAAGATCCCTTTATGTTGAATATCTTTCCTTTGTGGGTAACTGTGGGGTCCTGTGAAATATTTTGGCATAGTTTGCAACTGGATAAATTACAGGGACGTGTGCCCTTCTGTTCCTTTTCAGTCT
Source organism: Microcaecilia unicolor (assembly GCF_901765095.1). Classification (NCBI taxonomy): domain Eukaryota; kingdom Metazoa; phylum Chordata; class Amphibia; order Gymnophiona; family Siphonopidae; genus Microcaecilia; species Microcaecilia unicolor. Next base: position 59,047,531 of record NC_044039.1, read on the forward strand.
GTGATGGAAGTTTACTTCTGATTAGCTTGTGTTTTAAGTTGGGTGGCTGTCAGAAGGACGAAGAAGGGCAACCTTCGAAAGCTAATCAAGAAATGTATTATGTCCAATAAAAAAAGGTATCATCTTATTTTCTTTTCCATGTTTTATTTTGTTTGATTTCTATTGATAACCTTAAAAGTGGACTAACACGGCTACCACACTCCATCTGTTAGCTAAATGGACCAGCCTTGGAGCTGGTGGGTGGGAGGGAGGGGGGCCTTGGAGCTGGTGGATGAGAGGGAAAGAGAGAGAGAGAGACAGCCAGCCTTGGAGCAAGGAGGGAGGGGGGCCCTGGAGCTGGTGGGAGGGAGAGAGAGAGAGACCGGCCAGCTGGCCTTGGAGCTGGGAGGGAGGGGGGCCTTGGAGCTGGGTGGGAGCTGGGTGGGGGGGCCTTGGAGCTGGTGGGAGGGAGAGAGAGAGACAGGCCTTGGAGCGGGGATGGAGGGGGGCCTTGGAGCTGGTGGGAGGGAGAGAGAGAGACCGGCCAGCCGGCCTTGGAGCTGGGAGGGAGGGAGGAAGCTGGGGAGCCCTGGGGATGGCCCGGGAGCTCGGAGGGAGGGGTGGCCGGCCCTGGAGCTAGGGTGGGGGCGAGGCTAGGATGGGGCCCCATCAGATTGGTCTGCATAGGGCCCCGCACTTGCTAAGACCAGTCCTGTAGGAAGGCCTTAGGAAGTTGGAAGACTGGGCATCCAAATGGCAGATGACCTCACACACTTCTACCACAGGCGCCATCTGGAACTGAAGGCAAGGAGCACCGGCGTGGACCTCAAGGCAAGGAGCACCGGCGTGGGCCTCAAACACAATTGAGGCCGAAGCAACGAAGAACTGGAGGCAGGGCTTCAAATAGTGTAGGAATCAGTCTCATACATGTGCAGCTGATCCAAGATGGCTGTCCCCATCAGCAGAGTAGCACAACGCCCAAATATGGGCTTCCTTCCTGTTCTCGTATACAAGATGGCTGCCCCCTCCTGAGCTAGCCAAGATGGCTGCCTCCTCCTGAGCTAGCCAAGATGGCTGCTGTCCTTGCTTCAAGCCGGAAGATGGCTGCCGGACTAGGAAACCAAAACATGGCTGATTCCCCTGAGTCAACCAAGATGGCCGTGGTCTTGATCCAAGCTAGATGACGGCTGCCAGACTTAGGAAACAGAAACTGAAACAGACCTTCCTAAGCCTGATCCTCAGCCCTTTCTGAGGAACCTGTGGCCCGAGCCAGTCTGGAGGAGCGCCAAACAGGTGTGGACCATGACAGTAGTAATGTTAAAAGAGAAAGATTCAATAAACATTTTGTAATAATTTGCGACAGTTGTTGATAATTTTAGCTGCTGAATATGTATGGTTAGGTGCTAAAATGCTATTTAACCAGCCAGTTAAATAGTTTTGAATATCAGCCAGACTGAACTTTAAATTAGTTCATAAACTACATAGAACATCTTTGGATTATAAAATTATTAATTGTAAATTATGCTCTTGCAAATGTGGGGTGGTAGTGTGCACAGAGTGTATATCGCAGTAAAACTTGTGGAAGAGAATGGGAGACTGTCATTTGAAACCATACAGGCTTGGTGTTGTAACACCAAAGTGGATAGAATGAGATGCCTTTGTTTTGGAAAAAAAAAGGGATAAAATAAAGTTACGTATTTTCCACTAGGAAATATGCTCATAACTTAACATTTATGTAAAAAAAAAGTCATTAGGGAAATGAATAAAAATGCACTTACTCTGATTATTGATGTGTGTAACTCATATTACACAGTTCTTGGCACACATTTTTCTTTTAAGAGACTCCAGACACATGCATGGCATTTTTCTGAATATCTAACAATTTTTGCATTTGAAAATGAAACTAAAACTGGAATGAATGAGATATGAGAAATACATTATTTAGATAAAATGAAAAAATAAATGCTTATATGCATGTTTACGTATGCCGCTGTAAAACAGTACAAGTGACGTGTGATGTCATGTGCACTGTAATCAAATAGATCAATGTAGTGGACAAAGCCATGGGGCTGGATGGGATCCACCCTAGGATATTGAGGGAGCTCAGAGAGGTTCTGGCGGGTCCTCTTAAAGATTTGTTTAATAAATCCTTGGAGACAGGAGAGGTTCCGAGGGATTGGAGATCGGTGGATGTGGTCCCACTTCACAAAAGTGGTGATAGGGAAGAAGCTGCAAACTAGAGGCCGGTAAGCCTCACTTCAGTTATTGGAAAAGTAATGGAAGCGATGCTGAAGGAAAGGATAGTGAATTTCCTGGAAGCCAATAAGTTGCAAGATCCAAGACAGCATGGCTTTACCAAAGGGAAATCGTGCCAAACGAACCTCATTGAGTTCTTTGATTGGGTGACAGGAGAACTGAATCAGGGACGAGCTATGGACGTAATCTACTTAGATTTCAGCAAAGCTTTTGACACGGTTCCCCACAGGAGGCTCTTAAATAAACTGGAGGGGCTGAAGATAGGACCCGAAGTGGTGAACTGGATTAGGAACTGGTTGACGGACAGACGCCAGAGGGTGGTGGTGAATGGAATTCGCTCAGAGGAGCAAAAGGTAAGTAGTGGAGTGCCTCAAGGATCGGTGCTGGGGCCAATTCTGTTAAATATATTTGTGAGTGACATTGCTGAAGGGTTAGAAGGTAAAGTTTGCCTATTTGCGGATGATACTAAGATCTGTAACAGAGTGGACACCCCGGAGGGAGTGGAAAACATGAAAAAGGACATATGGAAGCTAGAAGAATGGTCTAAGGTTTGGCAATTAAAATTCAATGCGAAGAAATGCAAAGTGATGCACTTAGGAAGTAGAAATCCACGGGAGACGTATGTGTTAGGTGGGGAGAGTCTGATAGGTAAGGGGCGGAGAGAGGGATCTTGGGGTGATAGTATCTGAGGATTTGAAGGCGACGAAACAGTGTGACAAGGCGGTGGCAGTAGCTAGAAGGATGTTAGGCTGTATAAAGAGAGGTGTGACCAGCAGAAGAAAGGAGGTGTTGATGCCCCTGTATAAGTCGTTGGTGAGACCCCACCTGGAGTATTGTGTTCAGTTTTGGAGGCCGTATCTTGTTAAGGATGTAAAAAGAATTGAAGCGGTGCAAAGAAAAGCTACGAGAATGGTATGGGATTTGCGTTACAAGACGTATGAGGAGAGACTTGCTGAACTAAACATGTATACTCTGGAGGAAAGGAGAAACAGGGGTGATATGATACAGACGTTCAAATATTTGAAAGGTATTAATCCGCAAACGAATCTTTTCCGGAGATGGGAAGGTGGTAGAACGAGAGGACATAAAATGAGATTGAAGGGGGGCAGACTCAAGAAAAATGTCAGGAAGTATTTTTTCACGGAGAGAGTAATGGATGCTTGGAATGCCCTCCCGCGGGAGGTGGTGGAAATGAAAACGGTAACGGAATTCAAACATGCGTGGGATAAGCATAAAGGAATCCTGTGCCGAAGGAATGGATCCTCAGGAGCTTAGTCAAGATCGGGAGGCGGGGCTGGAGGTTGGAAGGCGGGGATAGTGCTGGACAGACTTATACGGTCTGTGCCAGAGCCGGGGTTGGGAGGCAGGGCTGGGGAGGTGAGGATAGTGCTGGGCAGACTTATACGGTCTGTGCCTGTGCCAGAGCCGGTGGTTGGGAGGTGGGGCTGGTGGTTGGGAGGCGGGGATAGTGCGGGGCAGACTTATACGGTCTGTGCCCTGAAGAGCATAGGTACAAATCAAAGTAGGGTATACACAAAAAGCAGCAAATATGAGTTATCTTGTTGGGCAGACTGGATGGACCGTGCAGGTCTTTTTCTGCCGTCATCTACTATGTTACTATGTTAGTATTCAAATAGGAGTATCCTTTTAACTCATATAGTGATGTTAATATAATATTGGTCATGTCTGAAATCATTCTTTAAACGCATAAAGCATGTTTGATCTGCGTGCATAATATCTATGAGTTAATTGCTATATGTATACACCAAAAAAGTCTTTGAAACATAAAACCTGCTTGAATATGTGTAGTAACTGGAAAAGGAGGTTCATAGGGATTTACTAAATATATTTGTATCACTTACAAAAATAGACAGATAAAATTTATTGTTCGATCCAGCTGGTGCAATAGTGTTAAATTTTAAAAATGAGGTGTTCTTGTCTGAGTAATATAATCTGCATCCCCCACCTCACCACAATGGTGTCATCACTTTAAAAATCAAAAACTTCGGAAATTCACATGATCCTGTGGGAGCAGTAGCAGTGTTTCAGTGCTGCTCTGAGAGCCCCGCTCGTTTCTGGTCCCCTGCAATCCAGTAAAGCCTTAGAAGTACAGAACCTGACCCACCAGAGTGTTGAGAAGGTTCAATGGAACAATATCTTGTATCCATGCCGCTCGGAAACACGAGGAAGAGCGCAAAAAGCGAAAGAGACAAAACACCCACGGCTGGTGGCAATTCCAAGATGGCGGCTGCGTCGCCTCGAGGTGAGGCTGAATTTACTGCCCGACAGCTTGCGCAACTCGCGGCGGCGGTTGGAACCGCACTGGAGCCTACATTCACCTCGTTAGGACAGCTGGGGAACCTCAACGGACTCCTGGCGGATATAAAAAGCAGAACCGCGGAGGTAGAGAAAAGAGTCTCAGAGCTGGAAGACGCATGGCAGCTCAGTGAACCAGACATTTCAAGCTTAAAAGAAAAGCTGGCAAGTCAAGCAGAAAAGCTAGATGAGCTCGAAAACAGGGCCAGATGCAGCAACCTCAGATTGGTAGGACTGCCTGAAAGCATCCCTGATAAGAACTTGGGCACTGTGCTTGAAGAATGGCTATCTAAAGAATTTGCTCTGTCGGATAGCAGAGGCCATCTTTGTATAGAACGAGCGCACAGACTTGGGAGACCGCACCAGAACAGTCAAAGACCCAGAGTTGTTGTTATAAAGATACACAATTATCTTCATAAAGAAGAGATCTTATAGGGGTTTTGACAGAAAAGAGAGTCCCTGGCATACGCAGGAGCCCAGGTCCGTATCTTTCAAGACTATTCGGCAAGCATACAGGAGAGACGGCAGAAATTCCATCCGATCTGTTCAACTCTGATTGAAAAGAAGGTTTGGTTTATGCTACTTTACCCGGCAACATTGAAGGTACTACAGTCTGGGAAATGGGTATCCTTTACCTCAGAGCAATTGGCGTTACAATTCATCAACTGCGAACTGCAAGGAGCTGCAGCTCCTACCTGACATTGTAGCGCTTGTAAGCAGTGTGCGGGGAATTGACAGCTCTTCATACCATTCCAGCTTGTTCCAGTACTGCTGCTGTGCTCTCCACCGCACTCACCTGCTCCTGCCTGCTAGCCACTCAACCTGCTGCCCAATCCACCTGCTCCTGCCCACTAGCCAATCACCTGACTGACTAGCCAATCACCTGACTGACTGACTGCCCACCCTGAAACCTGCCTGCCTCCCAGCCCATCTTCCTACCAGCTCATCACTCCCTGCCCGACAGCTCATCCTCACCTGCCTGTCTCCCAGCCCATCTACCTGCCCTGTGAACACCTCAGTCACTACTCATGGCCCCCATTCACATTCTACTCCTTGCCCTGTCCCTCCCTAATCTTTTCCCCCTCCCACCGCTGTATACCACATGATCTCACTACCCATCCATGTCCTCTCCCGTCCTGCTCACTACTGCAATACCCTACCTACCCCTATCCCCCACCACCTCACCATCCCTATTGTCCTCCTCCTCCTTCCTAGCTGTCAACCTTCAACACCTCTTTCTTGCCATGAACCCTTCCCCATTCCTCCTAAGCACATCCCGTCTTCGTCGCCTTCGTCGCCTTCGTCGCCCTTCCTCACCCACCCTTCTCTGCACTCTTGCTATCCACGGGAGACATCAATCCCAACCCAGGTCCCCCACACCTGTCCTCGTCCTCATCTCATCTATGCAAACGTTCCCGCGATATCTCCAATCTCATCTCCATTCCCCTCCTCCCTCCCCTTCTCGTGCACCCTGTGGAACGCCTGCTCAATCTGCAACAAACTTCCCTTCACCCACGACCTCTTCATCTCCCATTCCCTTCAACTGCTCGCTCTAACTGAAACCTGGCTCACCCCTGACGACTCTGCCTCAATCACGGCCCTATGCCATGGAGGCTATCTTTTCTCCCATTCGCCCCGCCCAGTTGGTCGCGGAGGCGGCGTCGGGCTACTACTTTCACCCTCCTGCAGTTTTCAACCTCTCCACCTACCTCAGTCTCACTGCTTCTCATCCTTTGAAGTTCACTCCATCCGTCTATTCCACCCGCTGCCACTCAGAGTTGCAGTCATTTACGGCCCCCCGAATAAGTCCCTCCCTTCCTTCCTTACCGACTTCGATGCCTGGCTCTCCGTTTTTCTTGAGCCCTCATCCCCATCCCTCATTCTTGGTGACTTCAACATACACATTGATAACCCATCCGACTCGTATGTTTCCCAGTTCCTCACTCTTACCTCCTCCTTCAACCTCCAACTGAGCTCCTCCACCCCTACTCACAAATCTGGCCACTGTCTTGATCTCGTCCTCTCTTCTACTTGCTCACCCTCCAATTTCCGCGCATCAGCTCTTCCTCTCTCTGACCATCACCTAATCACATTCACACTTCAGCACCCTCACCCTCATTATCGCCCAACACTAAGTACTACTTCCAGAAATCTCCAGGCTGTTGACCCCCTCACCTTATCCTCTAGTATCTCTGATCTCCTCCCTTCCATCATGTCCTCTGAATCTGTTGACAAAGCTGTCTCAACTTACAATGCCACTCTCTCCTCTGCTCTAGACACCCTTGCACCGTCCATCTCCCGTCCCACAAGGCGTACCAATCCCCAGCCCTGGCTGACCCCTTGCACCCAATACCTTCGCTCCTGCGCCCGTTCGGCTGAACGCCTCTGGAGGAAATCTCGCACCCATACTGATTTCATTCATTTCAAATTCATGCTATCCTCCTTCCAATCCTCCCTATTCCTCGCCAAACAGGACTATTACACCCAATTGACTAATTCCCTCAGCTCTAATCCTCATCGTCTCTTCGCCACCCTCAACTCCCTCCTCAAAGTGCCCTCTGCTCCCACCCACCCCCCCTCACTCTCTCCTCAATCTCTGGCCGACTACTTCCATGACAAGGTCCAGAAGATCAACCTCAAATTCACCACCAAACCTTCTCCTCCTCTTGATCCTATAACCCACTCTCTTAACCAACCAACTCAGGCCGCCTTCTCCTCTTTTCCTGATATCACCGAAGAGGAAGCCGCCCATCTCCTCTCCTCCTCGAAATGCACCACCTGTTCCTCAGACCCCATCCCCACCAACCTACTTAGCACCATCGCTCCTACTATCACCCCCACCATCTGCCATATCCTCAACTTCTCTCTCTCCACTGCAACTGACCCGGACACCTTCAAGCATGCTGTGGTCACACCACTCAAAAAAAACATCTCTTGACCCTACCTGTCCCTCCAACTACCGCCCCATTTCCCTCCTACCCTTCCTCTCCAAGATACTTGAACACGCCGTTCACAGCCGCTGCATTGATTTTCTCTCCTCTCATGCCATTTTCGATGCGCTTCAATCCGGCTTCCGCCCCCTACACTCAACAGAAACGGCATTATCTAAAGTCTGCAATGACCTGTTCCTCACCAAATACAAAGGTCACTACTCCATCCTCATCCTCTTCGACCTATCTGCCGCTTTTGACACTGTCAATCACAACCTACTTCTTGACACACTGTCCTCCTTTGGGTTCCAGGGCTCTGTCCTCTCCTGGTTCTCCTCTTATCTCTCCCATTGTACCTTCAGAGTACACTCTCTCATGGTTCGTCCTCCTCCCCTATCCCGCTCTCTGTTGGAGTTCCGCAGGGATCTGTCCTTGGGTCCCTCCTTTTCTCAATCTACACCTCTTCTTTAGGCTCCCTGATCTCATCTCATGGTTTCCACTATCATTTTTATGCTGATGACACCCAGCTGTATCTCTCCACATCAGACATCACTGCGGAAACCCAGGCCAAAGTATCGGCCTGCTTATCCAACATTGCTGCCTGGATGTCCAACCGCCACCTGAAACTGAACAAGGCTGAACTTATTGTTTTCCCACCCAAACCCACTTCTCCTCTCCCTTCACTCTCTATCTCAGTTGATAACACCCTCATCATCCCCGTCTCATCTGCCCGCAACCTCGGCGTCATCTTCGACTCCTCCCTCTCCTTCTCTGCGCATATCCAGCAGATAGCCAAGACCTGTCGCTTCTTCCTCTATAACATTAGCAAAATTCGCCCCTTCCTCTCTGAACACATCACCCGAACTCTCATCCACTCTCTCATTACCTCTCGCCTTGACTACTGCAACCTACTCCTCACCGGCCTCCCACTTAGCCACCTATCCCCCCTTCAGTCCATCCAGAACTCTACCGCACCTCTCATCTTCCGCCTTGACCGATATACTCATATCGCCCCTCTCCTCGTCACTTCACTGGCTTCCGATCAGATACCGCATACAGTTCAAGCTCCTCCTACTAACCTACAAATGCACTCGATCTGCAGCCCCTCCTTACCTCTCTACCCTCATCTCCCCTTATGTCCCTACCCGTAACCTCCGCTCTCAAGACAAATCCCTCCTTTCAGTACCCTTCTCCACCACCGCCAACTCTAGGCTCTGCCCTTTCTGCCTCGCCTCACCCCATGCTTGGAACAAACTCCCTGAGCCCATACGCCAGGCCCCCTCCCTACCCATCTTCAAATCATTGCTCAAAACCCATCTCTTCAATGTCGCTTTCGGCACCTAATCACAACACCTCTACTCAGGAAATCTAGACTACCCAACTTGACATTTCGTCCTTTAGATTGTAAGCTCTTCTGAGCAGGGACCGTCCTTAGTTATTAATTTGTAAAGCGCTGTGTAACCCTAGTAGCGCTCTAGAAATGTTAAGTAGTAGTAGAATGAAAATGTTAAGAACATTTTGCTCGGGACATATGGCATCTTGGAGTCTCTAATATAAGGAGGCTATAACGTTGAGTGTTTAAAATGTGCGGTGGGAGCAGGGAGCTCAGCACATTGTGACTCTGCCTAGATGGGGATAGCCCTCTCGAGGAATTTTTGGGGTAAGGGGATAGGGAGGAGACAAGGGTCTGGAGGGGGTAAGGGAGATGGGTGTTGAGGAGGGAAGGTGGAAGAGGGTAGGAATGGGCACAGTTAAGTGGTATGCAAGTGTAAAGTGGATTAGCAGGAAGTGTGGACAATGTGTGTGGTATGGGGAATGCGTGATAGAGGCCTGGGGGGTGGGGCTGGGCCCACCGGGCTGATATAGACACGGTAAGTTGGTTTCACAGGGAAGCTGGGAAATGGCTAGCTGTAAATTAATTTCCTGGAACGTGGGAGGAATTACATCCCCAATCAAGTGACAAAAGATCTTATCCCATCTTGCAAGCAGACATAGTGTGTCTGCAGGCAACAGACTTTTCGGATGTAGAGCATAGTAAATTGAAGCGGGCATGGGTAGGTCAGATTCACTTTGCATCATCAGGGGCCCGAAGGGGTGGAGTGGCAGTCCTATTCCATAAAAGATTAGCCTATTCCGCTGAGGTCCTTCTACGAGATGTGAAGGGCTGGTTCATATTGCTCAAAGTATGGCTACAGAGGCGTGAAGTGTATTTGCTAAATGTCTATGCTCCGATGCCCTATGATAATCATTTTTTCCCTGAACTATTGAAGGTTATGGTCCCCTACCAAAAAGAAGAATTAATTGTTGTAGGTGACATGAACACCTTAATGGATCCGGAGGTGGACTGGGGCTAGGAGTAGTGGGTTCTTGGGGGGGGTCCGGATAAAGGGGTACTAAGTGCCTTTAAGGCCTCTCTAAATTTGGTTGATGCATGGAGGCTGTTACACCCGAGCGAGAAGGACTTCACGCATAGATCACGTGCACATGAGACTTGGGCCAGACTTGATTATATCATGGTGGCAGCCTCTCTGTTTCCCTGGGTTACGAGAGCACAGGTGGATTAGGTGCTGGTGTCGGACCACAATCCGGTTTGGGTGGAAGTGGAGGCACCGGGTGGTTTTCAAGGGGTGCGTAGATGGAGGTTCCCCAGCTATATTGCAAAAGACCCAGACTTTCAACAATTTTTGCGGGAAAAGTGGGAGACATATGGGGGCCATAATGCTCAGCACCGCACAGACCCTCAGTTATTTTGGTGCACAGGGAAGGCGGTGTTGCGTGGGGAGATCAACTCATAATTAACTGCAAGGAGAAAAAGGGTAGCTGCCAGCATTTCAAATCTCCAACAGCAATTGCGTAGATCCAAGAGAATATTTTTGAATTCCCCCACTAAATCCAACAGGGAGGTGTATACATCTTTGCAAGTGTCTATCACCACCTTGTTGCATGAGCAGACTCAGCGACAGCTAATGTACCAGAAATATCGGTTTCATCGATTTGGGAATCGTACGGGGGGACTCCTGTCGAGGCTGGTGACCACTAAGGAGGGATATCGCTCTATTACAGCACTACGGAACAAGCAGGGGAAGGTCATAAATAGGCCAGAAGTGTAGGGCAAATATTACATGACCATTTTCAATCTTTATATAGTGCGCGTGCGGCCTCAAACCAGACAGACATAGATGAATTGCTGACTCGGGCTGGGATGCCTAAGTTGGCAGAGCCAGAGATAGAGCAGCTCGGGGCACCATTACAGTTGATAAGGGCTGAAGTCTCATTCGGCACCAGGCATAGACGGGTTTCTCGGGCGAATTTTATAAGACTATGTTTGGTATATTGGGGGGAGACCTGTTTGAATATTATAATTCAGCTATCCGGGGGGGAACATTCCCAACACATGAGAACACGGCATTGTTATATCTCTTCCTCAAACCCGGCAAGCCCATAGAAGAGCCCGAGTCGTATAGACCGATCTCCCTAATAAATGTGGATATTAAAATCCTAGCTGAGATCTTGAGCAACAGGTTAGCACAGCACATGGCGAATCTCATTAGCCCCGCTCACGTGGGCTTTATCCCTAAATGACAGTCAGTTTGGCATGTTAGAAGAATTCTCCTCTCGATGGCACAAAATAGTGAAGTGGGAGACCCTATAATGCTAGTACGCTTGGACGCGGCTAAGGCATTTGACCGGGTGATCTGGGGCTACCTCTTCCGGGTACTTGAATGGGTAGGCCTGACGGATTGGGTCCTAAGGGCAGTAGGGGCGCTCTACTCAGGGATGGAGGCACAGGTGCTGGTTAATGGGGGGCGATCAGATAGATTTGAGGTGCGGAGATGAACGCGGCAGGGGTGCCCCTTGTCACCTTTTCTGTTTGACATTTCCCTGGAACCCTGATCCGACTATTGAATAACTCTCCAGAGGTCACAGGAGTCAGAGTGGGCACTGAAATGATGTCAGCCCTTGCCTATGCAGATGATATCATGCTGTTATTGTCCGAGCCACAGGAATCCCTTAGTGCCCTGGAGGTCATAGAACAGTATGGTAAGATCTCTGGATTCTCCTTCAATCTACAAAAATCATGTGCTCTGGCTCTGGATGAGAATCTAGAACAGTCTTGGAGAGGTCAGTTTTCTCTTCGATTATACACAACCAATGTGGGACCTTTGTTAGAGAATACGAAACGGAAGCTCTTGTTGTGGCGAGATTTGCCACGCTCTCTATGGGGTCGGATTGCGCTTTTTAATATTATTTTGGTACCCAAATGGCTCTATGTATTCCAGCAGCTACTGTTATATCTGCTACGGAAAGATGAGAGGTCTCTAGGACGGCTCATACAGGGGTTTCTTTGGAGGGGGAGGAGACCCAGACTCCAGATGGATATATTAAGTGCGCCAAGAGAGAGTGGAGGGATGGGTTTGTTGCGTATAAGGTTCCTAACGATCACTTGCTCAATGCGTCATGTAAATGATTGGTATAGAGGGACGTCAGAGTTTTCCCTAACTGGGCTGGAGACTTCCGTCTTTCCAGAGATTCACTTTAGTCAATTAATTCACACTGGAGGGCAGCTCCCACGGGGGTGCATTTCAACGCCACCCCTTATTAGCTTCGTTAAGAGCCACTTGGCGCTGGATGTGTAGAAGATACCACTTATCTGCCAGCACCACTCCGCTGCTCTCTGTCAGAATCCTGCTTTTCCACCAGGTCAGGGGGCGAGTATATTTGGATCCTGGGCTAAGAAGGGTATTTATTTGTAGCATTTGTAACCCACATTTTCCCAACAATTTGCAGGCTCAATGTGGCTTACATTTGCCGTAATGGCGGTTGCCATTTCCGGGTAACAGAATTACAAATGGTAATGTGTTAAGTTGCATACATACATGGTAACATACATAACATACCTGAACAGATCATGGTATAGATATATATCATGTGCATATATATGTTAAGGAAGAATAAATTATGGTAATACATGAAAGTTCCTGAGTAAGAAATTGGAAGAATAAATTATAGTAATACATGAACGTTCCTAAGTACGAAATTGGGCTGTATCATTCTTTAGGTCATCGACTATGGAGAGACCATATTCGACATAGAGATTGAAGTGGTTATGCTTATTCATTAGTGGTAAGGAGGTTGATCAGTCAAGTGATAAGATTTCAATTATGTCTATGTCATGTAAAGTCTTATTTTTTGGTGTTTAAGATGGGTGTTTATGGTATGCCTTCTTGAACAGATCTGTTTTCAGTAGCCTTCGGAAGATAGTTTACCTTGCCTAGGTGGTTAATGAAGAGGATCATATTAGACCATTCCGAGATCTGCAAACACAATTTGGGGTACACCCTGGGCAATACTTCGCTTATCTTCAATTACAGCACTATATTTCGTCCCTGCAGTGGACAGATCTAACAAAAGATGTTCTTGATATCTTAACAGAGGGATATTCTCTTGGCTCGCAGCAATCTGTGCCACTGAAATTCCATCACCAGCAGTTGAACGACACAATGGCTGAGATAGACTGTGCGGCTGGCTAAAAACTGGGCAAAGGATTTAGGTTGCAGGGTTACCTCAGAGCTGTGTCAAACCTATATAAAGAATCTGTATTCGCAGCGGCTTTCAATATTTCAAAGACAAAAGCTATATCGGTTTCTGCTGTGACTATATATATCTCCATGGCAAGCAATTCTGGCAAAGATTGAGGGGACAGGGGCATGCTTGAAATGTGGCAGTGGGATGTCCTCCCTTGGGCACATGTTTTAGCTTTGCCCAGTGGTGAGTAAATTCTGGAGGGGAATCATAAAGATGGTACAACTCATGTGGAACTGCTCACTAGTATGGGACCCGCTGCTCCTGTTTCAGAGGTATTCGTTCACCTCAGATCCTCCGGCGGATTTTAAGGGATTTATTGGTCTAGCTGTATTTTTTGGAATTAAAAATCTTGGATGTCCCCTTTGTGCCCCTCTTTGCAAGTTTGGAGAACCCAGATGATATTGAGGGTAGATAGATGTGGAGTTAAGCAATGGGATAGTGTTCCTGGGGTATGGTTTTGGACGAGATGCAATGGGATAGTGTTCCTGGGGTACGGTTTTGGACGAGATGGGAACCACTCTGGAACACCCTACCACATAAAGGGAGAAGTTATATCCTTAACTGCTGATCCGCATACCCAATTTAGGGAGGGAGGGACTAGTGTATTATATAATCGGTTGGAACATATTACATGGCAGAATTGTATTGGGGTAGACACTTTATTGTCCCTGCTATATTCACATATCTATGAGGTTGGCTGGGGGGGGGGGGGGTGAAAACTCTTTAAATCGGATGACAAGTTATAAGGTGCTTCACAAAATGCAATCACCTATGTATTTACATATAATACTGTTGACAATGTTATTGTTCTTTGTCATCAATAAAAACATTTACAAATATTTGCTAGTATTCTAAACTGTTATGCATGTAATTCATGTGTAAATGCTAGCACTTAGTTTACAGAATTATCCCTTATCCCCTGCTTCTATATGTTGCCTAAATGTAAATGCCATTTGCTTAAATTTATAGAATACTGCCATCCGTATACAAAAATGTACATTTACATGCGTAAATGGCAGCCAAACTCTAAATGCTATTTGATAATTCTGTGTTCATATGTCTTAGCTCAAAATTGAAAGGGGGCATACTCTTGGAAGGACATGGTTGTGTTGAACGCTTATTTACGCCTGCGATTTGACCTGGTGTAAGTGGGTTTATCTACATTTAAGTGTGCCGATGCTGGTTTACACTAGTATTCTATAATGGAATTTAGGTGCCTAAATGCCATTATAGAATAGGCGCTCCCAACACTGCATTGGGTGAACTTTTTTTTTCTATGCATTTTATTTTTTATGTATTTTATAATTTTGGGTGTTATGTTGTACACTATTGAGAATGGTAGATTATGCAGTATAAAAATGTAATAAATTAAAATAAACACAGGTGCCCAGTTACAGAATTGCCCACTTATGGCCTAATTCTATATATGATGCTCAAAACTGTGTGTGAATTTGGGCAATTTAATTGAGCAAATAATTGGGTGCTAATAATCATCACTAATTGGCATTAATTTTCATTTATGAATGCATATTTAGATGCTAAGATGTACGTGTAAAGTATATGGATGGATCCAAAAAGAGGGGGTGTGGTTATAGGAGGGGCATGGGTAGGTCAGGGGTGTTCCTTAAATTTTTACAGTGTTATAGAATAAGGGTGATCTGCCCTAATTTAGGTGCGAGAATTTGCATCAGGTTTCAGTTGGTGTAAATCCTCATGGCAAAAATTGGCCATGGATCTTAGCATCAATTGTTATTCTATAAACAGCGCCCAAGTCTGAGTGCTGTTTATGAAATAGCGCTTAGTTCTAATTTTTTTGCCGCCGAATACAGCATCTAACCCTTAATGCAAAGTAGTGACTTTTCTCTGCGTTAACTGCATGGCTGCCTTCCCCAAAATTCTGGGAACACCCCAATAGTTAACAGAGATGTTTGTTATCAGACATTAATTTTGGCACTAGCCATGTTGTAAATCCAAAACCTTAAGTAAATTGGACCCTAACGTATGTTAACAAATATAGCAGTATGGTATGACTGTACAGACTATCACAAACAGCAGAGATACATTAACTATTGAAGTTATAGTGCTAGCTTGCAATAGCAAAATAAAACATGACATACTGACTCACAATAATGTCATCAGAGGAACTTCTACTGCTAATGATCAAGGTTTGACTTTTTTTTTTATAACGTTCATTGTCAGACTCCTGAGGCAGGCACATGCCGAAACACAGTGCCGTGTCGAGTCTTGACGTTAATTTTTTTTTTTTTTAATTTTATTTATTCAGTTTAATCAAATTTACAAGAACTTTCTTGATTGGAAAAGCTTCATAAAATTAAAATATATCATAACATGAAAAATGAATAATCCATAAGGCAAACTTTAGCGCTCGAAGTGGTGATCTGGATTAGGAACTGGTTGACGGACAGACGCCAGAGGGTGGTGGTGAATGGAATTCGCTCGGAGGAGGGAAAGGTGAGTAGTGGAGTGCCTCAAGGATCGGTGCTGGGGCCGATTCTGTTCAATATATTTGTGAGTGACATTGCCGAAGAGTTAGAAGGTAAAGTTTGCCTATTTGCGGATGATACTAAGATCTGTAACAGAGTGGACACCCTGGAGGGAGTGGAAAACATGAAAAAGGACCTACGGAAGCTAGAAGAATGGTCTAAGGTTTGGCAATTAAAATTCATTGCGAAGAAATGCAAAGTGATGCACTTAGGGAGTAGAAATCCACGGGAGATGTATGTGTTAGGCGGGGAGAGTCTGATAGGTACGGATGGGGAGAGGGATCTTGGGGTGATAGTATCTGAGGATTTGAAGGCGACGAAACAGTGTGACAAGGTGGTGGCCCTAGCTAGAAGGTTGTTAGGCTGTATAGAGAGAGGTGTGACCAGCAGAAGAAAGGGGGTGTTGATGCCCCTGTATAAGTCGTTGGTGAGGCCCCACCTGGAGTATTGTGTTCAGATCTGGAGGCCATATCTTGTTAAGGATGTAAAAAGAATTGAAGCGGTGCAAAGAAAAGCTACGAGAATGGTATGAGATTTGCGTTACAAGACGTATGAGGAGAGACTTGCGGACCTGAACATGTACACTCTGGAGGAAAGGAGAAACAGGTGATATGATACAGACGTTCAAATATTTGAAAGGTATTAATCTGCAAACGAACCTTTTCCGGAGATGCGAAGGCGGTAGAACGAGAGGACATGAAATGAGATTGAAGGGGGGCAGACTCAAGAAAAATGTGAGGAAGTATTTTTTCACGGAGAGAGTAGTGGATGCTTGGAATGCCCTCCCGCGGGAGGTGGTAGAAACGAAAACGGTAACGGAATTCAAACATGCGTGGGATAAACATAAAGGAATTCTGCTCAGAAGGAATGGATCCTAAGGAGCTTAGACGAGATTAGGTGGCAAAGCCGGTGGCGGGAGACGGAGATGGTGCTGGGCAGACTTATACGGTCTGTGCCAGAACCGGTGGTGGGAGGCGGGGCTGGTGGTTGGGAGGCGGGGATAGTGCTGGGCAGACTTGTACGGTCTGTGTCCAGAAAAGGACAGGTACAAATCAAGGTAAGGTATACACAAAAAGTAGCACATGTGAGTTTATCTTGTTGGGCAGACTGGATGGACCGCGCAGGTCTTTTTCTGCCGTCATCTACTATGTTACTATGTAAGTCCATAAATTGGAAATCCAAGAATTAGGAATATTAGGAGACAAATAATAATACAGAAAATTATTAAGGTTTTCAACAAATACTATTGAGATGAGTTACTTATTTCATTAGCGCTTATCCTTTTTTGCCGAGGTTATAAGGGCTGACACATGTGAAGGTTCTGTGAATACATATTTCTTCTCATCAAGTCTAATTATGCACTTGCAGGGGTATCTTAAGAAAAAGGTGCCCCCCAAGTGCAACACTTCAGGCTTAAGAAGCAAGAATTGTTTCCTCCGCCTCCTTGTCTCCCTGGAGACATCAGGAAATAATAATATTGTATAACCCAAAAAGGGTTTTTCCTTATTTCGGAAAAATAGGCGGAAAATCCAACTCTTGTCAGGTAATAGTGCAACGGTCGCAACCACAGTCGCAGCCGTTGCAAGTTCAGAATCAGAGGTTTCAAGCAAAAGAGATACATCTAATGGAGTTTCTGATATTTGATTCAGTTCCTTTCCTGGGACATAATAAGCAGAGGTAAATGGTGGTAAATTCTGATCTGGTATGTTCAAAATATCCCGCAAATAACGCTTTAGCATTTCAAGAGGAGGAACAGTCTTTATCCTAGGAAAATTAACAAATCTTAGGTTATAGTTTTTTGTATAGTTATCGAATATCTCCATTTTTTTCCTAAGATTTGTCAAATCATTTGTCATCAAGGGTTGAAATGTTTCCAATTTGATAATTCTTTGGTCCATCTTTTCAGTCTTATCATCCGTTACTTTAATCTTTTCCTCTGTTCTTTTTAAGTCATTCTCTAGTAAATTTGCTCTAGGAACAATTTCATTAGTCTGTTTCAAAAAAGTTTGACCCAAAGTGGAAACTAAATCCCATAATGTGTCCAAAGTAACCTCCTTTGGTTTAACCACAATCCTTTGGAATTTCAAACCTCTCAGAAGTCTTCACAGGGATCCCACTCTGTCCCTCGGCACCTCTCCCCGCATTCCACGGCGGCAGCATTTCTCCCTTCTCTGATGGAAGCGAGTCCTCCACTCGACGCTCTTCCGGGTCCATACCACCTTCACTGGGGGACCCCGTCGAGTCAACGCGAAAGGAGCTTGCGCCTACCGGCTGGGGAGGCAGAATGCACATATCGGGGCTCAAGGTGGTATCGAAGCCAGGGGAGACCGATTCTCCTAAATCGCCAGAGATCCCTACTGGCAGCATTCTGACATCCAAAGAAGCTCCCTGCGGTCTCAGAAAACGGTCAATAGGGCCAGGTAAGGAGGGAGTTGGTAGCGAGGCTCTGGCTGCCAATCTCCCTCGACGTTTAGGCATTGTATCGGATGAGACTCGCAGCGTCTCAATAGGATGCGGCCATCTTGGATCCCTTGTCTTGATGTTAATTTTAATGTACATTACCAAATTCTTACTGGTTTTATGCTACTGCTTTATATATACTTGGCCAATAAATTTTAATTGTATTAAAAAAAAATCAAAAACTTCAATTTGGGAAAGAATGATTGAAAAGAATGAAAGGCTACAACCCCAAAATAATCTCCAAACATATTGCCTCCTCCCTCAAAACACCCAGGGAAAATCTGCTACAATACAAAGAGAGAAAAAGCCACAGACAGAATCCCCCTTATAGTGACATACAACCCACAGCTGGAAAAATTAAGAAAAATCATAAAAGATCTTCAGCCTCTACTACAAGAGGATGAATTACTGAAAGAGATATTCCCAGCCCCACCAATGCTGGCCTTCTGACAGCCACCCAACTTGAAACACAAGCTAATCAGAAGTAAACTCCCAACACAGACTGAAAAAGAAGAGAAGGGCACACATCCTTGCAATACAACCAGCTGCAAGCTATGCCAAAACACCTCACAGGACCCCATAGTCATTCACAAAGGAAAAATATTCAACATAAAGAAATATTTCACATGCTCATCTTCCAATGTGGTATATATCATTCAGTGCAAAAAATGTAACGAAGGATGCTATATTGGAGAAACAGGCCAGATGCTGAAGACAAGATGTAATATACATAGACATCACATGAAGAATGCTGGTGCCAGCCTGGTTCCCACCCCTGTGGGTCAGCACTTTACAAAACCAGATCACTGTACCAGTGACTTCACAGTAAGAATCCTGAAAGTTAACTTTAAAACAATACAGAAACGTAAGGCCTTTGAAGTCAGAACGATTGAATATTTTGACACCCAACAGACAGGACTTAACAAAGATCTGGATTTTCTAGCCCATTATAAACCATAAAGTTGTATTTCTATGTTTATCACCCTCCTCTCACCTATCCACCCCCCATCCTGTTAGACTATCGCTGAAATGCTTTGATGTTGCCATGCATACCTCCTACCCACCCACACCCTTAGACTTTCAATGAAATGCTTGGATGTTTTACTTATATATACTGTCATCTACCACATTTGCTTATTTCCGATCTGACGAAGAAGGGCAACCTTCGAAAGCTAATCAAGAAATGTATTATGTCCAATAAAAAAGGTATAATCTTATTTTCTTTTCCATGTTTTATTTTGTTTGATTTCTATTGATTACCTTTAAAAGTGGACTAACACAGCTACCACACCTCTCTACTCAGGTATTATTAGGAAAGGAATGGAAAACAAAAATGAGGATGTTATAATGCCTTTGTATCGCTCCATGGTGCGACCGCACCTCGAATATTGTGTTCAATTCTGGTTGCCGCATCTCAAAAAAGATATAGTGGAATTAGAAAAGGTGCAGAGAAGGGCGACGAAAATGATAACGGGGATGGGACAACTTCCCTATGAGGAAAGGCTAAAGCAGCTAGGGCTCTTCAGCTTGGAGAAAAGGCGGCTGAAGGGAGATCTGATAGAGGTCTATAAAATAATGAGTGGAGTTGAATGGGTAGATGTGAAGCATCTGTTCACGCTTTCAAAAAATACTAGGACTAGGGGGCATGCGATGAAGCTACAATGTAAATTTAAAACAAATCTGAGAAAATGTTTCTTCACTCAACGTGTAATTAAACTCTGGAATTCGTTGCCAGAGAATGTGGTAAAGGCGGTTAGCTTAGCGGAGTTTAAAAAAGGTTTGGACGGCTTCCTAAAGGAAAAGTCCATAGACCGTTATTAAATGGACGCGGAAAATCCACTATTTCTGGGATAAGCAGTATAAAATGTTTTGTACATATTTGGGATCTTGCCGGGTATTTGTGACCTGGATTGGCCACTGTTGGAAACAGGATGCTGGGCTCGATGGATCTTTGGTCTTTCCCAGTATGGCAATACTTATGTACCCATATCAAACAATTCAAGTCGGCTACGTCCACGCCCAATCCATAACACAAAAAACAACAATAATAACAGACTGGATCACGTCAAAGAAACTCAATTTACTTTTCATCACTGAAACATGGATCCATAACCAAGAGGACCCAATCATCTTAAATCTTTGTCCTCCAGGATACAAAAGCACTCGCTGGACCAGAAAAGAGAGGAGGGGGTATAGCGCTCGTATACCGATCTCACCTTACTATTGAAACCATTACCGAATCCATAACAACCCACCTTGAAATAGCCTCAATCAGAATTCACTGCAATACCCTGCTCGACCACATAAATTGTGTCCTGTTTTACAGACCGAAAACAAACGAAGCAGATCGCAAAAATAAAACAGTAATTTATTATTAAAACCTGAAGTTATATATACATAAATAGCCCGACACAGGCCGTGTTTCGCCCAACAGGGCTGCTTCAGGGGCTCTACAACAATCCTTTACTCACAAGTTTAATTGATAATATTGGATATGTGCTGAGATGAACTGAAATTTCATACACAGGAGATCACCTTGATTAATTTAGAAAAACAGCTCTATCAGAGATGCCAAAAGAGTATTGACATAACATCAAACGATCAGAGATAAGAGACTGATCGTTTGACGTTATGTCAATACTTTTGGCATCTCTGATAGAGCTGTTTTTCTAAATTAATCAAGGTGATTTCCTATGTATGAAATTTCAGTTCATCTCAGCACATATCCAATATTATCATTTAAACTTGTGAGTAAAGGATTGTTGTATAGCCCCTGAAGCAGCCCTGCCGGGCGAAACACGGCCTGTGTCGGGCTATTTATGTATATATAACTTCAGGTTTTAATAATAAATTACTGTTTTATTTTTGCGCTCTGCTTCGTTTGTTTTCCATCTTGGAGCTTGCAGACCGTTTGCCCTTGTGTTTTCTTGGACCCTGTTTTACAGACCTCCATGCAACTGGAATGAAAGCCAAGCAGACTTCATGGACTTCGTCTGAAACACATGTGTATCCAACTCCAATATACTACTATTAGGAGACATTAACTTTCACCTAGAAGACCCAAACTCTACAAATGCACGAGACTGTAAGAATATCCTTCACTTATGTCTGTCCTAATTAGATTGTAAGCTCTGTCGAGCAGGGACTGTCTCTCATGTTCAAGTGTACAGCGCTGCGTACATCTAGTAGCACTTTAGAAATGATTAGTGGTAGTAAGTATGCGATCTAACATGGCTGCACATGCAAACAACCCACACTAAGGGCCATATACGTGACCTCATCTCATACAAACTATCCACTGACCAGAACCTAACCATAACACAAACCAGATGGACAGAAATACCATGAACCGACCCTATAAATTAAACCTATCCCTAAAATGGCGGAAAAAAGGCTCTCTCCACAAACGAGAACACACAACCCACACAATGAGGCCAAATAGACCCGGATACTTTCTGGCAACAGATACACAATAATGACTGGACAACACAAATGGACTCCATTCACTATCTCTCAGTTTGGGACAAAAGATGCAAACACATACTAGACGCAATAGCACCCCTACAAACAAGAATCTCACGCAGACACAACTCGATACCGTGGTTCAACGAAGAATTGAAAAAATTAAAAACACAATCAAGGAGACTAGAACGCACATGGAAAAAAATAAGACAAACATACACTCAACACATGGAAACAGATACAAAGGAAATAAAAATATGCAATAAGACAGACCAAAAGGTCATATTATAAAACCAAAATCGGGCCAGACTACACAACACGAAGAAACTATACCATCTCGTAAGCAAATTACTACACACAACCCCGGTCATCACAACCAACACAGACATCCCATCTGTAGACAACCTTCCTAAATATTTCAATTAAAAAATTATTAATCTACGCAAAACCCTACCTCTGGATAACATGGATATAGAAAACTTCATAAATGGGCTGGACCCCACCCCTGGTGAATACCCGGCGGCCCGATTTTGGACAAACTTCATTCTCCTCAGCGCAGACATAAGTTACTCAGGCAATTAAAAAAAATACTCCAAAAGCCACTGTCAATTGGACATTTGCCCCAGGCTACCTAATACAATCTGCCCCCCCCACGCTTCATAACAGATCTCACATCCCATCTAAATTTCTTGCTTCAGAAGGGTGTTTTCCCTAAAGAAAAAGGCAACATCCTGCTCACCCCAATACCAAGAAGACACCAAGAAAAAATAACATGACATCACCAACTACCACCCAGTAGCATCTATCCCATTAGTAGTCAAACTTATGGAAGGACTGGTGACCAAACAACTCAACGATTACATAAACAAATTCACTATACTACATGAGTCTCAATCGGGATTCCGACCCCAGCATAGCACTGAAACAGTACTACTCACTCTCCTATCCAAATTCAAGCAGGAGATAGCAATAGGCAAAAGCATTCTCCTTCAATTTGACATGTCCAGTGCGTTCGACATGGTTAACCATAACATATTGCTAACGTAAATGGGGTAATTAATTAATGTCTGCCCCTTTAAGGGGCTTACCGGTGCTCCGGGGCTGTTTTCGGTTGGCCCCATTCATTTTTGTGACCTTCTGCGGGTCCGACGATCTTCGGGGCAGGTTTTAGCCCATTTGGGGCTCCCTCGTTGATGGCCAGTGATTTTTCTGCTGCCCCAGGCATATGGCCAAGCTGCAGTCCTGTTGCTAGGGGAGACAGAACTGGTGACAAGGTGAGAGGAACTGAAGACACAGGAGAAGACAGACCTGTGTGTGTGTAAGAGTTGATTTATACAGGAGAGAGAGCTTAAATAAAGAGTTGTCTGATACAAGGTGAGAGGAACTGTTGACATAGAAGAGACAGGACCGGTATGAGAGGTGCTCTGTCTGTGTGCTTGGAAAATTGTGTGGATGAGGAGGAAAACCTCAATAGAGTATAATTTGACTGAATCAGAACACCTGGTGATACAGAGAGAGTGGAATTCAGTAAAGCTGAGAGTCTGTAGGTAAAGGGAAGATATACCTGCATGAAAGATGATCTGCCCATGTATGTATAAGAAATTTGTGTGACTAGACAGGCTGGAAATCACACTGAAAACCACAGCACACCTGACTGGCACTGAGGGAGTGCATATGTGTTAATTTGCTAAGTGGTTATACAGAAAGGTTTGCCTGAGTTAAAATAGGCTATAAGCTGTATAATAGCCTGCTGGTAACAAGTGAAGGTGGCTAGTGACAGTGAGTGTGCAGGAAAACTGTTGTGTTTCCGCTGATCTGTCTCAGAGCAGAGTTGTGGCCACAGTGCATTTGACTGACACTTTGAGTGCTGGTGAAGGGTGAGTGTGCAAATCTGGTGTGTTCCCACTGACCTGCCACGAAGCAGGGTTGTGATCACCTTACACCGGTCTGCAGTGAGAATTGGTGCTGATTAAAAATTGAAACAGGACTGTTGTCCTTAGCTGAATTGCTGTGTATGAGGGCAGTGAGGTATGAAATGTGTGACTGGTTACAAGGTGTGATTAACATACATGGAGGAGTGTTCCTCATTAGGCAGGGAAAAGTAATAAGGCAGGTCCTGCGATAGGGAACATTAATTATCTATTGATTTACTCTAGATAGGTTGGCCAGTTTTGATAACAAAAATCCCTATAAAAATTCCCACAGGATAGGGAGACAGGGTTTCAATTTCTTTTGGTTAACCAGAGTACAGGTACAGAGGCTGTTGGGCAACGCAGGAGGACCATCGCAGGAGCGACACGTGCACCAACTACCACAAAAGACAAAAGTTACCATCATACAAGAAAGTTCAACTGAAGCAGCTAAGTACAAAAATCACCACCTACACCGTTTCAGAGACTTTAAACTTACACGTAAATACTTACCTGGAGGTTTATGCTGAGATTCAGTTGCATTGCAAAGTGAAGGAAGTGGACATCTGTAAGAAAGCAATTGACACAAAATCAATTTTCTTGTTAAAATTTCATTGTTAAAGTAAATTCTGAGTAACAGAGAAAGTAATTATTTGTACTACTTATCTGATTTGTGGTGGTGAGAATTTCAGAGGAAAGTTTATTGATTGAAAGTTGATACATTTTCTGAAAAGTTGAAAAGAAACATCTTGTGCAATAAATTATTATAATTTAAAAGTTAGTGTGCAATATTGTCATCATTAAAATTTTGTAACATCTAGGGGAATTCGCTTAACATCTTGAATTGCACACTGTATAATATACAAAATACAGAATTTCCCCACCTTTCTTTGTACCTTTCCTAAGTGGTGAGAGTTTAGCGTAGGACCCTACACCGTGATTTTACCATCGTACCACCCTCTTTTTAAAAAAAACCTCACCCATAGGGAATCTACACTAAGACTCCTAGACTATTTTGGAATTGGTGATAACACTCTCAAGTGGATTAAGGGCTTTCTAACCACCAGAACATACCAAGTGAAATCAAGCACCAACATATCGTCACCCTGGAAACCAGGCTGCGGAGTACCACAAGTATCACCACTACCACCGATCCTTTTCAACCTCATGATGGCCCCACTAGCCAAAGCCTTATCCATACAAGGCCTTAATCCATTAATTTATGCTGATGATGTCACACTGTACATCCCCTACAAGCATGATTTAGCAGAAATCACCAATAAAATCAAGCTCAGCTTAAACATCAACTCATGGGCAAATGCATTCCAACTAAAACTCAACACAGAAAAAAACACTGTCTCATCATCTCATCCCATTACAAACACACAAACATTAACACCCCAGGATACACCCTCCCTATTTCAGACAGCCTGAAAATTCTCGGAGTAACAATCAACCGAAACCTCCAACTAGAGTCCCAAGCTAAACTCGCCATAAAGAAAATGTGCCTCTCAATGTGGAAACTAAAATATGTGAAACCATTCTTCCTGAGGGAAATATTTTGCAACCTGGTACAGTCAATGGTACTAAGCCACGCAGACTATTGTAACGGAATCTATGCTGGATGCAAAGAACAAATCATAAAGAAACTTCAAACTGCCCAAAACACAGCAGCACAGCTTATATTCGGAAAAACACATTTTGACAGCGCCAAACCACTCCAAGAAACTGGACTGGCTTCCAATTAAGGGAACGTATTGCATTCAAAATCTGCACGACAGTTCACAAAATCATCTAAGGCGAGGCACCGGGATACATGGCAGACCTCATCGACCTACCACTCAGAAACACCAAAAAATCAGCATGATCATACCTAAACCTCCACTACCCAAACAGTAAAGGACTCAAATACAAATCAACCTATGCATCCAGCTTTTCCTACCTGAGCGCACAATTGTGGAACGCACTACCAAAAGCAGTAAAAACCACACTCGACCACATGAATTTCCAGAAAGCACTAAAAACAGAACTGTTCAGAAGGGCATACCCCACCGACCCAACATAAAACCTGGACATTGGCGACACAATGTAACCAAAAATTGTAACGGACATATTCTAACTCTTCCTTTCCCTCACTAAGTTCTCCCCAATTGTCTTTTACCATACATGTATCTCACTCTACCATAATATCACCTTGATATTACACGTAACTTGTATTTGTTCACACCGGAATCGGTTAACGCCGATTACGGTACTATGTAAGCCACATTGAGCCTGCAAAGAGGTGGGAAAATGTGGGATACAAATGCAACAAATAAATCAAATTTAAAAGGCCAGTATCTAATACCTAACAAGGCACTTCTGTTTTGCTAGTGTTTAGTATAAAGCTGTCTGGTTTTGTAAATCGTCAGCTTTGTGTATATATCTATCTATAGCTATATATCTATATCTATCTATCTATGATCTATAGCCTGTGTCTTTTTGGCTTTCTCAGGACCAAGTTAACAGACAGGCTTGCTTAAACTATAAAACCTATGTTTGTTTCAAACAGACTCTGAATTAACACACAGACATTTTCAGTGAAGGACAAGTATGAGTGATATGTATTCAAGGGAAGGAGGTTACAAAGGGCAAATGATGAATATTTGAGAAAAATACCAAAGAAATAGAATTATGTGAAGGTGACCTTAGAGGTCAGAGTTGAAGAAATACCAGATAAGTAAGAGAGAAAATATAAGGCATTAAGTGATTGGACAAAATTGGGCTTCAGTAATCTGACAAGCACAACTTGTGGTAGTCAGGTTTTGTTAAGCTTCCAAAGGAAACAGAGAGAGAGAGAGATTTTATTTTCCTTATACTGAAATTTGGGCTGATATAAGAATTCAATTTTTCTGTAACACTGGGATAAAAGAATTTTTATTGTAACCATTTATTTACTCTAGTAAATGTTAGCATTATTATAAAAGAGAAAAACGAGTCACGTGATGTGCTAGAGAGGGTGAGACGTGCTCACAGTCTCTCTGAGGCCCCAGAGTCCCTTTTACGATAAATAACGCTGCAAAATGGCTCAAGGACAGCTTTCAAACCTTCCTACGCGATTGAGAGCTTATGGAAAAGTTTTTAGAGACGCCAATGAGAGCTATGGCAATGAGAAGCAGCAAGAGAGAGAGAGAAAAGATACAGGCGGTGGAGAAAGCTGCAGAGAAGAAGCCATTACAGGGCAGAATGATGTTTACTGCCGAACAGCTCTCCCAGATAACATCCACAGTAGAGAAGGCAATGGAACTGAGACTTGAGCGGCTATCCAGTCAATTGGCAAACTTTGAAGCCCTTCAAGTAGAGCTATCCCAACGCGCCGTGGAACTGGAACGTCGGGTGTCGGAACTTGAGGATAACATGGCCCTGGCAACGCAGCAGATGAAGCACCTAACCTCCACGATTGAGACGATGACTGCAAAGCTGGACGACCTGGAAAACAGGTCCAGGCGAGCAAACCTTCGACTTATAGGAATACCTGAATCGGTGAGAGACAGAGTGCTAATCTTGGCACTGGAAAGCTGGGTCAAAGAGGAATTCGCCTTGTCGGATCACGCGGGGCCCCTTTGCTTGGAGCGAGCGCACCGCGTGGGTCGATTCCAAGATGGCCGACAGACGCCGAGAGCAGTGATCCTGAAAGTTCATAATTATATCCACAAGGAAGAAATATTGCGTGGGTATAGAATGAAGCGAGAAGATACAAAATACAAGGAGCACCTAGTTAGAATATTCCAGGATTACTCAGCGTCCTTGCAGGAGTGCAGGAAAGCATTCATGCCAATCTGCAGCTGCCTGCATAACCTGCAAATGAAGTTCATGTTGATATACCCAGCAGTGCTAAAAGTGAAGCCCGAAGGTTGCTGGAAGATTTTTGATACCGTGTCCAAGGCAAATGACTTTGTGAAAGGCATGGAGAAGGCAGAGACCACGAGCAACAAAGCCAGCCCCAAAACTGGAGACTGATGGACATTGGCAGGGACCGAATATACAAAAGAGAAGGTTGCAGATTGTTAAACGTTGTGAGTATGCAGGATACCTGAACTAACTTAGATAAATAAGGGATGAAGGGGCCTTAACAGTAAAGTGACTCAGAAGCTAAAGAGGGAGATAGAAGGGGAGGGAAGGGAAGGGGGGGTTGGGGGGAGGGGTCCGGGAGGGGAGGGGGGATTTTGGAAAGCATCTGGGAGAGGGGGTGGGAGATTGGCATGCAAGGAATGGTAGGGGATTAACTAGCGCTGGAGAGGGATGGAAGAGGGGGAGGAATAAGAGCTGGCATAAGGCGGGAGTACAACCCCCAGGGGGGAGGCTGGGCGCCCCAGGGGAAAGAAAAAGCGGAACGCTACCATACTATCATAACAGGAATCCTGGCTAGAACAGTAGGACAGGGAGTGCACTTGGCCTAATGGAATGTGTGTGGCATAATATCCCCGGTTAAACGGACAAAAATTCTGGCAGCGTTAAAAAGACACAAAGCGGCTATAGTTTGTTTGCAGGAGACAAGACTCTCGCTGGAAGAACATGAGAAGTTAAAGCGTCAGTGGGTGGGGGAGGTGTTCTGTTCGCCAGCGAAAGGGAGGAGAGGAGGAGTGGCAATTTTGCTACATAGGTCATTGGCCTGCCATGCGAAGCTACTGTTCAAAGATGAAGAGGGCAGATATGTAGGCATAAAAATAAATCTGCAAGGGAGGGAGATGCTGATAGTAGCCACATATGCGCCTGTGACACAGGAAAGAGGTTTCTTCTCACAATTACTTGTGAAGTGTCAGAAGTATGTGCAGCTCCCGATCATATTGGCAGGAGACATGAACCAGGTATGGGACCCAGAATTAGACAGGTCCGGGGGAACATCAGGGAAGAGAACTAGCAGCCCATCAGTCCTGGAATCTTTTTGTAGGGCCTTGGGGATGGTGGACCCATGGAGGTTGCTGCATGCAGAAGAGAGAGACTATACACACATCAAGGGCCCATCATTCACAGTCGAGACTAGATTACATTCTCATCTCGCAAAGAGCGTTCTCAAGGGTCCTAGAAGCGACAATTGGACTGGAGGAAATCTCGGACCATGCAATAATTTGGGTGGAAATAGAGAACACAAAATATTTTATGCAGTCACGGGGTTGACGCTTCCCGACTTGTCTGTTTTCCTCCCTGGAATTTAACAGTTACTTACAAAAGAAGTGGGCGGAGTTTCTAGAACATAATCAACAGCACTTAGAAGAGCCTGGCCTGTTCTGGTCCACGGCAAAAGCAGTGTTAAGAGGGGACATTATAGCATTTGTTGCCAAATGAAACCGTCAAATAACACAAGGAATCATAACGTTGGAGCGCCAACTTCGGGCAGCAAAGCGGAAGTATACACAGACGCACATGCAAGAGGGATATGAATCGATGACAGCTGCTAGAGTAGCGCTGAACAGCCTTCTTCATGAGAGGCAGAGGCGTTCGCTTATATATAGGAAATACAGGCTCCATAAGTGGGGAGACAAAGCGGGGGGAATGCTAGCCCGTCTCGTGAAAGACACAAGAAAATCACACTTCATATCGGCACTTCGAGCCAGTATGGGAGAAATTATCACTAGGATGAAGAGTATTGCAGACGCATTCAGACAGCACTTTGCTAAGCTGTATGAGGGGACACAAGGAGAGAAAGACAAGGCATATCTTAAAAAATCAGGAATAAGGAGGCTGACAACAGAGCAGAGAGTCCGTAAATAGCCTGTTGACCGCAAAGGAACTCCAACATGCTATTAAAGTGCTAAAAACTAACTCAACACCTGGGCCAGACAGTTACACGGGAGAGTTTTACAAAATGCTACAGGGTCAGATATTGGGGCCATTATTAGACTTATATAATAGCGCAGTAGAAGGAGGGTGGTTTTCCCCCTTATGCAAACGAGGCTTAATAAGCCTTATACCAAAACCAGGTAGGGATTTGTTGCACCCTGGCTCTTATAGGCTGATATCATTGATCAATGTGGACATCAAACTGTTCTCCAGAATATTGGCAGATAGGTTAGCCCCCCTGTTGCCTATGCTAGTGACAGACAATCCGGTGGGGTTTGTACGGTGGGGGTTGTACGGGGGAGACAGTCAGTACTCAACACATGGAAATTGCTGGTAACGATAATTCAGAACGCGGTGGGAACATCAAAGAGGCTCGTAGTGAGCCTGGACGCGGAACGAGCATTTGACAGAGTGCTTTGGCCATTTCTGTTCGACACTTTGCAATGGGTTGGAATATGGGGCTGGTATTTTCAGGCAATCTGGACACTATACACACAGCCGAGAGCTAGATTGCTGGTCAACGGGGTAAGAACGGAGGAGTTTCCTATAGAAAGAGGGACCAGACAAGGCTGTCCGTTATCACCGCTACTGTTTTTGCTCTCTTTGGAGCCTCTGTTGTGTGTGATTCAGGACACAGAGGCGATTCAAGGAGCACAGATAGGAGAGCACAACATAAAAGTATTAGCATATGCAGACGATCTGTTGTTAGTGTTAGATAATCCACAGGCCTCACTAGACTGCCTTCTAAAAGTACTGGACAGATATCGGGTTTTAAATTAAATCTGAGAAAATCCATTGCGCTCCCACTGACTAAAAACATAAGAGACAATCGGAGAGGCCAATTTCCCCTGCAATGAGCGACTGATAAATTGCGATATTTGGGAGTTGAAATTCCAATTGATCTGTCCAGGTTATACAGGATTAATGTGACTCCATTGCTGACTGAGACTAAGCGCACTCTATAACTCTGGGAGGCCTGCCCTCTGTCCTTAACAGGGTGCATAGCACTGTTTAATATGATGGTGGCTCCTCGCTGGCTGTACCTGTTTCAGATGCTACCGCTATTCTTGAGACAGCGCGAGGAGAGAGTACTTAAGCAAATTACTCAAAGATTTCTTTGGAGAGGCAGGCGACCCAGACTTCCAATAGAGGTGGTGCAGAAGCCAAGGGAATATGGGGGAATGGGACTATTAAATATTAGATACTTAACGATATCTTGTGCCATAAGGCACATTAGAGACTGGCTAAAGGGACAGCAGAACTTTTCCGCAACGCTGATGGAAGCTGTGATTTCCCCAGCAGCGCACCTGGGTTGGCAGATACATATATCAAAGAAGAAACTAGAACTGGGGTTGAGGAGAAACCCGCTGGTACCTTCAGCAAGAGAAACGTGGCGGTGGCTATGCAGGAGACATAATTTTTCAGCAGAAGTTACTCCCTACCTGCTACTGTACCATAATCCAGACTTCCCAGTGGAAACAACTTGCCACGTTTTTCAACAATGGAAAAAGCAAGGAATATAATATGTGTACCAATTGGTGGACGAGGAAGGGAGATTAAGACCCTATGAAGAATTGCAAACAGAATACACACTATCAGCAGAGGACACTTTCGCTCATGCTCAGCTGCAACATTACATAATAACTTTGGGATGGGTGCATTTGAGTGAAGATGTACAAGACACAATGAACGATGCTCTCATGCTGGGCTCACAGCACAGAGTCCTGCTACGATATCACCACAGATTCTTACAAGATTCCACGGAGGAATTGAACTATAAATACCGGGCGCAGGTCTGGTCCCTTGAGCTATGAAAAGAAATAACAGAAAAGGAATCAATAAGGAAAAGATCTTCCTATACACGCAACTGGGAATTACATTACAAATTCGTGATGCGCATGTATATTTCCCCAGAAAGAGATTATAAAGCAGGATTTGGGGAGACAGACAAGTGCCCAAAATGTAAACAAAAGCCAGCTAATCTTGGTCACATGTTTTGGACATGCCCAAAGATCCACAGGTTTTGGTCACAGATCTTGGCAGAGGTTAAAAAGTACTGGGACTACACAGCGAAACTCCATCCACTGATGATATTCGAGATTTTTGCATACGCAAAGCCAGCGTTGCCAGGATACAAATCATTTTTTTAAAAAATTAGGATACAAATCATTTTTGCAGAGGACAGTGCTGATAGGCAAGAAATCTATCCTTCTCATCTGGAGGGATCTATTGGTACCGTCAGTAGGACTTTGGCAGAATCACATGATAGAACTATTTAAGTTGGAACGATGTAATGGCAGAAAATTTGATTCGGAAGAAGGGAGATGTCTACAGAAGATTTGGGAACGATTCTGGAACACCTTACAGCCAGCGGCAAGGAGTAAGCTCCTCAACTGACTCTCGAGCTTTTCTACTTAAACCCACAGCCAAGACTTGCAAAGGAATCTCGGGGAGGGGGGGGTGGAAGAGGGACGGGATAGGGGGAATAGGGGAGGGAGAGAGGAATAAGATAGGGTAAGAGAGAATATGTATAAGATAGAGTTGAGTAAGGTTATACCCAAAAATTGTAACTTGTCGTAATGCTGGTGGAATGCAACTCAATAAATATGATTTAAACATAAGAGAAAAACTAATCTCAAGAGTGTTTCCTTTGCCAGAAGGGCTTTCTTTCAGGCTTTTGTTTTGGTTAGCTTCCCTTTAAAGGCAAGAGGGTTGTTAATTGTTAATACACTAGAGACCGTTATTTGATTTTTCACTCCTGTGAAATTATTTGGAAGTTTTAATGCAGAGGGAGATTCAGCAAGCTATCAGAAATTTAGAGAATATAATTTAGATGTGAACTTCAACTCAGATTTCAGTTATGGTTTAATTTTGCAAGTTTCTGATTCCTGATGTCCTTTGATCTGATTTATGCAGATCACTGGAGGCTTTTTTGTAGATCCAGTTCAAATTCCAAGCAAAGGGTGTTTGTTTAAAGTGCAGGGAGGCAAAAAAAAGTTGCCTTTATCCAAACAAAACGAACAAAATTAAGTGAAGGAAAAAAACTCAAAAATAAAACTCAGGACTGATACCCCAACATAGACTGAGCAGAAGTATGTGTAAACTTGAGCAACAAATGGTATATTTAGCCTGAATTGTAAGAGCCAAATGTGAACAGGAACATGTAATGGCTTTTATAAACTGCTCTATTGCCAAGGAAATGTGATGTGTTAACATTTTACTATTTAATGTGTGATGGGTTCAGTGATTCTTCAGCCGTTCTTAAGATTTAAAGTAGGACCAAAAGCTGGATGTTCATGTCTGTGTCATTTGTTGCCAGGGCCGTGCCAACATGGTAAGCGAGGGCGGGACACAGGCCCGAAGATGACAAGGAGAAGAGATTTACTTGTTTTACAAGCAGCCGGGCAGACGCAGCAGCCGGACGATGAGTTTGAGGAAGGACCTTTCGGCTGGGGGCGATTCACCCCTGAAGCGCTGCAGTGTTGCAACAATCCCAAAGGCTATTTGGTTTTCTTCAGTCTGTTGGCTATAATGCAAGGTAACCGTTCCTTCCATAACAATTCTAGGCAGTTCCGTTCAGACACAGTGACATATGCAACTTCGAAGTGCTTTGCCCCTGGCCCTTCTCGCTTTGTGGAATGTATTTCTTTTTTTTTCTTCTTTTTTTTTTTGCAATTTAGTATTAAATGCACAAAAATGTAGAGGGATGGTTACATGTACGAGCTTTTCAGGTGTGATATCTTGCAGAAGGGGTTCTCAGATGGGAGATGGGAGAGGGGAAGGGGTTCTCAGATGGGGAGGGGAAGGGGTTCTCAGATGGGGAGGGGAAGGGGTTCTCAGATGGGAGAAGGGGGGATTTTCAGATGGGAGAGGGGTGTTGTGGGGGTTCTCAGATGCCCACTTTGATAATCATGTGCTCAATGTTAAACGTTTATATTTATTTACTTATTTATGGTATTTTATGCTAGACGGGGGGGGGGGGGCGCCAACTGATAGTCTGCAGGGGGGCACCAGAGACCCTAGGCACGGCCCTGTTCGTTGCCTTTCAGACATTGAAGTGGATCTAAAGATTGTCTGGCTCTTCTACTTTTTTTTTTTAAGTATTTGCCCTTTTGGTGTATTCAGGGTCCTGTGCTTTCTATTCTGGTTTGAATAGCAGGGCCGTGCCTAGGGTCTCTGGTGCCCCCTGCAGACTATCAGTTGGCGCCCCCCCCCCCCCCCCATCTAGTATAAAATACCATAAATAAGTAAATAAATATAAACGTTTAACGTTGAGCACCTGATTATCAAAGTGGACATCTGAGAACCCCCACAACACCACTCTCCCATCTGAAAATCCCCCCCCCCCTTCTCCAATATGAGAACCCCTTCTGCAGGATATCACACCTGAAAAGCTCGTACACGTAACCATCCCTCTACATTTTTGTGCATTTAGTACTAAATTGCAATAGAAAAAAAAAATACATTCCACAAAGCGAGAAGGGCCAGGGGCAAAGCACTTCGAAGTTGCATATGTCACTGTGTCTGAACGGAACTGCCTAGAATTGTTATGGAATGAACGGTTACCTTGCATTATAGCCAACAGACTGAAGAAAACCAAATAGCCTTTGGGATTGTTGCAACACTGCAGCGCTTCGGGGGTGAATCGCCCCCAGCCGCAGGGTCCTTCCTCAAACTCATCGTCCGGCTGCTGCTTCTCCTGCTACCGCTGCGTCTGCCCGGCTGCTTGTAAAACAAGTAAATCTCTTCTCCTTGTCATCTTCGGGCCTCACTGTGTCCCGCCCTCAAGGAAATAGGAAGTTACCTCAGAGGAGGGCGGGACACAGTGAGGCCCGAAGATGACAACGAGAAGAGATTTACTTGTTTTACAAGCAGCCGGGCAGACGCGAGGTGCTGCCTGCAACTCAACCTCACAAAATGTTTTTAAAGGTAGGTGGGAGGCGGAGCAGCGGGAGCGGTATGGCGGGGCAGCACCGCAGCGGCGCCCTTGAAGGCAGGCACCCGCCTGCAGTGCTTACCCCGCTTACCATGTTGGCACGGCCCTGTTGAATAGGTCTAAACTTTGTAGAAGAAGTGATTTCATGATTAACACAGGGACCACACTTCTCCAATATGGATGTCCATAATTTAAACATACCCTTTTTGGAAGAACTGCAGTTTTAGGCAAGGTTGGCTCTTTCATGATTCCTGCTTATGGTGGGAGTTCACTCTCTTCAGATAACCACTATTATGCCCTTCATTTATATATGAGAGAAAGTTTTAGACAGCAGTTGTGAAATTTCTTAGAAGTTAGATCTAACAGATTCTAAGTGCAATGGCTTAAATCTATTCAATTAAACTTACTGTTTATTTCTAGGATGGTAACTATCAACCATGCTATAAAAGAGGAGCATCTGGTGGGCCTCAAGGAAATTCAAGAGGTAACATTGTAACTTAACAGTATGTGCATTGTTTCCAAACCTTGTTCTGCAGTTGTCCCATTTCTATTAGTGTTCTATTTAGGATTTAACACAGCTTACAAACTTAAAGCTCTGTAAGGAACTGTTCTGCTTTATCAATTTAATCCTCAATTTGTCTACATGACTGTCCTAATGTGTATATCTGCGTCCTTTAATCTGTTGCCAAAAAATCCTAACGTTTTCTGATACATTAATTCTGAGCTTTTCAGCTACATGTTTAGTATCTTCATCCCTAGAGAGCTTAGTTTACCTGGGGCAACTGAGTGGAGGTGAACCGGTAAATTTTACTCTTTCAAAAAGTACAAAATTAAACTAGGGGTAAGCCATGAAGTTAAATTCTCCAATGTTTTAAGTATATTTTCTCAATACAAGTAAGCTCTGGAATTCATTGCTGGAGGATATGGTAAAAGCAGCTAGGCTTGATTTTGGATGATTTCCTGCAGAAAGTCCATAAACTGTCAGTGCTTTTTTTTTTTTTTTTTTTGTAGGAAAAAAGGTACTGGTACTCATTATGGGTGGGGTCACCATCTATGGCTCTGCCCCTATGGTAGCCACACCCCTTATACCAGCCGTGGCACATATAAGCAGTATCATTGAAAATACTATACCAGTATAGGAGAAAAAAAATAATGTGATTATTTTTCATTATAAATCATTTCTATAAACTGTTACAACTCTAGTATACCCAGTACAAAATAAGACAGCAGATATAAATTCTTAAATTGGACATGTTCCAAACACTAAAATGAAAATAAAATGATTTTTTTCTACCTTTGTTGTCTAGTGACTTTGTTTTTCTGATCATGTTGGTCCCAGTCTGATTCTGCTGCTCTCTATCTGTTCCCTTAACTCCGTTTCCAGGGCTTCCTTTCCATTTATTTCTTTTCTTTCCTCCTTTCTTCATTTCTTGCCCTACATCCATAGGTAAAAGCGGACTTGACTGGAGGAGATATAGAGTGGATACAGCTTTTGCCTATTTTATTCATCCATGTGCAGTTTTTCTCCTCTTTTCCCTTTCCCTCATCTTGTCAGTATGCATCTCCTTTCTCTTTCCATCCACGTCCAGCATTTTTCCTCTCCCCCTCCATCCACGTCCAGCATTTTTCCTCTCCCCCGCCCTCCCCTCCATGTCCAGTAACTCGCCCCACCTGCCCACCCTTAGCTCCCCAACAGCCCTGCTTTCTGTTCCTCCCATCCCACAATGCATTTAAATCTTTTTTTTTTAAACCTGGTTGCAGCGCCAGCGTTACTGAAAGGACGAGGCTCGCCTCCTCCAGCCTTCCCTTCATACCCTCTGTGTCCCACCCTCGCAGAAACAGGAAACTACATCTGAGGAAGCCAGGACACAGAGGGAATGAAGGGAAGGCTGGAGGAGGTGAGCCTGGTCTTTTCACTAACACCGGCGCTGCGAATTCAGGTAAAAAAAATAAAGTAAAAGATTTAAACGCGTCATGGGCAGCAGGAAGAGAAAGCAGGGCTGGGGAGCTAAGGGTGGGCAGGTGAACTGGCCTTGGGGAAAAAAAGGTGCCGGTATGCCGTACCAGCACAAAAAAAAGCACTGCAACTAAGTAGACCTGAGGAAAGTCACTACTTATCCCTGGAGGTAAGTGGTATCAAATCTAGCTACCTTTTTGGAATCCTGGATTTGTTACTGTTGGAAACAGGATATTGGGCATGTGGACATTTTTATAGGAGCCAGTATGGCAGTCATCATAGATGGGTAACAACTTTAATACTCAAACATCTGATTTGAACACCTGCATCTGCTTTCTGGATATATTTGGTCAGTGAGTATTCATTGTATGGTATTTCTGTAACAGCCCTAAAGTTTAAAAAAAAAAAAAAAACACAAAACTGTCACATACTATAGAACTAACTGCTGTAACCATATCTGCTGATGATGTTCTAACCAGGTAGTGGCATGCAGGGTAATTAGGCAAACTGTGTTCAACCTCCAATGATTCCCCCCCCCCCCCATACACACTTATAGATGTGAGATAGGAACAAGTTCTAATGAATGTAAAGGGAATTAAAGATATTCTGTTTTTATTTCATTTACAATTTAAAGTTGGTGCTATTTATAGGAACATGCATATTTGCTAGTTAAATTTAAAAAAAAAAAAAAAAAAAGGAAACTAGTCCAACTTTACCTTGTTTCCTTTAGAGTGAATTAGTACAGTAACCGGTATTTTGGCTGAAGTAACTGCTTCATCCAAAATAAAAATTAGCATGAACCCTTTATACTCGGCTCCTTATACTTTTTCACATCTAGAATATGGATATGTAGAAAGTTTGTCTCTAACAGTTTTGCTATTCTTACAGCAGGGTGGAGTGATTCGTCTCAGGTGAGCAGCCCAGAAAGAGACGAAACCTTTCATAGTGGAGACTCTGGTCAAGGAGACTCTCGCAGCATTACTCCTGTTGATATGCCAGTGACCAGCCAAGCTGCCACCATTCTGCCAGTTCATGTTTATCCCCTTCCTCAACAGATGCGAGTAGCCTTTTCTACTGCTAGAACATCTAACTTTGCTCCTGGCACTTTGGACCAGCCAATTGTGTTTGATCTTCTACTGAATAATCTTGGAGAAACATTTGATATCCAACTTGGCAGATTTACCTGTCCAGTAAATGGCACCTATGTCTTCATTTTTCATATGCTGAAACTAGCTGTGAATGTGCCACTGTATATCAATCTAATGAAAAATGAAGAAGTCCTAGTATCAGCATATGCAAATGATGGGGCACCAGACCATGAAACTGCTAGTAATCATGCAATTCTTCAGCTATTTCAAGGAGACCAAATATGGCTACGTTTACATCGAGGAGCTATTTATGGTAGCAGTTGGAAATATTCCACTTTCTCAGGATACCTCCTTTACCAGGACTGATGTCCTATAGGAAGTAGCTTTACAGCCTTGACAAGGGACCAAATGCTTCAGCTGCAAAGATTATCATGTTCTACAAAGTATAATCATGGCAGCATGAGCACTGATTTTGGCACTTTATAAACTGATGTGGCCTTCCTACTAAATCTATGAATGTATTGCACTCAACTCTATAATATCAGCTATTCACAATGCCTTGTGCCTAAATAAAATAGATTAATATGCATTGTTTTCTGTGTGCAAGTTTAAAAATGGAAATTTTCAGGGGTGGACTGTAGCATTTTGTAAGTGACCCTTAATGACACAGGTAACTTGATTCTTGCGGGTGGTAAATTAACTAGATTAATGTGAGGTTTTGCACTGGGGAAAGCTAAGTCCTGTCCTAATATTTAAGGGAGGACAAATTTCTCTTCGATATGGTCTGATTCTTAAGCTATTCCAGATCTTTTTATGCTCCTTAGCTTGACATAGTAGGATGTGATATCAACTTGAATTTCTGTACATTAAACACTCAACCATTTTACCTTAAATCTGCCAACAGCTTCTGAGCTATGGGTTGGACTTGCTTACATTGTCCTATTTGTTCTCACTAATTGAGAGCCTTTTGTAAGGGAAACAGATATCAAGTTCTCTCCTGTGAAAACTAAATATACTTTTTAAAACTTTATCTCGGGGGTAGAACTACTAAACTGTAGCAGTAATGAAAAGCCTTTGTGCTTTGGTTTATTTTACCAGTTTTACCATGTGTGACCACTATTTTTGACCAAACGTTTTCCATCTTCAGTTGGAGAGTTCCCACAACTTGATGTGAGATGGCTTGGAGGCCTGCATGTCACTTCGTACAAACCAAAGGTGGGCTAGAAGTTGCATTCCACAATAGAAATATACTGACTTTCTTAAGCGCTACTAATATGATCATAGATTGCAATAAAAGCTGTCTTCCCCCCCCCCCCCCCCCCCCCCCCCCCCCCACCTTTTTCCCCCCTTTCTCTATTCCCCTGTAGCTTTCTGGATATCTGACTTTGATCTAAAAACCCACTTACATCACTTCTATGAGCCAGATCTTCCCCTGTAAAATCATGGTTCATGCCTTTTTTGGGGGATGGACTGTGGAACAGACCATACTTAAGCTAGACAATGGGTTCAGTATTCCCCCATCTCCTCCAGAAAGTGGCTGAGCAAAGAGCAACTTGTCAATCTTTTTCCTTGAAACTATAGAGCACATAGTTAAGCACCATGGTCTCATCAGACAACTGTAGCATCTGGAAGAGCTCTTAAGACAACAGGAGCCAACAGCGAAGGCAAACTAAGTGTCAATGTGTGACTGGGTATATAAGACTATACTGAAAACTAAGCCAATGTTCTCTCAAGTGAATAGGGACTAGATCCCTTTCTCATCACCAAACAGGGGGGGCTGTCTATGGTTTAGGTGCATGGGGTCATAGCCCTGTGCATGTTTCTGCTGCCTCTGCTGGTTTATCACCTCTGCCCACCCCCATGATGTCTGTTTTGGGGTGGAAGGGCAGAGGAGAGAAACTGCCAGAGGCAGCAACTGTGTGCACAGAGCTATGGCTGTGTGCATGATTTCATTTTGTGTTTGCAGCCGAGTTGGGGAGGCAGTGTTACAAACCTGTCAGCAAGAGGCAGGGAAGCTTGTGGCTCCTCCAGCAGGGGTGTAGCCAGACACCCAATTTTGGGTGGGCCTGGGCCCAAGATGGGTGGGCAGAAGAATTCTACCCTGTCCCACAAGTGATTTGATCTCTCCCTTTCTTGCCTGCATGCCATATGGACTCTCTAACAACCCCCTCCCCCACATACCTTTTAAATAGCCGATTTTCACTGGCAGCATGCAGCAACTAATACACACTGCTCATGTTGGCCCCACAGCCTTCCTTCTGATGCAACTTCTTGTTTCCGCATAGATGGAAATACATCAGAGGGAAGACTGTGGGGCCGGTGCGAACTGTATGCATCACTTGCTGCTCGCTGTAGGTGAAGATCTGCTATTTACAAGGTATGCAGGAGGTACAGTTGTTGAGAGTTTTCAGCTGGTGGGGCTTAGGGATCCCTTCCAGCCACATCACAGGTGGGCTGCTACTGGGTGGGCCTGGGCCCACCCGGGCCCATCCTTGGCTACGCCACTGTCCTCCAGTCTGAAGTCAGTAGCTAGGAGGAGGTGTCAATGAGTGACCAGGTGAGTCCTTGCCTTGAAATATAGAGAACTGTTGCTGTCTCCCCCCCCCCCCCCCCCACCCCAGTGTTTGCATTTATACTAGTAATTTAGCTGACTGAATGGGATCAGCCAGCTCTCAGAAGCAGAAAGCTGTGTTTTAGCATATGAGATCTCTTAATACGGATTTCAAAACCCTCAGACAAGTGAAAAAGATTTCCTTTTGAGGTCTTAAAATGATAAACCAAAGTACTTAAACTGTGTACATCTTCCATGTTTAATGACATTCTGGCCGTCCAAATTTTGGAATCAAACCTACTAGAGAACAATGCAGAGAGCAAGAGACTTTCTACTATTAATTTAGCTTGCACCATTTCAAGTGAGTTACATTTAAGTATGATAGGCATTTATTTCCTTGTCCCCAAAAGGCTTAGTCTAACAGATACCATTATTAATGTACACTACTGTATTAGCATATGCTAACACGGGTTACCATTTCTATACCAAATGTTCCATTTTATGCAATGTAAATGTTACTATTAAAGTGAATGGTATTTGATATACTGCCTTTCTGTGGGGTTTGAAACTGTATTTGTAGCAGTTTATATATTATACAAAGGTATTTATTTTTTTGTACCTGGGGCAATGGAGGGTTAAGTGACTTTCTGCAGTGGGAGTCAAACCCAGTTCCCCAGGATCAAAGTCAACTGCACTAACCACTAGGCTACTCCTCCACTTAATGTGAACTTTATGTGACTTGCCCACAGTTACAAAGAGCATCAGTGGGATTTGAATCCTGGCAGCATCAATATTAGATTGCATTTTCTTCATCAAGGTCTGCTATTTGGTTTTTGGATATTGTGGACCTAGTGCCACCTTGATTTCTTACTACTGCAGAGGACTTTACACTTCATTATTCAGGAACAACTTTACAGGGTCAATATGCAGCAGGTGCTAGTGCGTATTTTTAAAAAGGCTGGTCATTGCTGGTTAAATTAGACCTCGATATCTAGTGCCCAGAATGTATGTGCCATACCCATGCAGATAACTGGGCAAAGTTAGCTATGCAGGCAGGAGCTTCTACTGCTTGATTTAAATAATTTTTAAATATCAGCCCTTGCAAGTTAAAAGGTTGGAGTGACTTCTGCTAGTTGAGTGCGGGGCTTCTATCTGAGGACTAAAGCTTATCACCCAGTGCAGAGTTTTCAATAAAATTATTTTTCTTTCAACTGTTACTTCCCATTGATTAGAGAATTGTAATTATAGCCCTCTTGTAACATGAACAGTGCCCTCATTGAGTAGAAGAGCTTGCATGATCCCTTGGAGTGTTTTCAATATGTATAATACCATTAATAACAGAGGTACTAGGTGGTGGAGGCAGCTGTGTTCAAGTGTCCCCACTGTACCTTAAATGCTGACACAGGTGTTGCCATTCCAAGGATTTTAACTTGGCCTACCATGTCCTGCCCCACCCTATGAGGCTTCCCAAACATCTGAGTCACTGACCACATATGCTGCTGAGCTTAGTTGACATACTTGAACACCGTAGATCTAAATCTTAATTTACATTTATTCAGGATTCCTCTATCCAGGCGCTGATTCACAACTCACCACAAAAAATTGTTGTTTTTCAATACCCAGTAAAAGCTAATGAGTTATAAATAGCAAGCAGTGCTGAAAGGAAATCCAGAAACAGTAAGCAGCCTGTTAGGGAAAGCACCAACGCAGGCATAGGACAGTCACTTACTAAGCTTTAAAAGTTTGTTTAAAATATTTCTCTATGTAATCATTACCTCATTCTAATCATATGTAATCTAAAAGTAGCCATACTGGGTCAGACCAATGGTCCATCTAGCTCATTATCCTGTTTTCAAACAGTGGCCAAGCCAGGTCAACAAATACCTGGCAGAAACCCAAATCATAGCAACACTCCATACTACAAATCCCAGGACAAGCAGCTGCTTCCCATATCTGTCTCAACTGCTTCACTGTAAGCCATATTGAACTGAAATGTGTTTGTTTGTTTTTTTTTATAATGTGGGCTATAAGAATAAATAAATACCCAGAACAGCCTCCACAGGGTACTGCTACCTACCGCTTTTCGTACACGCTGGGCCTTGACCATGTTTGTGGGGTTTGTAGTGCATGTATGAAAACTAGACAGGAGATGAGGATGATTTTGTTTTTCTACAACTCGTCTGAAGGACACACACACAAAACAGATGTGTAAATATTTCTGGGAACGGGGGTTACTTTGGGTGCCAGTAGGATTCCTATGTGGTTATTTTTACACCTCGTAGAGATGTGGCCTAAAGCAAGGAAAGGATAACTGAAAACCACTTGACAGAAGAAATCCATTCACTACCAGTGCCAATCAACCAGGATGAGGTAAAGTCTGCAAGGCCCAGTGCCCACATTGCCCCCAAAGGCCTCTCTGAAAGAAGCCTTAAATAAATGGGTCTTAAAGGCAACTTTAAACGTAGAAAAAGAGAGTTCAAGACAATTGAGGGGAAGTGCATTCTATAACGGTGCTCCAGTGTAAAAGGCTGACCCACTTGAAGCTTTAACAGTGCTGAGGATACTAAAGGAATATGTAAATGCCAATTGTGCAAAGATTGGAGAAGTCTGCAAGGGGAGTATTGGAGAGATAAGAATTAACACCTTTGGAAAGGGGTTCTGTGGGTAAGAGTCAAAATCTCATGTTAAATACAATACCATACTAGAAGCAGTGACTGAATGAAAAAGGGAGTGGCATGGTCCTATTTTCTGCCTGAACTGCAAGAAAATGCATAGGGTAGTGTTTTGTTTTGTTTTGTTTTTTTGTACTACTTGTAAACGGCAGGGGTGTCTGTGTAAGGCCAGGCTGCAGGTGTAATTCCTATCAGAAGGGCTGGATCATGACAGTTCTATTTGCCACCAGAAAGGCTGGATCAGTACTCATTCCCAACAGAAGACTGGTACTTTTTAAAATATAGTTCTCCCCATTCCAAGAACAAGGCCCCACTTCTCTCCCTTCTGCACACAAAAAACCCCCCAAAACACGCTGTATAACCCAGGGGCTTAGGCAGACACCCAATTTTGGTTGGGCCTATGCCCAAGATGGGTGGGCAGAAGAACCCCACCCCATCGGTGATTTGGTCTATCCTCTTGCCTGCATGCCATATGGTCTCTCAAATATTCCTCCTCTCCTGCACACCTTTAAAATTTCTGATTTTCAGTGAGGAGCAACTAATACACACTACTCATGTAGGCCCCACATCCTTCCCACTGATGCAGCTTCCTGTTTCTGCATAGGCGGGAATACGTCAGAGGGAAGTCTGTGGGGCCGGTGTAAGCAGTATGTATCAGTCGCTGCTTCCTGTAGGCAAAGGTATGCAGGAGGGACAGTTGTTGGGAGTTTTCAGCTTGGGAATCTCTGCCGGCCACAACATAGGTGTGCTGCTACTGGTGGGCCTGAGCTCAAAGTGGGTGGGCCTATGCCCACCCAAACCCAACCTTGGCTACACCACTGGTATAACCTGGTGACTGGTGTGGCTGCTCCCACTGCATGGTAGGCTTAGCTTTTCATCCTCTACAGCTAAACTCTGCTCATATCAAAGCTCCACAGACCACCCAATCCTGGCCCAGCACTCGCAGCTCCAGAGTAGCCTAGTGGTTAGAGCACTAGTCGACATCTAGAGGTGTCCAGTTTAAATCCCACTGCTACTCCTTGTGATCTTAGGTAAGTAATTTAACCCTCCATTGCCTCGGGTACAAAATTTAGATTGTGAGCCTTCCAGGAACAGAGAAATACCCAGTGTACCTGAATGTAACTCACCTTGAGCTACTACTGAAAAAAAGGTGTGAGCAAAATCCAAATAAAATAATAATAAATATCCTGCACATATTCAACTCACCCCTGACACAACACTCATGGTGGTACGGGCGGTTAGCTTAACGGAGTTTAAAAAGGGGTTAGATAGATTCCTAAAGGACAAGTCCATAGACCGCTATTAAATGGACTTGGAAAAATTCCGCATTTTTAGGTATAACTTGTCTGGAATGTTTTTACGTTTGGGGAGCGTGCCAGGTGCCCTTGACCTGGATTGGCCACTGTCGGTGACAGGATGCTGGGCTAGATGGACCTTTGGTCTTTCCCAGTATGGCACTACTTATGTACTTATGTACTCATATCCTGCACATATTAACTCACCCCTGACACAACACTCATAGCCAGCTTTTCTACCATATCTAGCCCTTATTCTTATCACAAGGATAGGATCCTATGGGATATAGCTTTCTTACACCAGAAAATTAATGACTAAAATGCAGTTACCCCCACTGGAAAGGCTGGGTGCATTTGATTAACCCAAAATAACTAGTGCTTCTGGTGATAATTGGACCAGGATCCAGCTGGATCTGGCAGGATTCAGCCTTTTTGGTGCCAGTTAGTGCTGCATCTGGCAACATTTTGCCTTTCTGGTGCAAATGAGTGCTTTATTGGGGTTCATCCAGCCCTCCTGGTGGGAACTGGTGCTGGATCTGGGTAGATCCAACCTTGTGGTGGGATATACAAAGTAGACCCAGCCATTCCACTGGGAATGAATACTGGATCTGGCTAGATCCTGGCCGCCTAGTGGAAATAAATGCTGGTTCCGGATAGATCCAACCATTCAGTTAGGAATGAGTGCTGGATCTAGGTAGATCCTGCCCTTCTGCTTGGAGTTAGCATGGATCTGGATGGATGCGGCCCTTCTGCTTGGAGTTAGTGCTGGGTACCAGTGGATCTGGCCCTTCTGGTGTGAATGAGTGCTGGATTCAGGTGGATCCTGCCCTTCTGGTGGAAATGAGCATTATCCAGCCCTTCTGCTACGAATGAGTGCTGGATCTGAGCAGATCCTGCCCTTCTGATTAGTGATTGCAAGATCTGGGTGGATCCAGCTGTTCAGTAACATTTTGATCTTGTGCCAATTAGTGCTGGATTTGGGTGGATCCAGACGTTTTGATGGGAACTACACCTACATCCAGGTCCCAGTGGAGTCACTCAGGCCTGTAGGAAAGGTTTTCTTTCAATCTGAAGGTGCTGGGTCTGGGGCAGTTTTTTTTTTCTTAATTCCATGCAAATATTTGAGGTAGTGACAAAACAATGCGACAA
The DNA here is from genome assembly GCF_901765095.1 of Microcaecilia unicolor. NCBI lineage: Eukaryota > Metazoa > Chordata > Amphibia > Gymnophiona > Siphonopidae > Microcaecilia > Microcaecilia unicolor. The sequence continues at coordinate 59,092,402 of NC_044039.1, forward strand.
GGTGGTGGCCATTGCCAGAAAGATGCTAGGCGGCATAGAGGGATATATAACTAGCAGAAGAAAGGTGTTGACATTCCCTGTACCAGTCATTGGTGAGGCCCCGCTTGGATTATTGTGTTCTGTTTTGGAGGCCATATTTTGCTAAGGATGTAAAAAGACTTGAAGTGGTTCAGAGAAAAGCAATGAAAATGTCTCCATCCTTATAGTTCCCAGCATGTGTTCACTTAAAAATTAATCTATTACCAGAGATAACATCTAAAATAGAAAATGCTCAAGCCATCAACTATAGGGATCCACTGCAATAAGACAGATATTTAAATTAAATAAGGACAAAAAAGCCCTATGAAAGCTGTAGAAATCAGACATGTATATCAGTGTGTTAGCTTCCAGACAGAGACATCTTCTGGCCTTTAATGCCAGCAATAAAACAAAAACTTGTTCAAGCAGAATGGATAATAAGGTTCCACTTTTTCAAATGCCATTTAGAAATAGGTCCACTGCAGGTTTCCTTGTACCTGGGCACTGTTTTTGAAGTAGCACCTGCTAATTCGTTAAAACAGGTCCAATTAAAAAGCAGGAGCAATTGCATTTCAAAATGTTTGTCTGCCCTTCTGCATCGTTTTGTACTCATTTGTCTGCCCATGCTGAAAAGCCTTTCAACAGGAGCACTTGAAAACAAATCCAATCTTGTAGTGCTTGATGCAAAGAAACACTGATTACGTCAGGGGACTTGTTAGTTAAAAATAGGTCCACTTCAGCAGCAACATTGCTTCTATTACCACCATTAATATTTTGAAAACAGAAGCAGTCATATTTATCATAACACTAACTGCTGGATGAAGCTGGTGCCATTTGTTCTGAGAAGTTCCGCGAGAAGAAGACATTTCTCTGGTAAGTGAACACTAGTCACAGAAAGTCTAAATGTGGACATAGAGCTTTCATTGAGGATTTCAGCATTGCCAGGCGTTCTGCAGCATTCTCTTGTCAGAAGTCACTTGAAGTAGAGTGGAATTGAGGGTGTATTTCAGGATGGAAACTTCACCTGCTTTGACTACCTTACCCTAAGGGTTGAGCCCTCAGGTTCAGGAGGCCTGCAGGACTTATAGGATTGAATAGGTGAGTTCACTTTGTAGTCGAAGTTCAGGATAGGAATCTGGAATGTAAGTCACGTCTGCAGTCTAAATAAGGTTGATGAGGATACAGCGTACTGGAGGACATCTCCAACTTCAGCAGATTGGGCATCAGCTAAATCTTCTATACCACTGAGTTTACTTCTATATCCATCTGGGAAAAGATTGGACTTAAAACAGACAGTTAATTCCATAATTTGTGTGCTACTTGTGAGGAGGAAAAATCAGAAATGGGTTGTGAGTTTCGAAAAGGAAAGGGGTAGGAGAGGGGGAGGGGTTCAGAAAAAGGGAGGGGTTGTAGAACGAGAAGGGTCAGGAGGCGTGGCATGGGGGTCTGTCAAGGGGAGGGGTACGGAAAGAAGAGGGGCAAGGGATGTGGCTACATAGTCGTAGGAGGTGGGGTACAGGGAGCATAAGGGAGAGGGGCAACGTCCAGAATGGAGGTATGAAGGGGATGGACCAGGGTGAGGGATAGAGGGACTGAGGGGGCGGAACTACAACAAGGGGAAGGGTAACAGAAGGAGGCAGGTCAAGGGTGTGGCTGGGGGGGTGTCAGAGAAGGGGCGGGGGAAGGGGTCTAGGCAGGAGGCAGGATAAGGGGAATCCTTGTAAACAATTCACCAGAACATATACAAAAATAAAAATTGAGGAAATAACTGTGAATTGTTTAAAATTAAAAATAGTACTTAAAAAGAATGTACTGTGATAATTGAGGTGTAACCTAAAAAATGTAATGCCTCTCTAGGAGAGGAAATGTAAGAAAAAGTTAAAATGGTTTCATAAATGTATGAAAACACCTTACATTTGCATTGCAACAGGGCATATTTAGTTTGCAATGCAACAAAAAGCACCTTTAAAAAGGAAAAAATATTCAAGAGCAGACACCCTCGATTGACCTTTACATAGAGTTTCAGTAACACTTCGCAATGATTGAAGAAGCAGGAAATAGCACATTATTTCAAGACAAAACGACATAGCTGCAACTTGGCAAGAGTTAGTTGAAACAAGGCGGAAGCCACAAAAAATACTGCAAGTCAGGGGAAAAAGCACTCAGATCCAAGCAAGAACATACCTATAAATTAGCTTAAAAATGAAACTTAAAAGTCTACGTATTCTAGGCTGGCACAGATCGAAAAGGGACTTCTAATTCAAAGGATGTTATGGCAAAGCCACATTTCAGCAGCTCTTCTCACAATCACTCGCAATGCCTCTCATTGGAAGATAGAGGGATTGAAAGCGTAACACCCTGCAAACTAAATGTTATTGTCATTTCCTGTTCCAAATAGAAAGAAATCAGGAAGTGGAGATTGTAACTTCCTCTGAAAGCTTAACTTAATCCTTGTTTAAAAATACTTCAAAATGAAACAACAAGGATGGATCCATGAGTAGCGGAAGTCTCCCCTGAATGGCCAGTTCAAGAGAGTATTTCCAGCAGCCCATTGCCCAGTAGTTATGAGGGAGAAGAAAAAGGTTTATGTAATCAGGAAGTGAATAGCGGAGCTAGCTATTCCAGATAATCAAAAGGCACTTTAAATGCTATATTCCAATAGTAATTAAGTATTTCCACTTCCTGTAGATAAGGAATTAATGAAAGCTTTCAGATTTTACACACCATAAAGAGACTTCAAACATTAATGCTTTATAATCATTGATAATACTGAAAAGTGAATGTCGTCAATTTATACTGTGCAATAGATAAAGCACTTCCGCAAATGCAAACCAAGCCAACACAGAATTTAATTAAAGCATATAAACATTTCAATACTGAGCAAGGCATTGTTTTATTTACAAGGATCCTGTATGGAGTTACACCACATAGCTACGCCAGAATTAAGGCATATGAAAAGACAAAAATAGAGACACCCTCTGGAGATCACCTATATCTGCAGCTGATAAGAAATCTTCAGGAGGGCTATGTATAATTTGAAAAAGGCAAATAAATATCCTGCTGGTTTAGCTATGCCATTTGTATGGTACCACCAGATATACGTATATACATAATTACAAATGTAATTAGATCCTTATGAATAGAAAACTAAAAACAAAATTATTTACAGACATATGTCACATATAGCAGAGACAGAAAAAGAAATGGTTTCTGGGTTCAAAGTGAGACGCACAGCAGTCTGAGTAACCATGAATAGGAAAAACATGGGGAATTCATAATTAGTTTGGGTTCAGAGTACGCCTGGTCACTACGGACGGCGTTTGTCCAGATTCTACAAGGGGAGCGATTGATGGGCAGGGGTAGGCCGATGTTTCTGATTTCTGGGTCAGTGTCGAAGTGGCTGAGGACACTCAAAAGCATAATGGCCAAACTGCTGACAGCGGAAACACAGCACATTGGCACGGCAATTAGGACTAGCCTGCGGGGGGTCTCCAGGGCAATTAGAATCCCTGAAAAGACTCCGTACCTTGTCATCCTCATATGCCTGTTGATTATGAGGTCCGGCATTATAAGTAAGGTTGCCGGTATAGTGGTATAGTGGCTTGTGCTCTGAGCAACACAATCAGACCGGTAACTATCCCTGCATTCATAGGCATAGTGGCCAAATTTGGAGCATTGCCAACAATGAACATTTGAATGATGTAGGTTGGAGCAATGGGAGTGGGGTTGCGATGGGTTAGCCTCTTGACAGCTACTGGCTGTTACAGTAGCCTGTTCAATGGGCTGCTGCCCCTACCAGAGATCTTTAAGAATGTCAGATCAGCAGTGTCAGGAATAACCTCATCAGTGATGGTGGAAATCCATCTACTGATAATTAGCAAATGTAGACCCTGGATGGAATCTGGTGTGTATGTAGTAACAAAGTTTAATAATCTTTTGATAATTTTAGCATTAAAAGTACCATTGCGGGGCCAGGAGAGTTCAGGCTGAAGCTTATTCCAGGTATACCAAATATTGCAAAATTTGATAATATTCTTGCGGTCTCCTGGAAAGTGATTTATCACTCTCTCAAGAGGCAGCATAATGAATTGGGTACTAGAATCCTAGTATGATAAAACACTTATATTTGGGTTGTGGCAAATTGTACTAGCAAACCTAGTCCTATAAAGCACCTATGTCACTATTATCTGTCACTATTATCTCAAAAAGAATTCTTAATATAATATTGAAACCTAAATACAACTAAAAATCACCAACTCTGTAGTGTTACCACAACTAACGTGACAACGAACGACAGGTACACAGGGAGTGACCGCTATATCCGTCCGACATCTCGGAGTTCAATAATACGACTCAACCCTCTCTACTGTATTACCCTGTGTATGTGGGTAATACAGATAGCATCAGCCAGTAGCTTCAGAACAAGGGATCAGCACTGTGCGAAATCTAATCTAAATTACTCAAATGTCCATTCCATTATTCCCTAAACTACACTAACCATGTTCCCTAAACTACACTAACCATGTCACCCATATTCCCTAGACTATATCTAACTAAATCTGTGTCAGTTAGATATTGTGTATCTAAGTATATCACCATAAGTCCCTAAACTAACTATATTTGTGTTAGTCCCTAAACTGTATCTAACTATAAACCTTTAAGGTTAGGAGATAAACACTACTCTGTTTTAAGTCCTAAATGAGGATATGCTTAGACCCTTCAGAGAAATCTAGAATTATGCAATGACTCAAATATCTGTTATATATCTGCTATGACTCCAATATCTCTTATGTATCTACTATGACTCAAATATCTGTTAATGTCTAGACCTTATATAGTCTCTCCAAAGAACTAGGAACCCACCTCACCATCAAAGTACTTGTACAAGATTTAACTACCCACAAAATGGATGGTAAAGGGCTTCCCATAATCTGGAGAGACCGACTACTAGCATTTACTCACAACCCAACACAAGTGTTAAATGTAGCATGGAGTAATAAAGAAAAGAAAGTTTGGAACGTAAATAAGGATTATACCTACCCCCTCTTAACGTTCCCAAGTGTTCGGACTCAAAAACCCAGGATATACCTTCCAGATAAGGAGTTTCAACACACTTTCCACTAATCCAAAGATCAGGAGTATTAACACATCTTCAACTGATCGCCACGAGCTATAAGCACTTCCAAGGGGGCTAGATATGCAAAACAAAACACCTCACTAGAGGACACTCTAAAACAGGCATAAATCCAAAAACCTACATTTTTAGTTACTGTCACCCCAAATATGGTTATCCTACAGGCAGGTATTAGTTCCACTGTGGGGTGTAAACCATGGTTACTGCAAGTATCAGTAACTACTACTACTACTACTTAACATTTCTAGAGCGCTATTAGCAGTGGTGTGCTGGAGCCAGCTCGCTCCGGCTCGCAAGATCCGGTTGTTAAATTTTGGCCGGACTTGCGAGCCGGTTGTTGGAAAGGGCGAGCTGGCTCTCCCTCCCTCCGCCCTCCGGATCCGGTCCCTCACGATCCTACCTTGACTATCGAATTCTTCGGGGCAGGCAGTGTTGCCTGCCCGCAGCTATCGCTGACTTTCCTCCGCCGCCTGTTTGCGCTTTAAAAATGGCCACCGAGACTTCCAGAGGCGGCCTCGCGAGACTTCTGTAAGTCTCGGCGGCCATTTTGAAGCACGATCGGGCGGCGGAGGAAAGTCAGCGATGGCAGCGAGCAGGCAACACTGCCTGCCCCGAAGAATTTGATGGCCAAGGTAGGGTCGGTGAGGGACCTGATCGGGAGGGAGGGAGGAAGCAGGAGAATTCGCGGAACAAGTCGGGAGGGGGTGGCAGGGGAGAGAAGGGAGCTGCTGGCCATGGGTGGATGGAGGGCAGGGGAGAGAAAAGGGAGCTGCTGGCCATGGGTGGATGGAGGGCAGGGGAGAGAAAAGGGAGCTGCTGGCCATGGGTGGATGGAGGGCAGGGGAGAGAAAAGGGAGCTGCTTGCCATGGGTGGATGGAGGGCAGGGGAGAGAAAAGGGAGCTGCTGGCCATGGGTGGATGGAGGGCAGGGGAGAGAAGGGTCGCTGGCCATGGGTGAATGGAGGGCAGGGGGAGAGAGAATAAATGCTGGACATAGATGGAGGGGAGGGAAGAGCGAGGAAGGAGATAAGATAAGGGAAAAGGAAGAAAGGAGAAAAACTGCACTTGGATGAAGAAAATAGGCAGAAGCTGAGGACCAGAAATGAAGAAGAAAGGAGGAAAGTAAAAGAAATAAATGGAAAGGAAGCCCTGGAAACGGAGTTAGGAGGACAGATAGCAGCAGAATTGGATACTGGGCCAGCATGATCAGAAAAACAGTCACCAGACAACAAAGGTAGAAAAAATCATTTTATTTTCATTATAGTGTTTGGAATATGTTCACTTTGAGAATCAGGTGCTCAACATTAAAAGTTTATAATTATTTACTTATTTATGGCATTTTATCCCACATTAAACATGAATTAGATTGGAACCTGGGATCATTTAATTTTTTTTTTCCTGGAGAGAGTAATGCATTGCCCCCCCCCCCACCCACTGGCTAAAGCCAGCTCTGCAATTTTGGGGGGCGCAGAGGTGGACGGAGGGTGCAGAGGTGGACGGGGGGGGGGGGGGCGCCGAGGTGGACCGGGGAGAGAGCCTGTTGTTAAAAATTTACCAGCACACCACTGGCTATTAGGGTTACGCAGCGCTGTACAATTTAACAAAGAGAGACAGTCCCTGCTCAAAGAGCTTACAATCTAATAGACAAGTGAACGGTCGGTCCGATAGGGGCAGTCAAATTGGGGCAGTCTGGATTCACTGAACGGTAAGGGTTAGGTGCCGAATGCAGCATTGAAGAGGTGGGCTTTAAGCAAAGACTTGAAGACGGGCAGGGAGGGGGCTTGGCGTAAGGGTTCAGGAAGGTTGTTCCAAGCATAGGGTGAGGCAAGGCAGAATGAGCGGAGCCTGGAGTTGGCGGTGGTGGAGAAGGGTACTGAGAGGAGGGATTTATCCTGTGAACGGAGGTTACGGGCGGGAACGTAAGGGGAGATGAGGGTAGAAAGATAGTGAGGGGCAGCAGACTGAGTGCATGTGTAGGTAACTGTCAATTGTTCTAACTTATCCTTATTGATTCTGTCTGTTTGTCCTGATTTAGATTGTAAGATCTTTTGAGCAGGGACTGTCTTTCTTCATGTTCAATTGTAAAGCGCTGCGCACGACTGGTAGTGCTATAGAAGTGATTTATAGTAGTAGTAGTAGTAATTTTGAGATGAAAATATAGAAATAGAAAAGGTATAGAGTATAGGAATGGGGGTAAAAATTTCCAAAATCTAAATGACTCAATTAAACAGGGATCTGTCAATAAGCCTGTAACAGCAGAGCCTGGCCTTATATCTGTATATCTACGTATATGAAGGAAAAAACCCTTTTGGGCACCTTAAGGGCAGCAGCCGATCCTGAAGGCTGTAAGGATCCAGCTGTGAAATAAAAATAAAGTGAAAATATTATAAGGTAAAAACTGGGCCTACCTAATTAGCGCTTATAAACAGTAAGGAGAAAGCGGTGACAACAAAAAAACAAAAAAGTTATAAACAAAGCATAGACCTTAAACAAAACATGGAACTTCTATATGCCATAATATAAGTAAAATGGGAGAACCATATACTTTCCAAAAAATACAGATTTCAACAAAGGGCAGGAAAGGCAATATAATGTGTGTAGTTCAGAACTATACCCCTAAAATGAATGAAATAAAAGCAAATAAATGTTAAGGAAATGGAATCATAGGTTAACACTGAAATGCCTTGAACAGTTTTAGATATATTTCCTTAGTTAGGCTGTATAGTGACCGAAAATCTGTCTCAAAACAAACAAGGAAAACAAATTAAAATGTATCATTCTTATATCAAGAAGCATTTATGATAAAGCATAAAACATCTAATCAAGCCATCAGAAAAACACGTTTAGTGAAAACAGAACAGCTTTTGCCATTGGAGAAAAGGGGAGGGGAGTTGAGAAATAGCAATCAGGAAATCTGATTCAAATGAGGAGCCGGGCAAGCCCATACTGAAAACGAGCAAGCTGGCAGCGTCATGTCAACAATGAAAAAAACAACAAAGATAAGAATTTATATTATATTACTATATTATGACAAAAGCAATGCATATGTATTTCCCATCTTTCTAAAGGGAGTATTTAGGATCAATGTTTTACTTTCTGCATTGGCACAGAACAAAACATTTTAAATCAAGCAATCAACGTTATATATATATATATATATATATATATATATATATATATATATATATATATATAACGTTGATTTGTATCCCACATTTTCCCACCTCTTTGCAGGCTTACAATACATCATGGATAGTGGAAATATAATAGAAAAATAGGCATTTTGTGTTACAGAAAATTTTTTGGTGGCATGATAATGATAAGACATGATAGTAGTATGACAAGCAGATATTAGAAGACATTTCTAACTACGTTTGGAGGATTTATGTATATTCACATTGGTTGATCTTTGTGGTAAGCCTTGCTGAAGAGATGGGTCTTCAGTAGTTTAAAAATGTAACTCATTATCTATGGGTGGACAAAATCACCATTTTAGTTAGAGGACAGAGTTTATAAACTTGTGTTTCCTGCAGATATGGAAAAAAGAAACTTGAAGCAGTGTAAATCAAGGGCAGAACTGACACAAGTACTTCCTGTAAATGAAATAAGTTAAAATATAGCCAGTGCCATGGTCGCTGCCTGCTTAAAATATAGCCAAAACTGTCCCCAGCTAAGATTTGAATGTTAAAAACGATTGAAAAATCTTTTATGCAGCCCCAGAGTGACAGAAACTGTAAAGCAGGAATAATGATTTTAAAGAAAGCCCCAGAAATAAAGTGATGTGAGAACCAAGAAATGACTGTCAGAGCTCGCCATTTGAAACTTCAGCAAACAAAGATGCCATCCCAAAACAGACATCTCTAAAAGAGGAAAGCAGGTAGTGCTGTAAAACATCAGTAAGCTCATGGGGACAGGTGCTAGGTAGGGGGCTCTTCCGAGACGGTTTTATGGAATTTCGGGGAGGGAGATCAATCAAGCTGAACATATAAACTGGAGCAACCCTGTAGATGATCTTGTGGGTCAGGGCACAGACTTTGAATTGGATGCGCTCTTTTATCGGGAGCCAGTGGAGCTTCTCTCGTAGAGGTTTTGCTGCTTCAAATTGAGATGCACCAAATAGTAATCTTGCCACTGTGTTTTGCACCGTCTGGAGTTTCTTAAGGGTGTGTTCTTTGCATCCGGTGTAAATCCCATTGCAGTAGTCAAAGTGGCTGAACACTAGAGAGTGGAGCAGTGGCGTCGCAAGGGCAGCTGACACCCGGAGTGGGTCGCCGCTGTGCACCCCCCCCACCGGGTGCAGCGCGACACACCCTCCCCCCTCCGTAGCGCAACCCCCCCTCACGAGAACATACCTGGAAGGCGGTGAGGGGCGGGCGAGAGAGCCAATCCGCCGAGTGCACGCCGCTGGGGGGTGTCGGCGCCTCGCTGGTTCCTTGCTCTCTCTGCCCCGGAACAGGAAGTAACCTGTTCCAGGGCAGAGAGAGCAAGGAACCTGCGAGGCACCAACACCCCCCAGTGGCGTGCACCCGGGGCGGACCGCCCCACCGCCCCCCCCTTCCTATGCCACTGGAGTGGAGTAGAGTCCGGAAAAAATCAAATGGAAGGAACCGCTTGACACGTTTGAGTGAGCGCATGGAGAGGAACAGTCTTTTCATAATAGCTGAGATCTGAAGGTCGAGGGACAGGTGAGAGTCCAGAATGATACCAAGGAGCTTCAAACAATCTGTGATAGGGATGGAGAAGTCAAGCACAGAAATCCTGCCTGGGATGGATTTATTGAATTGGGAGGAGAGAATGATGCTTTGAGTTTTCTCCTTATTAAGCTTGAACTTGAATGTGCTCGCCCAACTGGTCATGATGTCAAAGCTGGTCTGTATTGCGTCAGAGATTTCAGTTAAAGAAGAGCGGAAGGGAATGTAGATGGTTATATCATCAGCATATTTGAACGGGTTCAGGCCATGGTTGGATAGGGCCATAGCAAGTGGAGACATCATAATGTTAAAGAGGGTAGGTGACAGAGAAGAGCCCTGAGGAACTCCACAGTAGGATCTCCAAGGTGGTGAAATAGAGGAATGGACTTTGACCTGATATGATCGAGATGATAGAAATCCACGAAACCAGTCTAAGACATAACCTCCCACACCGAATTCCGATAGTAAGGTGAGTAGGAGGTCATGGTCCACCATGTCAAAGGCGCTGGACATATCAAATTGCAGAAGTAAGATGTGTTTCCCAATTGAAATTTCCTTCTTAAAATTGGAGAGGAGAGTGACCAGTACTGTTTCGGTACTGTGGTGAGATCGGAACCCGGATTGGGAGATGTTGAATAAAAGCATACAAAATAGAAGTGGAAAGCTTCAAAGAACATGCAGAGCAAACTGTTTCAACACTAAATCTCCTGGGACATGAGAAAAGAATGTGGCCCACATCAGCCAAAGGCACGGCTCCAGAAAGTCTGGCAAGAAGGGGGAGCAATAACAGAAAGCAGATGTTCTGCACATTTAACAGTTTGTGGTATTCAGAGACTTGCACAGGAATGTTGTATGAGAGAATTAGTCAGATGCCGAAGAAGAACGGTATAAAAACAGAGTGCAACAAAGAAGCATTAAGCATTTTAACTCTTTTGCCTTAAGCATTCTGTATATAGCATTCTGATTTCTCTTGTACATTGCTTGTGTTGCAGGAATCGATGCATGAATTACCCCTATTGTTAACAGAATCTGTGGTACTTCAGGAGTCAGACAGCACACATCAAAATGAGAGAGAAATCTTCTTTATTTGCCAGCAAACAAAGTAGAACATCAGCATTAAGTCTCTTCTTCTCTTTCTCAGCTCTCTGTGTCTTTGTGGCTTCTGTCTCAGCTGCTTCTCTTCTTCTTCTGTCTTCTTCTTCTTCTGTCTGTTCCTTCTGACGTAAGCTGCTTCTGCTCCCTCTTATATACAGTTCTAACCTCTAGCCCCCCTTACTTTCCAGATGGTAAAGAATAGTTTGGTTACCTTGCCTCAGCCAATCAGCTCTATAAAAATATCAGTTACATAGGTTTGATATTTCTCAAACTGACCCATGACCTGGGGCCTCTCAGACCAGACATTTTGGCACCAGAACTCTTGCATTTTATTATTATTCACATAATCCCAGCCATAGCTTAAACTGCTAACTGGACTCTGGCATTCATTAAGGGGTCAAGGCCAGTCTTACTTAATAGCATCCAGCTATAGTTTGTTATTACTTTCAGGACCATTCCTATATTTACCTATAATTAATCAAGACTTTTCTTGACCCTTTTCACCCATCAGCTCCATACACAGAACTAGCTAGGACTATGGTTAAGTCAAACCATATGCTGATCTTTTCACTGCAGCCCTACTCAGAAAGTCAGACAGAGAGTTGAACAGACATTCCACCCAGAATTATTAATTTACACAGAATACAGCATATTCTAAAGTAAGCATCCTTATAAGACATATCTAAACATCAGGAATATCTAGAATTATTTAGAATCTAACTATTTCCTTCTAAACATTTTAAACTAATCTTAAAACAAACTGCCTGCTTTTAAACTACTGTATGTCTGGCTCATTCCTTTGTTCATTCATAATAGTATCCCCTCAAGATTTAATAGTATACAGATGTGCTAGCATTAACAATCCATCATTCACAAAGGACAGAGTTTCATTTCTCACTGACCTTTCTAACCTTTAGCTTAGCCAAGCTAGACATTGAAGTAAATTAAATCCAGCTTGCATTCCTTCACTTGCAGGACTGAGAATTTAAAATAGTATTTGAGCACCTTTAAACAGAATTAACCCTTAATATGATTTCTCAGAATTAATCAATTTCTTTTGCCCACTGCCTCACTTGTATATTGCTTATAAAAAAAATGCTTCCTGAAATAGCCCATTGAGCTATTCAGTACAATTGTAAATAAACTTTTTATATGGAATATGAAATTCGTCTAGTCGTTTCTTCAAAGTGGCGAGCCAGCCAGGAGTGAAGATTTATGCCGCACACGGAAAAGAGAAGGCGAGACGAATGACAAATTAAGTGTTTGTTGTTAACGAAGTTTTTTACAGGATTGGATTGTGAGAGCAAGCGTTGTTTAAGCCTGATTACTGTGTACCACTGATTTGGGAGTGATCAACCTACTGACGAGGCCACCCTGAGCTGCAAAGAGATAGTCAAGACCCATACGGTTATACCGAGAAACTATACTTAATTCATTAATTTGATCCTGCAATGCATTGACTACCACGTTCAGCTCATGAACTAAAACATGGAGTAGAGACTGAAGTCTCCGGGTAGCCATACCTAGTTCAGTAATACCCGCTACCGGGCCCCCAATTGGAATCCAGGCCGTAGCAGAAAGGGCTACAAGTCTCTTTTTAGTCAGAGGATAAGTAGAGTTAATATACTGGAGGGCTAATTCAATCGCCTCATCCTCTGTGGCAACGGAGGAAGGTAAGGACAAGGCCTCTCGCTTAGAGCGGTGCGGGGATGATGGCTTGAGGAGAGGAATAACTTTAGGAAAATAATTCAAAGTTACCAATACACAAAAATCATATGTGGGGGGAAGAATCATGTGGAGGACATTATCACAAAGCCAGTAATGACCAAGGAGAGGGCGAGGAAAGTTCCCAATAAATGTTGGCACAGGATGGACACTAGGATGCCCATAATGCGAGCCCCTATCCCAGGGGGAACTAAGAAGAAATGGAGACTTTGTACACCATAGGTGCCAATCCCCAATTGTGACAGACTGCTCATATGATGCAACCCTTTCATACCCCGGGGACTTATGAAAGTAGAAAATAGGCCGGGACACTATAGTCTTCTCAGTAGTAAGGTTAGGAGCCAGATAATCACCTTGGTCATAATCTACAGGTATGGTAGTAGGGCACATAGGAGTACCTGGAGAGACTACCCACACAGATTCCCCTTTTTCTGGGAGAACATTAGTATAGTTACAAGGAATGGGAAGAACAGTTGAGATGTCTCTTGTTAAACAAAACACTCCAGAAGCTGGATAGGGAGACGTAAAGACTGGCCTTAGAGAAGATTCAGAGGGGGAAGTAGCATTATAAAAGGACCACCAAGTATAATCCTGGCTCCAAGGGCCTGAACTCGAAAAGTAGGGAGGTATAAGAGCTGGGAGCTGCACAGGGACAGGTACAGCTGGGACATCTGTAGTATAAGGAGAAAATCGGGAACACACAATACAAGGGGAAGTAATCTTTGCCTGGCTAATTAGTTCCTGGACAGAGTGTAACCAAAGATTGGAGCGAGTTGGGGTATTAGGAAAAAAGAGGCAAGGAGTAGAAAACAACAAAAGCATCCAAGCTACTAACATTTTCTTTCTTCCTAATCTAAAACCAATACAGCAAACTAATTTAAGCAATAATATTTCAACAGTCTGTGCTAATCACAGATTACTCTAATATAATGTTCTCAGTCTTTGAGTTCTTATACCAGTTGGGATAGACCCTCAACTGACAAGGATCAAGCTCTCAAATTCCAAGAAAGCCAGAATCAGGGCAAGAAAGAGTCTCAGTGTGAAGCCGAAGTTCAGCAGCTCCTGCAGTGTGCAGTTGACCCGTCTTCTCAGCTAGTAGATTCTTTGGTTCGGGTCAAGCGCAACTTCAATGGCTCCGCTGGATCACTTTCTGCTCTCCACTGTCTAGGCTCCGTCTGATCCTTGCTGGGCTCAGTCTGGTCAGCAGACTTAATTCGAGACCAATGGACCCATGGAGTTATCCCTGCGACCTTCACAGCTGTAGGGGTAGAAAGCAAAACAGTAAAAGGTCCTTTCCATCGGGGCCCCAAAGGCTGGAGCCTCCAGTCTTTCACCCAAACTCTATCCCCTGGCAGGAAGGAATGTACCTGAGCCTGGAAGGGGACAGGGTTTATTTCTCTCACATAAGACTGAAGCTCAGAAATTATCTTGCCCAAGAGGGCTACCTGCTCCTGCACCTGGGCAGACCCTAAAATCCCTATGTCTCCCTTAATTCCCTGCAAAATGGCTGGGGGCTTCCCATACACAATTTCAAAGGGAGAGAGGGCTGTTCCTTTAGTTGGGGTGCATCGGAGGCGGAAGAGGGCTAGTGGCAGTGCCTGTGGCCATTTCAGTTGGGTTTCCTGACAAATCTTTGCTAGGCTATTTTTCAAGGTTCTGTTTGCCCGCTCAACCTGCCCTGAACTCTGGGGACGATAGGCACAATGCAATTTCCAGGTAATGCGTAATGCGCGGGACAGGGCCTGAAGTGTAGCTTCAACAAAGGCGGGACCATTATCTGAACCTATGGCAAGGGGCAGTCCATACCTGGGGATGACATCCCTAAGGAGGGCTCGAGCTACTTCTATGGCTTTCTCAGTGACTGTAGGATATGCTTCCACCCACCCAGAAAAGGTACAGACCATGACCAAGAGGTATCGGAGCCTACCGCTCCTGGGCATTTCTGTGAAGTCTATAACTAGGGACTCAAAGGGTGTTAGTCCCCTAGACTGAACTCCTGGTGGAATACGGGGTCCCTGACGAGCATTATTCTGGGCACAGAGAGTACATCGGGCAGAGGCAGTGGCAACCAGACTATCCAATCCTTCCAGCACCACTACTCGACTGAGTAGGCGGGCTAGTGCTGTTTTCCCTAAGTGTGATAGGTCATGAGCTTGAGACACTACAGACCAAGCTAGGTGGCGTGGCACCAGAACTCTGGTATCAGGGAGATGTAACCAGCCATCAGGTCTCCTTACTGCACCTTCCTCTTGAGCCCATTTCTCTTCCATTTGGGTATACATAGGTGTCCATTCTTGTAGTCGAATTTGGAACAGGGGAGTCACAGTACTTGCTGGGGGTCCTCGAGCAGCTTCCTTGGCCACCCGATCAGCATGGCGATTCCCTCGGGCCACTGGAGTATCTATCCTTTGGTGTCCCCTGCAGTGAATGACAGCTACCTTCTTAGGGGCCCAAACAGCCTCTAGCAACTGAAGTATTTCAGGTCCATACTTAACAGGTTGGCCTGCGGCATTTATGAGTCCCTTTTCCTTATACAAAGCTCCATGAGCGTGTAGAGTTGTGAAGGCATACTTGGAATCAGTATAAATATTGGTTACCAGTCCTGCTGCTAGCTCCAGAGCTCGTATGAGGGCCACAAGTTCTGCTTTCTGGGCTGAAGTTCCTTGGGGCAGGGCTCTTGCTTCTATCACCTTGTCCTCTGTCACCACAGCATAGCCTGCCAATCGCTTGGAGTTCTCCACATAACTGCTTCCATCTGTGAAATAAATTACATCTGGGTCCCTCCAAGGAACATCTTTAAGATCTGGTCGACTGGAATACACTTCATCCATAGTTTGGATACAGTCATGATCCGGTGGTCCCTCAGATGCTGGCAAAAGAGTGGCGGGATTGAATGTAGCCACTGTTTCCAGGTGTATCCGTGGATTCTCACACAAGCTAGCTTGGTACTTAACCATGCGGTTATTTGTAAACCAGTGGTTGCCCTTATACTCCATGAGGGTAAGAACTGCATGGGGGACTTTAACAACCAGTTCTTGCCCCAAGGTCAGCTTATCTGCTTCCTGGACCAGTAAGGCTGTTGCTGCAATAGCCCTCATGCAGGCTGGCCATCCTTTAGCCACTCCATCCAGCTGTTTAGACAGGTATGCAACAGGCCTCTGCCAGGATCCCATCATCTGGGTCAGCACACTCAGAGCAACCCCCTGTCGCTCATGGACATACAGTGAGAAAGGTTTCTCCACATCAGGAAGGCCTAACGCAGGGGCTTGGAGTAGGGCTTTCTTTATGGCAATGAAGGATTGTTGAGCTGTAGGTCCCCATTCAAATGGTTCCTTTTCACCCCCCTTTGTGGCCTGGTAAAGGGGTTTCGCCATCAATGCAAAATTTGGAATCCAAATTCTACAGAATCCGGCTGCTCCCAGAAATTCCCTAACTTCCCTTCTGGACTTGGGTTGGGGAATTGCAGCAACTGCTTGCTTCCTACTGACATCCAGTCTCCGACTTCCCTGGGAAATGCAAAAGCCCAGATACTTCACTTCTGACTGACAAAGTTGGGCCTTTGAGCGTGAGACCTTATAGCCTGCATCCAAGAGTAGCTCCAGCAATTCTCTGGTAGCCTCAAAACACTCTTCCTGAGTCACTGCTGCAATCAGGAGGTCATCTACATACTGGAGTAAAACTCGCCTGGAAGGCTCAGATTTAAAAGTCTTAAGATCTTGTCCTAGGGCTGTCCCAAAAATGGTGGGGGAGTTCTTGAACCCCTGTGGCAGGCGGGTCCATGTATACTGAAGCTTCCTTCCTGTTACTGGGTTTTCCCATTGAAAGGCGAAAAGCAGTTGACTGGCGGGGGCCACCCGAATACAAAAGAAGGCATCTTTTAAGTCTAGTGTTGTGAAATGGGTAGCTCCAGAAGGTATCAATCCCAGCAGGACATATGGATTAGGCACTACAGGGTGTAATGAAATAGTGGATTTGTTGACCACTCGTAAGTCTTGGACTGGCCGGTAGTCCTCAGTCCCTGGCTTCTGAACTGGCAATAGTGGCGTATTCCATGGAGACTGGCAAGGACGAATAATTCCATGGGATAACAAACGATTCAGATGTGCTTGAATCCCTTCCAGAGCCTTTCGGGGAATTGGGTATTGGCGAAGATGGATTGGCCGGGCACTTGGAAGTAAGTCTACATGAACAGGGGGAATATTTCGGGCCAACCCTGGGGGATTATCTTCTGCCCATACCCCACTGACCTGAAAGCTGTCTGCCAGGGGTAGGTCAACTTGGCCATGCGACTGATGCAGCCGCCATTCTTCTTCAAGAGGGCAGCAGAAACTCAATATACCCTTAGGGCTAGATGTCGGGGGCCGAAAGGAGACTGAAGTCTGGCCATCAGAGTCAAAGGAAATTTGGGCCCTAAGCTTGGGCAGCAGGTCTCGACCTAACAAAGGGATTGGACAGTCTGGCATATACAGGAATTCATGAGTGACTGTGTGTGAGCCTAATTGGCATCTACGGGTCGTCAGAAAGGGCCTCCGGTTCTGCACCCCCGTGGCTCCCACCACTCGGACAGTTTTTCCAGACACAGGCGCTAATCGCTCCGTCACAACAGAATGTTCAGCTCCTGTATCAATCATGAATGGAATTGAGCGGCTCCCTATAGTTAACTTGACCATAGGTTCCTGGGAGCCCAGTTTGTAGGAACCCGGTCTGTCCTATTCGTCCCATTCTGCCATCTCGGCTATCCCAATGATGTCAGATTCAGGAGGCTCATATCTTCCCTCTCGAACTCGGCCTCAGCTTCCTCGATCTCCTGGTCCCCTTCTCAGTCCCTGGCGCCTCTGGGGGCATTCATCTTTCCAGTGCCCTCTTTCCTTACAGTAGGCACACTGGTCCCTCTCCAATCTTGGTCTGGGATTCTCCCCCCTTGGCCGGGATTGATTGAAGGAATCTCGGGGCCTGGCTGGTGGTCCGGGGTCCCACTTTGGCTTCCCATTAGCTAGAGGTCGACCTCGGTTAAGGGTGGAGTTAGTAATGGCTGCTGCTAAAAGGTCGGCCTTCTTCTGCATCTTCCGGTCAGCCTCTCGGCGCACCTCCTGATCCCTATTAATGAAAACCTTGGTTGCGATTTCAATTAGCTGGGTGGTATTCATCCCTGCGAATCCCTCCTGACGCTGCAACTTCTTCCGGATATCTGGCATACTCTGGGCCACCAATGCGCTATTCACCATTCTCTGGTTTTCTAGTGCCTCAGGGTCAAATGGGGTGTATGTTCTGTAGGCTTCAATTAGTTGCTCTAAAAAGGCCCCAGGGGATTCAGTTGCCCCTTGGAGAATTTCAGAGACCTTTGCCAGATTAATGGGCCTCTTTATGCCTTTCCTCATACCTTCCAGCAAGTCCCGGCAATAGCCAGACAACAGTTCATATTGCTGCTCATTATTTGGATCCCAAGCTGGAGCTGCGCGAGGGAACCGAGCTCTAACCCATTCCTCTAGGTTCTGTGTCCCCTCGGGGGCACGCGCTCGCGTGATGGCCTCAGCATTTTGCAAAATCTTCCGCCTCTCCTCAGTTGTGAAGAGGGTCAGGAGAAGTTGTTGACAATCAGTCCAGGTTGGGTTATGGGTGGCCATAATGCTAGCCACTAGGTCCACCACTGCCTGAGGCTTTTCAGTATAAGAGGGGTAATGCGTCTTCCAATTCAGGAGATCGGTGGTTGTGAAGGGTACATACTGGTAGGCCTGTGCCTGCATAACCTGACCCTCATTATTAGGATCCGGTCGAGTGATGGTTACCTGTCGGAGTGGCAGAACTCTCGAGGAGGTGGGAATGGAATCTGAGGTAGAGCTAGGAGCTACCCTCCTATCATGCTCAAAAGTGATTGCAACAGGTCTAACCCATTCAGTGGAGGTGTGTTGAACCCCTGAGGGATGGGGAGGGGTACTCATAGACTGAGAGGTAGTCACAGGTGATTCAGTCCATTGAAAGGGATGCCGGGCCCCTGATGAGTGGGTAGGGGTACTAGAGGGAAAGGCTGGGCTGTCGGGAGTTGAGGAGTCAGGGGGTGCAGCCCAAAGCGGGTCTTCGGAGGTTAGCAGGGAAGGATGTGGCAAAGAAGGGTAGAGGCCGGATGAAAGGTCCACCCTAGGATGTGACAGGGTTTGCACAGAAGAGGAGCTATCCGGAGAAGCCTGTGCTGGAGAGGCTTGGGCTGGGCGGCGTGGATCTCTAGGGGTGGCACGGAACCCCAACAATGGGCCATAAGGTGGTGGCTCAAGATCTGAGGGGTCATCAGAGAGTATGGGTTTCTCGGACAGGGTAGGGGCGGAAGCCACCGATTGGGTGGTAGGCTTCCTGGGGCTCTTTCCCTCTTCCAGTTTAGATTTTCTAATCTTTCTTTGAACATGGCCTAACATGAATTTTACTGGGGATCCCATATAAGTTTTCAACCAAGAGGGAGGGTCAGTCACAAGGCTGTCCCAGGAATCTATATAGGGGAGATGTTCAGAATATTCTGGTTCTCCTACAATTATGCTGTAGACCTTCCGGATTACTTCAATATCTAAGCTGCCACTAGAGGGCCACCCCACCCCCATAGATGGCCACTCAACTTCACACAAGGTTCTTAAAGTACTTGAGCTTAAAGTCTGTCCATAATCATTAATTAAAAATCCTTTCTTGAAATTCTTAAGCATACAGTCTAGGGGAGTATCAATTTGTCTAGACGATTTTCCTCCCATAATGCTTACAGTTACAACACACAAAAGGGAAGGAGTTTTTGAGAGTGCAGTAAGGGGTCCCCACTCTCGAGACACAAGGTAAGACAGACACCAATCGCTTCCTTCCGTCACTGGCCAATTGAACTCGCGTTAATTGGAAACGCAGTTATAAGAAGTCCGCACTCATTAACATTCACGCATCACACATTCCATACAGAAAATCCCACCCAACAATTTCAAATTTCTCAGATACAGATAAGCTCAAGCGGTTTCGCTTCTAATCTCCACTAGACTAAAAGCTACTAAGGCCTTCGCTGAGAGTTGATCAGACTCCCCTTCCCTCAATTTGTGAGGGGCTGGTTTACAATTTCCTAGCTAGGATTACAATACAGAATACAGAATACATACCCGGCGAATGTTCTCCAGTCAGTTGGGTGCTGGGATTAATGCAGGATTCAGGATCCCACCGCTGCCACCAAGAATTGTTGCAGGAATCGATGCATGAATTACCCCTATTGTTAACAGAATCTGTGGTACTTCAGGAGTCAGACAGCACACATCAAAATGAGAGAGAAATCTTCTTTATTTGCCAGCAAACAAAGTAGAACATCAGCATTAAGTCTCTTCTTCTCTTTCTCAGCTCTCTGTGTCTTTGTGGCTTCTGTCTCAGCTGCTTCTCTTCTTCTTCTGTCTTCTTCTTCTTCTGTCTGTTCCTTCTGACGTAAGCTGCTTCTGCTCCCTCTTATATACAGTTCTAACCTCTAGCCCCCCTTACTTTCCAGATGGTAAAGAATAGTTTGGTTACCTTGCCTCAGCCAATCAGCTCTATAAAAATATCAGTTACATAGGTTTGATATTTCTCAAACTGACCCATGACCTGGGGCCTCTCAGACCAGACATTTTGGCACCAGAACTCTTGCATTTTATTATTATTCACATAATCCCAGCCATAGCTTAAACTGCTAACTGGACTCTGGCATTCATTAAGGGGTCAAGGCCAGTCTTACTTAATAGCATCCAGCTATAGTTTCTTATTACTTTCAGAACCATTCCTATATTTACCTATAATTAATCAAGACTTTTCTTGACCCTTTTCACCCATCAGCTCCATACACAGAACTAGCTAGGACTATGGTTAAGTCAAACCATATGCTGATCTTTTCACTGCAGCCCTACTCAGAAAGTCAGACAGAGAGTTGAACAGACATTCCACCCAGAATTATTAATTTACACAGAATACAGCATATTCTAAAGTAAGCATCCTTATAAGACATATCTAAACATCAGGAATATCTAGAATTATTTAGAATCTAACTATTTCCTTCTAAACATTTTAAACTAATCTTAAAACAAACTGCCTGCTTTTAAACTACTGTATGTCTGGCTCATTCCTTTGTTCATTCATAATAGTATCCCCTCAAGATTTAATAGTATACAGATGTGCTAGCATTAACAATCCATCATTCACAAAGGACAGAGTTTCATTTCTCACTGACCTTTCTAACCTTTAGCTTAGCCAAGCTAGACATTGAAGTAAATTAAATCCAGCTTGCATTCCTTCACTTGCAGGACTGAGAATTTAAAATAGTATTTGAGCACCTTTAAACAGAATTAACCCTTAATATGATTTCTCAGAATTAATCAATTTCTTTTGCCCACTGCCTCACTTGTATATTGCTTATAAAAAAAATGCTTCCTGAAATAGCCCATTGAGCTATTCAGTACAATTGTAAATAAACTTTTTATATGGAATATGAAATTCGTCTAGTCTTTTCTTCAAAGTGGCGAGCCAGCCAGGAGTGAAGATTTATGCCGCACACGGAAAAGAGAAGGCGAGACGAATGACAAATTAAGTGTTTGTTGTTAACGAAGTTTTTTACAGGATTGGATTGTGAGAGCAAGCGTTGTTTAAGCCTGATTACTGTGTACCACTGATTTGGGAGTGATCAACCTACTGACGTGGACATACAGGTGACGACTCCTGGGCTTGCTCAAGAGAATAAGAAGACGCGTGAGTAAGCTTACATTGTGGACTTATTAGTGGTATATTTGTTTAGCTTTGTAGTTTTCTTTTTTGTATATTTTCTTTGTTTAAGTGCATTAGTATATTTTTGTAGATTGTGGCTTTATAGGAGAAATTTTAATAGAATAAAATGGAAGGGAAAGGGGCAGAGAAGAAAGAAACTCCTGTATTTACTTTGTATTTAGATTTAGATAGTCAAAAAAAATGCACCCCTTTGCAGCATGTCATAGAATTATTCCCGTTAGAAAAAAAACAGATTGAAAAAATACATGAGAAATGGGTCAAATATGATGCAAACTGATCTCAGTATGGATCGTTTGATCGTCCAAAATTATTATCTCTCCTGACATACATTCAAGAAAATAAGAAAAAGAAGAAAAGCTTAGAGAAGCATCTTACTATTTGGAATTTATTTTCAGTTGCGTCTGATTTATTTCATGCAGATGTAGAAAAAATACAGCAAGAACAGGAAAATTATAAAAAACGGCCACCTCCTTATGAGTCAGGTGGAATTACACGAGAAACCCTTTGCCCAATAAGGGACAAAGGATTGAAAGGAGAGCAGAAGCGCCCTAAACCGTGTGAGGGATTTTCTGCTTTAGACGACCCCTCCAGTGATGAAGATGGTTCAAAGGGAGGGGATAATGAGGACAGTGATGTGGGGACTAGGAAACAGAAAAAGGAGAAAAAACGGGTGAGACAGAAAGAAAAAGGAAAATCTAGTGCAGAATCAGGCACTTACCCTGATTTGAAAACCCTAATTACATCAGAACATTATGACCTGGCAACTCAATTTGAAATTGAGGGACGACTGCGGATGTATTCCGAGCCTCCCATGACCATGTCAACCCCAACTCATAAGTGAACAAAAACTATGCCAACATCTTTAACCCCAGGGCCCCCCAGGCCAATTTTTCGAGGCACGCATGTGGCTGCAGAGCTTATGAGACTGAATAATACTAGATATGGTGAGGAATGGTGGGGGGCTACTAGACACTTGTTAGATGTAAAACGGCTCCCCTTGCCGTGCGATGAAAATGGTCCTAGTACACATGAGGACATTCAGGAATTATTAAAGGCTGTCCACAAAAATTGCCCGGGTATAGGGACTGGAACATTTGTAAAGGAGGGATTGGAATTCTGGGATCATTGGTTCCACAAAATAAAACGTGATTTGGAAGAAGAACAAAAGCAGGAAGTCTGTGGGGCACTGGCCTCCAGCTTCAGTGAACAGGTCATGCCAGTTATGACGCGCTTAGACGCAGCTGGCAATCGAGTACGCCATTACAAACCATACACTCCCGTAGATGTTACAACTTTAGTTGCAAAAATTCCCAGTATAGTGAAAGGAGCTCGTATGTGGTTAGATGGGATAGAACAGGCAACTGCTGGGACTCAATTGACTATTGGGGATTTTAAAGCCCTGTGTGCAGCGTCAGGTATTAGTATATCTCAACTGGCAGTGCAGTGTGGATATCAGCGCCTGCCATCACATACTGTGGATGGGGATGTATACGCAGGGAATAGTAAGGCTGCTCTTTCTGCAGCTCTGCATGTGATGTATCCAACACCGATTGATTTTTCAGCCATAACAGCAAATAAATGGGACCCTAAAACTGATTTTTCGGCACATTTGACAAAATGTATACATTTGTATAAGGCTCAAACAGGGCAAGATGCAGATGTGGATCATAATGTAGCAGTATTTTTACACCTATTCATGTCCACACTGCCTGATAATATGCGTAAGAATTTAGACGCTGTCATTGCCCTGTCCTCAAAGCCGTGGCCAGAAATAAGAGAGACATTGATGCATTTTAGTAATGTGCATCGTAAACTGATAGAGACCCCACAGAAAGAACAGGCTAAATTAACTTCTAAGTTAATGACTATGCAGTTAAAGGATTTGGAAAGCAAGGAACAGGATAGAAACAAAAAACAGGAAACAATTGTACCTCCACAGGTCATTTACTATGTACAACCGGGATATAGCCGGCCGTACCAACCAAGGGGACGAGGCATGGTTAGAGGCAGGGGTAGAGGCCGAGGGATGCAAGGATGACCATCACCTAATAGAAGGACGCATGTACAGTGTTGGGGCTGTAATCAATTTGGTCACTATGCTTCAGAATGTTATCAGAATGCAGGAATGCCCCAAGTACAAATGCAGACGCAGCAAGGATTGATGCCACAAGTAGTAGGGATGCCTGTGAGTGCCCCGCAGACTGCAATACAGCAGCCGGCGACGCAATCACAGGGACCAGGGGCTGCAGTACAGAGACAAGGCACTGTAAATGCCTTTCCAACTTGGCAGAATATTCCAGACCAATGCTATTGACTGGAAACAGACCCGTGTCAGGAGGAGGGAATGATTTTCAGGTTAGACACAAGGGAGCCCTTTATTACATTGACAATTGGAAAATATGGAACTCCTGTGAGATTTTTGATAGATACAGGGGCGAGTACCTCTGTGTTATGTGCAAAACCACAGGGAGTTAAGCTTTCAAATCAGTATAGAACAACAGTGGGATTTACGGGGATAGAACAAAGAAAAAGGCTAACGGAACCGACTCTGGTGCGCTTGGAATGCCAACCGCACGGTTCAAGGGAGGCTGTGGTACCCTTCTTAGTGGCACCTGATTGCCCAGTAAATTTGTGTGGTAGAGACTTGTTGTCTCAATTAGGACTGTGTTTAGAATTTGGAAATAAAGAAATACCAAGTTTACTCACCATGGTCCAGCAGTTGAATAATGAAAATAAAGTAAGGGTTATGGAAGAATTACCACAACATATTTGGAGTACAAGTGATTCACCATATGGACTAGCCATAAATGCAAAACCCCATAAGATAGAATTAATAGAAGGGGCACAGGGGCCGAAGCAAGACCCTTACCCCATACGACCTAAATTAGTATCCAAAACCCTGGAACACATTGGTAAATTATTGAAATGTGGTATTATTGAACCTTCAGTATCCCCGTACAATACCCCATTGTTTCCGGTTCCAAAAGGGGAAAACAATGTAAGGATAGTACATGATTTAAGAGAGCTAAATGAGATTACAAGAAATCAATTTCCGATTTGTGCAAATCCTGCTACTCTTTTGCATACCCAGAATATATATGCATATAACACTGTTATTGACTTGTCTAATGCATTCTTTTCAATACCTCTTCATCCAGAGTCTAGGGATTTGACGTCATTTATAGTACAGAATGAGGCATACAGGTGGACTAGGATGCCGCAAGGCTTTACTGATAGTCCATCGGTATTCTCAAAACAACTAATGATGGATTTAAAAGATTTCAGGAGTCAACTGCCTGACACGGTGTCATTGTTTGTCTATGTAGATGATATTCTATTGTCTGCTGAGACTGAAGCAGAATGCCTAGAATGGACTAGAAAATTATTTTTGTTATTAGGAGAGTTAGGATATAAATGTAATAAGGAGAAATGTGTTATAGCTCAGTCTACTGTCACCTTTTTAGGACAAAATGTTTCAGCAGCACATAAGGTCATTATACCGGAAGTTATATCTATTTTAAATGAAACCCCGGTACCGCAAACAGTTACCCAGTTACGTGCTGTTTTGGGAATGTTAAATTACTGCAGACAATGGATACCAAATTATACACAAAAAGTAATGAGACTTTATAAACATTTGAAACTGCCCGCAGCCACACCAAAGAATACACTAATTGTGTTGGAAGAGCAGGATAAAATAGTGCTGGCTAAGATTGTGAGGGATTTGTTATCCCCAGGACCCTTAGCAGTAATAGATATCCAATCACCTGTGCATTTGTGGGTAAAAGACATGGGAAATAGTTGGGCAGCTATGATTAATCAAAACAATGAAGTAAATGCACCAGTAGCGTTTTTGTCAGGCTCTTTTAATCATGTGGAAAAGGGAATGAAAGAAATACCAAAGTTATTGACTGCTATTGTGGCAGCAGTAGGCAAATGGAGAGCACAAATGCCTTTTGTTCCTATTGTAATACATACCAACCACACGATTAAAACGCTGTTGAGCCCTAGCCAAACAGCATTGACAGCCACTAGATTTGGAAAATATCAAGCAGTACTTTTAGGACAAGATATAAGAATAATACCATTAACTAAAGAACAAAGAAATAAGATAGATCTGCTTTTTCCTGTCGATCAAGAGGGTGAGATCGATACTATAGAAATCCCTACATTTCACTGTCTTACTTTTGAACCCTTATCTGATGGGTTAATATGGTTTACAGATGGAGCTTGTGAAAGGACTGTTGCAGGCTTTGCCTGCGTGCAGGTAGATGAGAATCTAAGAAAGATAATGCAAGTATAATATAAAACCCCTCCTGACCAGACTGCACAGCATGCTGAACTTTTAGCCGTTATTACGGCCTTACAACACACTGATATGACTCAAAATGTCACTATATATACTGATAGTGGTTACGTTGCAAGTTCACTACAGTATCATATATTAAAATGGCAGCGTAGGGGGATGATAACCAGTGCAGGTAAAAATCTACAACATTACACATATTGGAAATTGCTGTTTGAAATTTTGGCAAGAAGGGAACGTGAAGGTAGAAAAACTGCAGTTGTGTGGACCCCAGCCCACACTGAAAGGCCAACTTTTGAGGCACTAGGTAATGCAATGGCTGATGCAGCAGCAACGGAGGTGGTTAAGCAAAGTGAAAAGATTTTGTATAATACTAGACAGACACAGGAAGGGCCACTTACGAATGTAGATAAGATTGAAATGTGGCAGCCAGAGGGACAGGAAAGTGAAAAATGGTTGAAGAGAGGATGTATGAAATTGGGAAGTGAATGGTTTAATGCAGAAGAAGGATTACCTTGTATGCCAATGAGTCAGGTGATTAAGGTATTGACTAGGTGGCATGCAACCATGCATTGGAACAGAGAAACAATGAAACAACAATTTGAGCAAAGATTTTGGACTTTAAAAATTGATAACCTGATTCAACAGGTTGTGCAGAATTGCATGGTATGTAATATTAACATACCTAAAAGAGGTCCTAAAATATCGCCTGGGACACTTCCAATACCAGAAGGCCCAGCAAAAGAATGGTATATTGATTTCACTGATATGATTGTTCCAGTGCAGGGAAAAAGGTATTTGTTAGTTTGGGTGGATGCTTTCTCAAGGTGGATAGAAGCATTTCCATGTAAAAGGGAGACAGCACATGAGGTGGTACAATGCCTGGTAACTCATATTATGCCAAGACATGGGTGTCCGTCTAGAATAATTTCTGATAACGGGACACATTTTAATAACAGTGTTTTGAAAGAAATAGAAACGATTATGGGTTTAACACACAGGAAAGTATCAGTGTATCGCCCCACCTCCAATGGTTTGGTGGAGCGCTACAATGGCATTTTAAAAACAAAATTGAGAGTTTTACTAAAATCTCTCAATAAAGAAATGGTGGGAAAATTATATACATGGCTTGATGTATTGCCATTAGCATTAATGACAATAAGGGCCCAACCTAATGGGCGTACTAAATTGTCCCCATTCCAAATTCAGACAGGACGTCATTTCTTCCCGATGCAGATAGCAAGTACTGATAGCACAGCTCAGTACTGGCAAAAGCTACAACCGATGTTGAACCTGACAAGTGATATGATCCGAACAAATGTAGCATCACAGGCAGGGATTACTAATGATGTTTGTGCTTTTAAAGTAGGTGATCTAGTACTACGGAAGAACTTTACACATAAAACGTGGAAGGATCCTGTGTATGTAGGGCCTTTTGCTATCACAGCCCTTACTCAGACCGCTGCCCGTCTGGAAGGTCATACTTCTTGGATACACTTATCAGATATTCGACGAACTAATAATATTGAAATGGACAAAGAATAAACAAACATCATGTCCCTAAACATGATGGTATTGGGATGTTGTTGTTTTGTTGTTGTTTGTTAATGGACAATGAACACATATAGACTTGTTACAGCGGCCAAGATGTTGAATTTGACTGATTGTATCATATGTGCCCACTGACTGACATCATCCTTGTCCTTGCCAGCTATGATATATGGGACTACAATGATAAAATCATGTCTGTTATCCCAATAATACCTGTGTAAGGGATGATGGAAACCTTCATGGGACAAATTAGACTATTTATAAGCAAGCCTTGCTTACGGACAAGTATCCACAGACATCATTTTGGTGTCTGATTAATAGTATGACAACTGGAAACATTCCCCCGATAAAGTGCAATTACACGCACAATGTTGTAACAGGTAATTGGTCTATAGGAAAAAGTACAGTGATTGTAAATGTCACAGCCACCAAAGAAAAGTGTGGCAATAAAACAAGCTGCAATAAGACTTTAACTCAATGGTATGTAACAACTGATTCAATGAATGTTAATAACCTTGGAATATGCTTTTAATTTGTGTAATTTTTAATGCCACATCAGTTAATGCAATTAGGCATTATCCTTATAATTATTCTTATATGAAAAGTAAGAATGACAGTGTACTTTCCTTTGATGAAACTCACTGTCTGTATACAAAGAAATATAAATTTTGTACCCTAGTACAATTGAATCTGTTTAATGCTGTGTAACATGTGTATTAGCATGTTTGCAAAGATGTGCCAGGATGCTTTTAAAATGACTATGGTAACTGAAATCAAGAATGAATAGAACTTTAATATATCAACCAAAAATATTGAAAAAGTGTGCAGAAACTGAATGCCACAAACAAGGGGGGAGGAGATTTAGAAGGGAGGTAAGGAAACAGACTGGAGCTGAAACAGATGTGTGAGGCCTGAAACAATCAGTCCTCAAAGGGAGGATGTTGAATAAAAGCATACAAAATAGAAGTGGAAAGCTTCAAAGAACATGCAGAGCAAACTGTTTCAACACTAAATCTCCTGGGACATGAGAAAAGAATGTGGCCCACATCAGCCAAAGGCACGGCTCCAGAAAGTCTGGCAAGAAGGGGGAGCAATAACAGAAAGCAGATGTTCTGCACATTTAACAGTTTGTGGTATTCAGAGACTTGCACAGGAATGTTGTATGAGAGAATTAGTCAGATGCCGAAGAAGAACGGTATAAAAACAGAGTGCAACAAAGAAGCATTAAGCATTTTAACTCTTTTGCCTTAAGCATTCTGTATATAGCATTCTGATTTCTCTTGTACATTGCTTGTATATTGCTTATAAAAAAAATGCTTCCTGAAATAGCCCATTGAGCTATTCAGTACAATTGTAAATAAACTTTTTATATGGAATATGAAATTCGTCTAGTCTTTTCTTCAGAGGCATGGAGAAAAGAGAATTTATCCAGGTATTCAATGAGCTGTGAATTGACCAAGCTCTCCATAGACTTGACTAGTACTACTACTACTACTTATCATTTCTATAGCGCTAGTAGCGGGATAGTTGCAACAGGGCGGTAGTTGGATATTATGCAAGGCTTGTGCTTCGGGTCCTTAGGGATTGGTGTAAGGAGAATGCTACCATGATCGGTCGGGAAGCGCCCTTACTGGAGCATGAAGTTCAGATAGGTGGCATAGTCAACAATAAAACACTCTGGCGCTGATTGGAGCAGGTAGTTTGGGCAGCTATCCAGTTTGCAGTGTGTTTTAGAAAATTTTTGAATGGCTAGGGAGACCTTTTCGGTTGAGACCGTGTCAAAGGTAGTCCAAAAGCGGTCAGTGAGAAAGTCATCCAAAGTAGAGGTGCACGAGGGGAACGAGTTGCGAAGTGATTGGATTTTTTCCTTAAAATAGTTGGCTAGCTGAATCACTGACGGCATGCTGGCAGTCGGAGAGGTAAGCGGGGAAGTGTCAAGGAGAGAGTTCAGTTGCCGGTAGAGCTTTCTAGCATCCTTTATAACTTGCAGAATACGTTTCTGAAAGAAAGTTCTTTTGGCTTGATTGATGGCGTATTTATACTTGCGGTGAACTTGTTTCCAAGTCGTTAAGGTGTGGTGACTTTGTGACTTTAACCAAGCTTTTTCCAGCCTTCGAGTTTGGAGTTTTAATGTTTTCAGGTCAGGAGTGAACCAAGCTTTAGATGTGCGATGGTGGGAGGATTTAAGGCGCAAAGGATCCAGGTCTTCCAGAATGCAGAGGCATCTGTTATCCCAACGTGTAAGGAAATCAAAGGAGTCTGCGTTTACTTGCCAGTCGCACATATAAATGTGCTTCCAAAAAGAGGCCAGGTTGATTTCCCCTCGTGTATAGTAAGAGAGGGGTTGACCAGTCTTCCGCCAGTTAATCAAAAAGTTCAGCTTGTAGTGGTCTGTCCAAGGAGCAGCAGACCATGCAGTATTCCCCAAACAAAGGATGGTATCATTGAGGAACTTGTAAATAAGGAGCTCAAGGGTGTGGCCCTTTACGTGCGTCGAATGCATATTGGGGTATTGAAGATCCAGTAGTTGGAGGAAATTCAGGCACTGACAAGTCTTAAGTGAGAGATGGTCTTCTAAATGAAGGTTCAGGTCACCCAGGATGAGGACATTGAAGAAATTGGTGCAGGAGTTGGAGAGAAAGTCCATGAAATGCATTTGACTGTCCGCCCAGTTCTTCGGTGGCCTATAGAACAGAATACAACATAGAGAATCATGAAGAGATCTGTTGTGGACCTTTAGTGAAGCGATTTCCAGGTGGGGTGATATGGATTCAGCTGTAGGGTCAACTATGAGGCCCGAGTGGTAAATCAAGGCTAGTCCCCCACCTCTTTTCACTTGTCTAGACCAGTGCATAATTTTGAAACCAGGGGGGCAAAAGTCTAGGAGAATTGGGTCTGTAGGGTCCCGTAGCCAAGTTTCAGTTATGACAAGAAGGTCAAGTTTGTCATTGGTGAGCCAGTCTGAGATTGTTTTGGTCTTGTTGATCACAGACCTAGTATTAGTGTAGCCCACCTTAATGTGTTGATATAGGTCCGGTTGGCCCTTGGAGCAGGGGATGTATTTGAGGTAATGACGCCTAGGGGTACTGCTGCATGGAGAACTGTGCCGGTGAAAAGCACTTGAATGGAGGCCAGGGAGTGAGTCTGTGGGGCGACGAGAGGAGAGGCTAGATAATTTCTGATTGGATATAAGAACAGGTATGGAGCTGCAGTCAGGCAGGACTGCAGTGAGTGAGGAGCAGATGAGGGTCACAAAATAGAGAATAGAGAGAATATTAGAGGGGAGTATGGTAGTGACTACAGTAGAATAATCCTGAATTCAAAGCTGTGCAAGCATGTCTTGGGCACGGTAGCTGTGCTGTCCTTCAAGGTGGGGGTAACCAATGCTACAGCAATCCAGCCTAAGCAGGGAAAAAGACACTTGTCTTGCTTTGTGCTGAGAGGATACGGATGACGGCAGGAAGGAGAAACTGGACAGACAATTAGGGGAAGGCTTTATTGGAGCAGGACTGGACGCTCCTCCTCTTCAAGTCACAACTAGATGGGTCCTCCAATACAGGAATGGCTGGCACTGTTCAATGAAGGCAGGAGAAATGAAGTGAAAGAATTCGGTTCAGGGAACAGGCTGGTGTATTTGTCAGAAGCGGTAAACTGGTGGGTTGGTCTTGATCCTAGTGAAGCAGAGAGAGGTAAATGCAGAACGAATCATCTCCCCGAGCTTTAACCGGTCAGGCCCTCTTATCCAGGGGCAGCCGATGCCACACAGTAAGGGCCAATGGACAGTCAGCAACTGGTCAGGGCGAGCAGGGCAAACGACTTCCAATAGCCCAAATCCCTGGCAGCAGCGGACCGATGTATAGCCTAGAATAATAGTTTCCTAGAAGATGCAAGGACCTAGTTCTGACAATGGGATGGAAAAAAATCACTTTTTAAATTCTAGAACTGGTACTGGTCAAAAGTGGTAGTATACTATTCCTGTAATGATGACAATGACATTTTGTGGCCAATGGGATTACTGGCAACAGCAAAGGCAGATAAGTAATCAAATCAGAGGGTTGGGAGAAAAACCCTAGAAATATTTTTTCTATTCTTACCTAAATTAGCATGGAGTTCATAAGTACATAAGTATTGCCATACTGAGAAAGACCAAAGGTCCATCGAGCCCAGCATCCTGTTCCCAACAGTGACCAATCCAGGTCACAAATACCCGGCAAGATCCCAAAAATGTACAAAACATTTTATACTGCTTATCCCAGAAATAGTGGATTTTCCCCAAGTCCATTTAATAACGGTCTATGGAATTTTCCTTTAGGAAGCCGTCCAAACCTTTTTTAAACTCCGCTAAGCTAACCGCCTTTACCACATTCTCTGGCAACAAATTCCAGAGTTTAATTACACGTTGAGTGAAGAAAACTTTTCTCTGATTCGTTTTAAATTTACTACATTGTAGCTTCATCGCATGCCCCCTAGTCCAAGTATTTTTGGAAAGCGTGAACAGACGCTTCACTTCTACCCGTTCAACTACACTCATTATTTTATAGACCTCTATCATATCTCCCCTCAGCCGCCTTTTCTCCAAGCTGAAGAGCCCTAGCCACTTTAGCCTTTCCTCATAGGGAAGTCGTCCCATCCCCTTTGTCATTTTCATCGACCTTCTCTGCACCTTTTCTAATTCCACTATATCTTTTTTGAGATGCGGCGACCAGAATTGAACACAATATTCGAGGTGCAGTCACACCATGGAGCGATACAAAGGCATTATAACATCCTCATTTTTGTTTTCCATTCCTTTCTTAATAATACCTAGCATTCTATTTGCTTTCTTAGCCGCAGCAGAACACTGAGCAGAAAGTTTCAACGTATCATCAACGAAGACACCTAGATCCCTTTCTTGGTCCGTGACTCCTAACGTGGAACCTTGCATGACGTAGCTATAATTCGGGTTCCTCTTTCCCACATGCATCACTTTGCACTTGCTCACATTAAACATCATCTGCCATTTAAACGCTCAGTCTCCCAATGTCGTAAGGTCCACTTGTAATTTTTCACAATCCTCCCGCGATTTAACGACTTTGAATAACTTTGCATCATCAGCAAATTTAATTACCTCACTAGTTACTCCCATCTCTAGGTCATTTATAAATATGCTAAAAAGCAGCGGTCCCAGCACAGAGCCCTGAGGAACTCCACTAACTACCCTTCTCCATTGAGAATACTGACCATTTAACCCTACTCTCTGTTTTCTATCTTTTAACCAGTTTTTAATCCACAATAGAACACTACCTCCTATCCCATGACTCTTCAATTTCCTCTGGAGTCTTTCATGAGGTACTTTGTCAAACGTGTTCTGAAAATCCAGATACACAATATCAACCAGCTCCCCTTTATCCACATGTTTGTTCACTCCTTCAAAGAAATGTAATAGATTGGTGAGGCAAGATTTCCCTTCACTAAATCCATGTTGACTTTGTTTCATTAATCCATGCTTTTGAATATGCTCTGTAATTTTGTTCTTAATAATAGTCTCTACTATTTTGCCCGGCACCAACGACAGACTCACTGGTCTATAATTTCCAGGATCTCCTCTGGAACCTTTTTAAAAAATCGGTGTTACATTGGCCACCCTCCAATCTTCCGGTACCACGCTTAAGTTGTGTGCTAGTGTATTTCAGTATGTAGAAATAATCTCCAAAAAACCTATAGATAATAATACCTTTTTAGCTTTCAAAAGTTATCCTCTCTTTAGATTTGATTGACTAAAGTTTTATCCCTCCAGCCACAGAAAGGGATAATGTTTGGCTTGCAGCGGTCAGTATTTCTCTAAAAGCTGACTCCTGCTAGTTATGTTCGATCAGAAATTCAGCACTGGGCCTCATCCATGATCTGGCACTGAAAGTTATCTGGAGATGGCTGACAGTTAGTTCTGTACCTGCAAAGCTAACTGGATATAGTTAGGACTGCTTTTCATGCAGTCCAACTTGCCTGGTTAGCTATGTGGACAATAGCACTGAATAATGCCAGTCAGATTATAGAGGAACACTGTGTAGCTAAAGCCTGCATTTGAGTACCCACAGCCAATTGTATGGCTGCACTTATTTCCCAGATAGATTCTAAATTAAAGATCTTCGGTCTTGCCACTGGCAAGAGTTTGGACATTAACAACTCTGGAGTACCTGCATTAACAATTCTGGAGTACCTGCAGGCCTAGGGAAGATCACCTGCTGCTAACAACCCTCCTCAAGTGCAATAGCCCCTCCAGTCGCCAATCCACTTTTCACTAGCCCTAGTGTTAAAGCTGCCACGAGTTCTTCCAAATTCACAAGGTTCTGCTGCACACTATCTCTACCTTCCTACATGATACTCATAGCTCAGGACTTTGGGGAAGTGGCTGGAGCAGTGGACTCTGCTGGTCCGGTGATAAGCTGACACCTTCGAGGGAGGCAGGACTCCCCTCTATCTTGTGGCCCCTTCCAGCCAAAAAACTTCTGGAGCACTAATGCGTGGGCCATGCTGCATAAAAGTATCCATCGGCCCTGGGACAGCTAAACTCAATGTGGGTTCCACTGGAAACATCAGAACCTTGGATTTTCTCTTCACTGTGAAGGTAAACAGAGCTGAAGGTACAGCATCTTGTGCAGCAGCTCCTCAGGCAGCCATATTGTGTATAGTTATTTGGCAGCCAAGGTCTGGGTCAGGCTCCAAAATGGTATAAAAACTTACAGGCCAAGGGAGGATTGATTTTAAAAAGAGCATTTTCTTACTGTGACTTTAGTTTGATAGTGTGGAGTGATGAAAATAGATTTTGACTGCAGAGATAGCTGGGAGGGACCTTATACCAGGTGCATGAAAAAAGCAGAAGTAAGAAAGAACATTTATGGACAAAAACAGCTGCCCATCTGCTGGAAAAAGGTAGGGGACTTTTTCCAAGGGTAAAAATACCAGAATCTGCGGTTAAGGGGGAAAAAACTGTTATTCGGCCACCTGGGCCATTTGCGTAGAAGTAGTTTTTTCTAGAACTTCATAGAACTTAATGTAATGAGGAGAGTATAAATATGACTGGCAGTCTCCCTATAGTGAGGAGTCTGAAGAGTCTGTGACTAGAGGTAGACCTGTGTTGCACTATCCGAGATCTCTCCATATGAACATCTTGTTTATGTAACCTGTCTTGGGTGAGTAATAAATCTTATATTTAAACCGATCTCTCCTTCTCTTTATTAATACCTGTTAATAATGTCTTGGTTTGGTTATAAAGTAAGTGAATTATTCTTTTCAGAGATGGGGTCAGATTTGAGGTCTAATCAGCCTTCTCAGGGTTCTCTCTGGTACTGGACAATTCTATGCCGGTACCGGCCAGAACCTAGGGGATAATTAACCCCTCATTAATTCATTTGGTCACCCCTCCGTTGGTTGGACACAATTCTTTAATATTCTTTCTTTACCTAAGTCATTTTGGTCAAACAGGAGATTGGCATATTGAATCTCAGTTGACCAAAATACACTCTATCTCTCTTCCTCTGACAACTTTTATGTCCTGACAACTCACAATACACTATATCTGTTTCTCTTTTCACTTTAATATTTTTCTCTAGACCTTTACTTACTTTCTTTTCTTTAGTTCTAACCTATTAAAATTTGGTTGCATTCTTCTTACAAACCTAGCTTTCTCGTCTATATTCATATGTTTCTCTCATCTTATATATCTTCTTTGTCCCACTGGTATTAACCTCTCCCTGAAAACTATTTATGGTAACCCTTACTTGCTTTCTGTTGTCTTCCCCATGTCTATAAATGGGGCATTTTTTATTTTTCTCTGAGAAGATGTGAGTATTGTGTCTTATTATTATACTTCCAGTTGGTAAAGTGAAAACATTCCCAAACATTTCTATCCTTGTTAATTATTCTTCTTTTACTGTCCCTTTCAGCTATATATATCATTTCAGCCATAACGTGCCTTGGTGAAAATGTTTTTTAAATGTTGGAACTGGTATATGGCGCCCCCTTTCTCTAATAGCCTCTGTATATTTCCTTCTAAAACTTCCATTGTTCTCGATGGTTATTCTTTGGCGTTCACGCACACTTTCGTGGCTTGGTCTGATGCGGGCATATCTTGTCTAACGGCCTGAAACGTGTGTTTCCATACCTATCATTCTAAGTATCCCTCACTCCATAAGAGGGACAATTTCTGATATATACACAAAGCCATGCCCGGCTCCTCCCCTTGCCAATTTTTGGAAGATGTCAGTAATTTTACTGCATTATGTACATCTTCTAAGCGTCTTCAACCTCTTCCCAATTTCTGATCTATCCTCTTGAATCTCTACCTCTGCATTGACTAATCTCTAGAGAAATCCTTTCATTGTTTGCAGTTTTCAGGTTACTTTTCCATGCAGTTTCTTAAAAGTCCTACTATTATTCCTTTTATCTCACCTCTGTGACTCTATTTCTTTAACTGCCCCACTTTTGTTTGCTTCCTGGTCCCTTCTTTTCCCTTGGCTTCTGTAAATTTTTCTTCAAAATACCATGGTTTTCAATTCTGTCTCATTCAAACTTCTATTCCCTTTCCTGATAGCATGCAGTTCACTGTAACTGGTACTTTTTTTTCTCCTTACTATCTCTCATAACTACTTCCCCTTTTCATTTCATGCCCAACTACGCAGTTTGCTTTAGCTCGCTCTGTTTCCTTATTCCTGTGTATTACTTAATTAATGCTACATAGTAAGTTGGAGTGGGCGACCTATTCTCTCTCTCCTTTATTTCCGCACCTTTATACATATTTATAAACACATCTCTTGGTAGTCTTCTATTTCTAGTCTTTCTCTCTTTTACTCATTTTGGTCAAAAGAGGGGATTCAGTTATTGAGTCTGATTTGACCAAAATGTGTTCTGTCTCTGTTCTTTGGTTAGTTTCTATCCCCTGACAGGTCTAAGTATGCCTAAGAAGTAATTACCCTTTTCATAAGCTGTGACCCGTATGGCCCTCAATTTCATCTTCTGACTTATTTTGGACAGGTTTACAGTCTTTCCTGTACCTCCTGCTTTTCGCTTCTAACTCTGGGTCACACCCATCGTCTGCTTCTCATTCTTCTCACAAGATAATTATGACCATCTGCTGCCTCGATTACACTTGACTAACTACCCAAGTCGCAAGTGATAAGATGCCCCTTTCCTCTATAGTACTGTTAGTGAAGCTTTTAAAATTTTCCTTCTTGACTGTCTCCCCTATACTGATGTCTTCCCCGACCTTTTTGCCCCTTGCCTTCTAATTAACCATGCCACTACTGCTTCTCCCGTGTTCAATTCCGTACTTTTAATTTTTAATTACTACTACTACTTAGCATTTCTATAGCGCTGCCAGGGTTACACAGCGCTGTACAAGTTTAGACAAGGGGAAGGACAGTCCCTGCTCAAGAGAGCTTACAATCTAAAGGTAATAAGCTATGTAGTCAGTGTATGTATCTGGAATTATATAGCCTAGTTTAAGTGTATATGTTACATTTGTTTCTGTCCACCCTTAAAATTGCACATATAAACCTTCAAACCTTTGACAGCATTGCACTCTTGACTATTATTGTTTTATTGGGTCTATTATGCGAATCCCTTATATTGTCCTTGATAGTATCTCCTGCTTTCTGTAGGGCAAATCTAGCCCTTTCTGAAAGATTTAAATAACTGATCAGCTCACATTTGAATGTTTTATTTTATTAAATTTTAAGATTAAATTTTGTCCTTAGTATACAGAGATAATTCTGCATATGTGGACCACTTTCTGTGTATTTGTATGTGGGGTTTTCTTTTTCTATTTCTCTTCTGTTTAGATGGTGTAACTAGTGAGTGGGATATAGTTGCTTGCTTAAAAACAGGACTCTTTTGTATCTCTTTGACTACTGAAAGATTTTTGCCATAAATGGGTCATTTATTCTAAATTTGGTAATATTCTAGTAACCACCGTGGCAGTTTGTATCTGACTAGTTTTAAGTCTAGATATTTTTTTTGTTCATATTTTGCTATCCTGTGATAGATGGATTAACTATTTTATTTCATTCAAGTAATGTATTACTGAGAAAAGATGTTTCCTAACTGTTTTGGATGGCTGGCATCTGAAACATTGTTTTGTGCCGTAGTTTAAAATAGAGAGTTCTGATATTCACTCCCTCAGGGCCGTGCCAACACGGTAAGCGAGGTAAGCATGGCAGGAGGGCGCCATCCTCTGGGGGGCACCCCGCCCCACCATGCTTACCTCGCCCTCTTCTCCCCAGAGCCTTTTCCTTTTTTTTTTTTTGTTTAAATTTACCTCTGTCCAGTGGCAGCGTAGCGTTAGTGAGAAGGAAGCGGCGCTCCCCCGCCCCAACGTGTCAGTCTTCCCTTCGCTCAGTTCCCGCCTTCTAAGAAGGCGGGAACTGAGCGAAGGGAAGACTGACACGTCGGGGCAGGGGAGCGCCGCCTCCTTCTCACTAATGCTACGCTGCCGCCGGACAGAGGTAAATTTAAACAAAAAGAAAAGGATCTGGGGAGAAGAGGGCGGGTAGTGTAGCGATCGTTTTCGGGGGGCGGGGGCAGGACCAACTGCAGGGGGGCGCCGGAGACCCTAGGCACGGCCCTGCACTCCCTGGTTCTGACGTCACTCGGTTATAACTAAGTTCCTCTTTTTTTTCTATGGCGCACTTTGAAATCTTTCTTTCTGAGTTAGTTTCTCTAACTTTGGGCTGCATAAAATATTTTATAATTGTTTTGAACATTTGAATCTTATTTAGGAACTGTTTTAGCTATATTTTAATCAGGATGCGACCATAGAATCATAACTTTTATATTGCAAACTGGCACTAGCTACGTTTCACTCCATCTACAGGAAATGTCAGTGACAGCTCTGCCGTTCCTTGGTTAATAATTTATTTTAGCTGACTTTTAAATTGGAAATATACATAAATCAAAGCATATTTGTTTCTTGCTTATGTCTCAGTAACCCTTAGCTGTTTTTCTAAATTTTTGTTCCGTGGTTCATGTATTTACTTAACATAGTAACATACCAGCTTATAATCGAAAGTGATCGCCGGCCATCTTCCGACACAAATCGGGAGATGGCCGGCGATTTTTTAAAAGTGGCGAAATCAGTATAATCGAAAGCGGCATTTTTGACAGCATCGCCGCTTTCCCGTCGCTTTGCTGGTGAAAGTTCAAGGGGGCGTGTCGGTAGATTAGCGAAGGCGGGACATGGGCGGGCATGGGCGTGGCTACCAGATGGCCGGCTTTCGCCGATAATGGAAAAAAAAGCGGCGTTAAGCAGTATTTTGCCGGCTATACTTGGTCCTTTTATTTTCACGACCAAGCCTCAAAAAGGTGCCCCAACTGACCAGATGACCACTGGAGGGAATGGGGGATGACCTCCCCATACTCCCCCAGTGGTCAGCAATCCCCTTCCAAACTTAAAAAATAAAACTAAAAACCTTTTTTGCCAGCCTGTATGCCAGCCTCAAATGCCGCACCCACCTCCATGACAGCAGAATGTGTTGTATCCTCCGACAGCCTTTCCCTGGTTGCGATGTGGCTCTCGGGTGAGTGTGACACCTTTTCTGTTAGGTGCCCTGCAGAGTCACATTAGCAATGCATTGTGGTGGGTGTAGGGTACTGGGCTCTACTCCCATGGTGCTTTTCCCCCCCTGCTAACTGGGTCAGAGTGTGCCCTGTTTTGTTTCCTGTTGTAGTCCATGCGGTAGTGGCCATTTTTGTAAACCACTTTTAGATCCCTTTCCTGTGTTACCCACGTCAGAGAACGTAGTTCTTACCTTGAATGGTGCTGAAAGAGGGCATTGTACACCATTGTGCCAGCTCTGACCTACTGCTAATCTTAGTACCAGGGAACTCTTTGCCAGTGGGGCACAACCTCTGATCTGCAGTTAACTGTGAGTAAACGTGCTTATTTCAAGAAAGGACTTTTTCAGAGAGATTAGTCTTCAGGTGTGAACTGGTATGCCAAAGTTATACAGCAGCAATAAGTCCTAGAGCAGTGATGGGCAACCTTTTGAGCTTGGTGTGTCAAAATTCGCCAAAAAACCGAGCATAACTCGGGTGGTGTGTCACTTCGAGAAAAAAACCATAATTTCGCGATATTTATAGTTTAAATAACAAAAATGTATAATTGTAATATATAACTGTATTTAATAAACCAAAACCTAATTATTTAACTTACCTGCTTAGTGACTTCTTTGTTCATCTGTCAGTCGGTTTCTTTTGTTGGTCTTGATATTATTTAACTTGTGTGGGGTGCCGTGAACTAAGATAAGTGAGGGGGAGGGGGAATTCTTTAACTAATCTGCCTATTAGTGACTTTTTTGTTGCTGAATTTCATAGGCTAAATCTTCAATTGAAGGTTGGTATTTTGTACACTTCAAGCCCAAGCAAGCGCTACTAACTTCATCTTTCAATCTGTTTCTTTTGTTGGTTTTGATATTATTTAACGTTGAGAATAAGGTTTCACAAAAGTATGTAGAGGGAAAAATTGTGAGTAAAGCCATTGCTATATTTTTCAGGGTGCTAAAAGTGTCTGGTAATCGGATCCAGGCACTCCAAATTTCCTGGTAACTCAGATATTCTCTTAATAATTGCATCTTTATTCTGCATATCATGAAATAGAACTGGTGCACATCTTAGGAGAGTTTCTTTAATAAATTCTCCCTCACTGAGTGCTTTTCCATGCTGAGCTATGGAGTGAGCAATGCTCAAACTTGCAGATGTTAAATTTGTAGAACCTTTTACAAATTTAAGGATGGAATTAGATTGGCTCTTATAAAAGTGTAGCTGCCTGGAAATGTATTCCTTCCTTTCATCCTCACTTTTTTTCAAGAGCTGGGAATGATTAGTTTCAAAATGTCTATTTATATTCCACGTTCTGCTTACTATCGTTTCAGTACATAGAACGCAAAATGATCTGCCATTTTTTTCTATAATGCCATACATCTCGGTCCATGTCTCTTGAAAGGGTCGGCTACTGCTACTACCACTTCCTTTACTTAACCTTGGTTTTTTATTTTTTGGGTTCTCCATCAGGGGGGCAGTGACAGAAGATAGAATTATAGATAGCCTGTTAGCCCTGCAGGCAATTAGGGGTTAACTAGCCTAACTGACCACCTTATGTAAATTAAGACGGCTGCCGCTATTTCTAATGGCGGGAAACGGCACCCATAGCACATGCCCTCGCCTCTCCCAGCCTCCCCCTCACCTATCTCAGTAATGATGGTCAATTACAAATCCACGACACCCCAGAACAGTAGATTGGATGATGGTTGCGGGTAATGGTGATCACAGGGCCCTCAGAGATGCGTCCCCCACGGCATTCCGCTGCTCTCTGCTCCGCCGGCCGGAAGTGAGATCAAAGATCCCCTAACGGCCGTGCAGGAGCCGGGGCAGAGGGA
The DNA here is from genome assembly GCF_901765095.1 of Microcaecilia unicolor. Lineage (NCBI taxonomy): Eukaryota > Metazoa > Chordata > Amphibia > Gymnophiona > Siphonopidae > Microcaecilia > Microcaecilia unicolor. The sequence goes on from NC_044039.1 coordinate 59,133,085, forward strand.
GCAGCAGGGAGGGAGCCAATAGGAGCGCACACGGCACCCCCCTCCAGCGGGTAAACATGCACCGGGGGGGGGGTGATTTCACCGGGGGAGGGAGGTCGCGCTCAAGGAACTCCGCTGCTTCTCCGCGTGTCACCGAAAATGGCTACGCGTGTCAGTACTGACACGCGTGTCATAGGTTCGCCATCACTGTCCTAGAGGCTGTATGCAGGTCCCTGGAACAATTTTAGTGGGTGCAGTACATTTGTGGGTAGTGGGTTTGGGGGGCTCAGCTCCGAAAGTAAGGGAGCTATGCACGTGGGAGCTTTTCTGAAGTCCAGCGCAGTGACCCCTAGGGTGGTTGGTTGGTGTCCTGGCATGTCAGGGGGGCCAGTGCACTAAAAATGCTGGGTCCTCCCACGGCCAAATGCCTTGAATTTGGCCGGGGTTTGAGATGGCCAACATAACTTTCCATTATCGCTGAAAAACAAACCCAGCCATCTCAACCTCGGCGAACTCTGCCATTTGGCTGGGCTAAACCGTATTATCGAAAAAAAAGATGGCCGGCCATCTTTTTCAATAATAGGGTTCCGGCCAGCTGTAGCACCGCCGCCAAAATAGATCGCCGGCGATCTATTTGGCCGGCGAAGTTCAATTATGCCCCTCATAGTAACATAGTAGATGACAGCAGAAAAAGACCTGCACGGTCCATCCAGTCTGCCCAAGAAGATAAATTCATATGTGCTACTTTTTTTATTTGTACTGTCCTCTTCAGGGCACAGACCGTATAAGTCTGGCCAGCCCTATCCCCGCCTCCCAACCACCAACCCTGCCTCCCACCACCAGCTCTGGCACAGACCGTATAAGTCTGGCTAGATTCCTCCTACCATACTGAGAGCTGTTCAAATGGGGATTTCCAACTTTTTAATGTTTAACTACTTGTATACTGCTTCACTGTCAAATTCTCTTATTCCCTGTTATAAACTGTGTTTCTATAAGCCTGCTGCCTCGTAGCTCGGCTAGTGACTTACGGTAGCTATCGGGTTCATGCTTTTGTCTTCTAATCGTTTTAATCCTAACCTCACTGCTCACTTTTACTTGCAAGCACTAGTTAGGGACCATAAGTTTTATTTCACAGCCGGAATATACTGAGCAACAGTTTAAGTCTGTTCTTATCTGTTCAAAAAGCAATTAGAAGTTCCTGTTTTTGTTGAAACTGTTTTAATATGAGGGTTTAGAGACCCCTAGGTTCTGCCTGGTACCACAGTTCAACTGTCTAGTACCAGAGAGAACTCCTCAAGAAGGCTGATTGGACCTCAAATCTGACTCCATCTCTAAATAGAATATTAATTACTATCCCTTAACTAACCCAAGAGATTATTAACAAATATTAGTGAAGACAAGGGAAGACACTATAGTTCCAAAGATTATGAATTTATTTACTCGCCCAAAGACACCAAAGGATATACAAATGGCATGTACAATTAATTGGTTCTAGGAATATAATTCTCCAGCTGCAAACAGGTGTTAGCTAGTTCCTAATCTTTTATAATTTCTTTTACTAATTAAAGGTTTTACAAGGGAAAGCAATTAGGTAATTTGTCAATTCTGCTGGTCACATTGGTTTCCCTTGGAGAGAGAGAGTGGCAACCCTTCTCTCTAGCTTAAACCAGGAAATACACTGATTTTTATAGGTGCCCTCAGGATATGGATAATATGACAGTAGCTATACCTGATTGGATCTATGCTAATGTCATGGTTACCCAGGGCTTTTTTTGAGGGGGTACTTGGGGGTACTGAGTACCGGCACCTTTTCCATTGTCTGCTAACATTGACCCATGGACCCCAAGTTTTAATGAAAGAGCTCAGGCTCTACACACCAATTCTGCCTTGTCATAGATTCTGTGATTGGTTGCAGGGGACCTGGCTATTGTAGGGTGGGTCCCTCAGTGATCACCCCACCCCTGAAGGGTGGCCTAGCATTTGAGTACCGGCACCTTTTTTGCTAGAAAGAATGCACTGTGGTTACCACTGATTGGCTCATGCTAATGAGTAGCTTTTATCTTGCAAACATGGTTTTGTCTTTAGCTCACTTGACCACAAATCTTAAGCAAGACCCTACATCTAGCTATACCTTTCCTTTCTCACAACGTTGCTGACCACAATGTCACTCTGTCCTTCGGACCCCCACCCTTGTGTTTCCTGTTGTTCTCCAACACTGGGAGTTCAAGCAAGAGTCACCCAGGCCTGTAAGCGTTTCCCTTAGAGCCTGAACCAAAGTCTAGGCAGGGGACCAAGGCTCATAGCTGTAGCATTTTTATACAAAACTAATGTAAACCACCTAGTCGTGGAGCAGATAATTACAATAATTAATAAATATATAGGAATGTCACAGTTTCAAATAGGGTTCCCAAATAAACTCCTCGCAACCGAGGGATTTGGCAAGAAAAAAAATATTAAATATTTTATTAAATGATAAAATAAATAGAAACACTTGTTGGTTATGTTCCTTAATGTTGGTACCAATTGTTAAAGTATTAAATAAAAATAGTGAAAGGTGTTAAATACTTTGTGATAGGTTACAAAGGCAACAAGGTGTTCAAAACTACAATTTCAGTTACCAAGACCCCGACCCCACTGCTGCAATAACATAAAACATCCCAAACATGTACACAACCCCAATTATTGTACTCAGATCTGATATATATATATATATATATATATATATATATATTCAATTTGTGTGCACACAATAATGTTACCGGTGTATCAAATCTTCGCTAGCATCGCTGCTCTCTTGCGTTGGGTACCTTGGTCTTCTCCACATCCACGTCTCGGTTGGCGAGGTCAGCTCACTGGCTCAGGAACTCCAGGATACCTACTGCTCTGACTCAAAAAACTCAAAAAATGAAAATCCTAACTCCCTGTGCTTGGTGTGTGTGTGTGTGCTAACCTCAATCAGTATTTTCTTTGGCAAGGGACCTTGTGGGCTAACTAAATTCAAATAAAAAGATAAGCAGGGGAAATTCCTATCTAGCCCTCCCAAAACATGACCCCTTTTTCTACTCACACTGATGGACTGCTAAACTAAATCTCCTAAAGGCAGGCCCTTAACTGCAGGCACTCACAGGGCTTGAGGCTTAGGCTGGGCAGCTCTTTCCCCAGGGCAGGCTCGCTTAGGTGCGGACACTCAAACCAGCAGGCTCCTGTGCTGGATCCTCCTGAGGCAGACACTCATGCTGGCAGACACTCCAAATAAAGTTCCTTTGGAGTCTAGGCACTCAGTGCAAGGGGGGGGTCTCTCTCTCTCTCTCCTTGTGGGGCTTCTTCCCTTTCCGGATAGGCCTCTTCTTTACAGGACAGGCAGTCACATGGCCGGCTTTCTCCTCTCTGGACAGGAAGCACACACACGGAGGGATGTGCTGGGTGGATTTCTCTGGGATTCAGGGACCTGGCCAAGCTGCTCTCTATTCAGCTCTGCACTGCTCCCAACACGTCTCAGCTCCCCAGTATGGTCCCTCTTCCTCCTCTGCTTCTCTCTCTGTCTAAAAAATGGCCTCTGTGGCTACTGCTACAGCTCCTCTTTTGCCCCGGCTCACTCCAGACCCCCTTCTCCTCCTCCTCTGTTCCTGTCTGCTTTAGTGCCCGGCCCCTTACAGGACTCACCAGTTCTCTCTCTTCATCTGGGGCTTGTCAGTGGGTCCTTCCCTTCCAGCCTGCAGCTCACTCCTGCTTGGGTTTGATCTTCTCCTCCAGCCTGCAGCTGCCTCTTCTTGCCTGCGCATGCCCTTCTCTGCCCCAGCTTGCACACTCCTGCCTAGATCTGATCTTCCCCTTTCAGAGCATGCTTTCAGCCTCCTCTCTTTGTCCGGGCTTGCCTTTCTTTTTTCCAGGTTGCATCTGGACTGCTCTTATTTTCTTTGCTCCACCCCTCCTGTCCCCTGGATTGGCTTGAAATTCACACCAATCTATGGGTCAGACTGCCTCCTGCCACCTCATTGGTCCAAATTCATGCCCTTTAGCATATTCTGGCTCCTATTGGCTTCCTTCCACACTGCCCTTCAAGATTGCCTTACATGCCCCTCCAGCTCCCAGCTCTCCCTGGGGTCTCAGACAGCCAATCAGAAGCCTTGTAACAGGTTTCTCTGCCCATCTTCCCACAGTTATAAACTTGTAAAATTTAAACACACCTCTAGCACCTATGGACACCTGAGTTCTTAGTTTTATAACAGTGCTGGAGCATTTTAAACACTTTAAACATTTTAACTAAAATGTGTCAGTGCTGTTGCTGGGCTGCCCTGAGACCTCTGCACCTCCCTGTCCTCTGCAAGATGTCTCCCCTCTCAGGAAAAAAAAGGGGGGGACAAGGTAAAGGCTTCTTTTCTTTTCTATATTTACACTAACACTTCCTGTGTTTAGTGACAGGCTACAGCTCTGTCTCGGTAAATCGCTTCTAAACCTCTCTCTATCATTAAAAAGAAATACTATACTGAGCACTGACTTTGCCAGTTTTGCAATCAAGAAGGCTGAGTTTGAAATAGATGTGAGCTACTTTTAGTTAAGATTGTAAGCTCTTCTGGAAAGGGACTTTCTTTTCTTTTTTTTTTTTATGTATGTTTTCTTAATCTACAGGAAACAGATGCTATGGTGTCTATCCACTGCCCTCTAGTGATGGAAAATGAGTTCAATTTTTTTTTTTTTTTTTAGAATGTGTTAGGTTATTTCGCTGTCTTGTTTCTATATGTTACGGTGCATTAGGGATCCTTGTTCAAGTTATAGATTTATTGTTGATAAGACATTTAATTTTGAAACTATAGAGCTGATCTTTTTAAACATTATTTCAAAACCTTTTTTTACAACAGAAAGAAACTTTACTTCTGTATACTATAAAACCGGAAACCATCTCCTTATTGCTTGAGAGAGTGCTCAGGTTAACCACTGTTATGCAATAGAAATTTAAATTTTAATGTCCTTTTAAAGGCATACGGAATGAAAAATGCTTGAATTCAGACAAATTTAATCTGGTATAATATTTCTGCCTTGCTTTTATCAGGGTTTACAAGCAAGGAAGTGTAAAAGAAAAACCCCTGCTGTTCCATTCAACGTTGAAGTTGTAACCACAACTGTATTTACATTTAAAAATTTGGACTCTCTACAAACACAGCGGGAACTGCTATAGACTCAACTGTGCTTAAAGGGAAAAGCTGAAGCTGTCATATATATATGAAAAAAACCCAACTAAGACAAGACTGGTTTGTTTGAACTACGCATTTGAAAAATCCCAACTTCCTCTTTATATCTAGACACAGACAAAGCAATAACTTTCTTTTTTTTTCCTTTTTATCTCCTGAAATATTAATTCTATACAGACTAATTACACCAGCATAAGGTCTTTATAACAGTTTTCTTTGCTTTTGATCTACAGTGCTTACAGAGACTCAGATCAAACACAGAAAATCACATTAGTTCATCATTTTTTTAGAATTTATAGAACCCTTGTTGTAGTGGTATCTCGAGTTCTATACAGTTTACATAATAGGAGATTCAATAAGCAATAAAGTTTTTTATTTGGTCAAAGATAATAATATAATATAAGTTCTTACCTTTCTTACTGAGAAGATAATGTCAGTGTGCCTGCAGTACAGCAGTGCCAACTTCCTCTTTGGTTTCCTGAATGTACTTTTCAACCCCTCCCCTTTCCTCCAAATGCTGAAACTGTTCTGTTTGTAATCATTGAATATACTATTTCAATTACTTGATTAGATATGTTTTATACTGTATCATTGAGGGTTTTGGTGTAAAAATGACATGTTTTAATTTGTTTTATGTACCTGCTTTGACACAGATTCCCTGTCATTGCATTCTGGTTTTCTGATTAGGTCCCTTTTGTAAGTGTAAGTGTTTGTGTATTAACCTGTCATATTAACTTCACTGTCTAGCTAGGAGTCATGCTTACTTGCTGTTTTCTCCTGCCCTGGTGTTTTATTTGGGAATAGATTAAATGTTATGCTTCTCTCAAGTTCCATGCTTCATTTTATGCTTCAACGTTTTTTATTGATGACAAATCATACATCACAATTTCACTTTTGCATAACAATTACATCCATGCTTCATTTTAAAACTTTTTTCCTTCTAGGCCCCACCTATTTTCCTGTTTAGGCATTGTGTTCTCAACGCATGGTGTTCTCGACGCTGCTGTTGCTTGCCTTAAAAACTAATTTTTGTTCTAATGCTCTTGCAATTAGGTTGAATGTAATATATCTGCTTTATTTTACTTCACAGTTGGGTGCAGCTGAATCCTTAGAACCTTCCCACATCTGGTTGCTGTCCAGGTCCTTGTAAAAATTTTCTTTTTTCCTTTCCTTTTCCTGTCCCCCCTGTCCTAATCCCATCCTTCCCACTCTCACTACCCCCCCCCCCCCCAACAATACTTGTTATTTCACTAATTCTAACTTTTCTTCCATTTTCCATCACTTATATTACAGGGTTAGATTATTAATTTATACATTAGATCTTTAATTTGATTCTCAACCTTCACTGAGTATTCTCTAGTACCCTTTAATTGTGCCTTTAACATTGCCCCAAAAGTTTTTTTCCCCTTCATATACACAAACATACAGATACATGGCCATGCGCTGCTGTTAAAAGCTGGAGATTATTGACAGGTCCCTGTTTAAATTTAGAATTTAGGAAATTTTAACTCCCATTACTATGCTCTATTTCAATATTTTCATCTTAAAATAAGTTAGTACAATTGGCATTTACTGATACCTATGGTTTACACCCAATAATGGAACTAATACCTGCCAGTAGGTTAACCATATGTGAGTGACAGTAACTAAAAATTTAGGCATTTGGATTTAAGCCCGTTTTAGGGTTTTCTCTAGTGAGGTCTTTTGTTTTACGTATTAAGTCCACCGTCCAGGGATGACGGAGACATAGAAACGATGTGGAAGTGATGTAAGGCTCTCATTTCACCTGTCCTATGGACTAGTCCTCTTTTGAATCCAGCCACTACTTACAGTCTGTCTGGATTGACCCTGGAGTTCCTAGACAGTGAGGTACCAGGGGTTTCTGAGTCCGAACACTTAGGAACGAGAAGAGGGGTAAGTATAATCCCTATTTACATTTCAAACTTTCTTTTCTTTATTACTCCATATTAGAGTTAACACTTATATTGGGTTGTGAGTAAATGTTTCTATTCGGTCACTCCAACTTATGGGGAGTCCTTTACCATCACATTTTTTGAGTAGTGAAAATCTTGTACAAGTACTTTGATGGTAAGGGGGGGTTCCTAGTTCTTTGGAGAGGCTATATGAGGTCTAGACATTAAGATATATTTGAGTCATAGTAGATACATAACAGATATTTGAGTCTTAGAAGATATAATTAATGGAAATATAGTTTAGGGAATATTGGTGATATAGTTAGATATAGTTTAGAGAATATTGGTAATTGTGAAGGAGAGGACCTGGGGGTAGATAAGATGGAAGTGGAAGAGGAAGAAGGGAGGCGGCTCACGAGCAGACATAGGCAGAACAGAGCCTGGCCTCCATTCCATCCCCAGAGAGCGAGAGAAGTAGTAATGCCCCCTAGAAAAGGGTGGAGGGAAAAAGACTACATTACCCAGCATCCCCCGAGAGAGAGCAGAGAAAGGTTCGTGACCCCTGTAAAATGGAGGAGAGGAAGAGACTACATTTCCCAGCAACCTCGGGGCAAAGCCTGGTACAGAGATTACCTTCCCCAGCAGGAACAGGGGGAGAACTCTAACAAGGAAAGGGTGGTGCCCCTGCAGGGTAATCAAGGGAAAGAAGAACAGCTGCAAAGTGGGTGGGACGGGGAGCCCATGGAGTATCAAGAAGCTGGGCAGAGAGAAAGAGAGGAGAGCGAGGAAGAGCCTATGGACCTCTCAGCCTGGGCTCACTCCTTAGGTAACAAACTAAGGGACCAGGTAACTTCATGGTATGGTAACTGGACTAAGAGAGGAAAGAGGAAAGGCCATGTGGGAGGATGGGTCAGTGCTTAGAGAGAGTGACCCAGATGGGTGGGGCCTTTTCATTTTCCAGAGCTCAGGCTGTGAATGAACTTTGAGTTTAAAGAGTTCTGGTTGAAGAGGGATGAGAGATTTTCCCTGGAGTGGGCTGAGCCCAGCAGGAAGAAGGTGGAGTGTGAACTGTGGCTAAAAAGCCTAAAAGAAGCTGAAGGGGTTTGAGCTGTGTGCTGAAGCCTCAAGAGCTGTGTTTGTTTGTTTTTTTGGGACTGCTTGCAGTGTTTTGGCCCCTCCCAAGGGAGAGGGGGGGAGAAAGAAGACCCAGGGCTATAAAACTGTCTAAAAGGAGCCCAGCTGGGTGCTGGAAGCCTGGGAGTTAAAAGTTTTTTTTTCTTGCTGTGTTTGTACCCCTGAGAGGAGCAACAGGGGGAATTGTGAGGTTTTTTTGTTGATCCAAGTATTGTGTCTTTTTGCACTGCTGGACTGTTGGATCCCAAGCAAAATAAAGAACTTGTTAAGTTTGCTTTGAAGTTGATTTCTTTGAGCCCTGCCCTGTGGACTGCAGTGAACCAGGAGGTTGGGCAGCAAGGGTGAAGGGGAGATCCCGAGGACCCTCAGGCGGAGGGGAGGATCATTTTCACAAGTGGTGGCAGTGGTGGGATCCACAGCGGATGTCCATGCAGAAGGCAGACGGACCCGAGGGGGCCAACGCTGAGAGCAGCGCAGACTCATCTCTGCTTCCGGTAAGCGCATACGGGAGCAGGGGTGGAGTGAAGGTGAGCGGGAAGTGGCCGCGGGGCACAGGTGTTAAGCTATTGCACTTGGAGAGTTTTTTTTTGTGCCCTCTTTGTAGGTGACGGCAGCAGCACCCACGATGGATCCTAAGGAGGTTTTCGCCTGGATGACCCTGCAATTCCAAAAGCAGCAGGAATTGGCGGAAAAGATGATGGGGGACTCCTTGGCGGCTAATCGAGCCCAGCAACAGCCGATGCTGGACATGTTCCAGGAGTTCCTGCAGAGGGGAGCACACGCCCAGGGAGCCGTGAGTGGGGCAAGAGACCGGGACTTGACTGTTGACGGGACAAGCATGGTAGGCCCTTATCACATGAACTGGCTCACCTGGGGTAAACTGTCGGAGCAGGACAATGTAGATGACTTTTTGTGTGCTTTCGAGAGGGTGGCGGTGGCTGCTAAATGGCCTCAAGAACAATGGGCCATTCGTCTAGCCCCCTCTCTATCAGGGGAGGCATTAGCGGCTTTCTGTGGACTATCGCCTATAGATGCGGGGAATTACCACAGGGTGAAAGAGGCCATCCGGGATAGGTATGGGCTTAGTGCCCAGGCCTATCGTAGGCAATTTAGGGCCCTAGCTTGGGGGAAAGGGGAGTCTCCCAAGGGCCTAGCCACAAAATTGATGGACCTAGCGAAGAAGTGGCTAGAGCCGGAGGGACATACGGTGGAAGATATCCTACAGGAAATAGTGTTAGAACAATTTCTGCAAGCCTTACCAGAGGAAGTAAGGGTATTGGTGGTACGGAGGGGGTGTCGTACCCTGGAGGAAGCTGTGGGGAGCCTAGAATGCTGTTTAGAAGCCCAACACTGGGGTAAGGTAGGGAAAGACCCGGGGGGAGGGAAAGCCAGTGTTAGCTCTCCCGAGGGCCAGGTTCTTCCTTGCCTGACCAAAAAGGGAGGTCCAGGGGAAGGCCCTGTGCTGTCCCGGGCTAAAGGCCCTCTTCCTCAGGGAAGGGACATTAAGGGGGCAGGGCTGTCCAAAGAGCGCCGCTGCTATCAGTGTGGAGGGACGGGGCATTTTCAAAGCCAGTGTCCGGGTCGAGCAGGCTGGATCTCACAAGTCTCCCCCAGTGCCCAGTCTAGTTATACCCAGGAGGTAGGGGTGGAGGGCATCACGGTCAAGGCCCAGTTGGACTCCGGAGCAGATCAGTCTATGATGTCAAGAGCCCTGTGGGAGAAGATAAGAGGGACCAGAGGGCCTGATAGGGGGGCTTATGACGGGCAGGTTGTGATCCAATGTATCCATGGAGCCAGCACCCCGTATAGGTTGCACCAGGTGAGCATTATGGGTCCCACGGGGAAGATTAAGCTAGCCATAGCGATTTTGCCCAGGTTGCCCCAAGAGTTGATTTTGGGCAGGGATTGGCCCCCGTTCGCAGATTGTATAGAGAATAAGAGGGTTATGGTGACCACTCGTGCGCAGGCCCGAGAGCGCCAGACATCAGAGCCCAATCTAGACCAAATTTTCCCTTTTCAGGGGGAGGTGGTGGGTGAACTTGGGAAGACTCGCAAGGCGAGGGCAGACAGAAGGGTGGAGAAAAGGGAACGGAGAGAGGCCTTTGACCAGGGCGAGACGGAAGCTTATATACCCCAAGAAGTAGGCCGCCTCAAAGAGCAGTTTCCCCATTTCCCTAGGGAGCAGGAGTCGGACCCTACTCTACAGTATGCTTGGGAACGTGCCCGTAGGGAGGAGGGTAGCCAGGTCCCAAGATTTATAGTAGAAGAAGGGGTGCTGTATAGGGTGAGGCCCACCTGGGAGAATCCTGAAGGAGGGAAGCAGTTGGTGGTGCCCCGAGCATTCAGGCCCCTGGTAATTCGCCTGGCCCACGATCATCCCCTGGGAGGGCATAAAGGGACACAGGCCACATTGGAGCAGGTACTGGAGAGATTCTATTGGCCCGGGGTGTACAAGGAGGTGGAAGGGTACGGTAAATCCTGTCCGAATTGCCAGAAGGTGGCCGATCGCCTACCCCCCCGGGCTCCCTTATGTCCTTTGCGCCGGGTGAGTCAGCCCATAACCCGTATAGCTATGGACATAATCGGCCCGGTTACTAAGTCGAAAAGGGGCCATAAGTATGTACTGGTAGTGATGGATGTCGCTACGCGATTCCCTTGGGCCATTCCTCTAAGGAATATCTCAGCTAAGGTTATAGCGGCAGAGATAATTAAACTCTTTTGCGAAGTAGGGTTTCCCAGGGAAGTACTGACCGACCGGGGATCTAACTTCATGTCCCGAACCTTACAGCGGGTGTGGGAGGCCTTTCAGATACACCATGTGAGGACTTCAGCATATCACCCCCAAACAAATGGGCTGGTGGAGAGGTTTAACCGAACCCTTAAGGGGATGCTGAAGAGAGGACTGGGGACCGAGTTAGAGAACTGGGATCAGCTGCTCCCCTTTGTACTGTATGCATGCCGGGAATCTATTCAGTCCTCCTTGGGGGTAGCGCCCTTTGAACTCCTGTTCGGGAGACCACCAAGGGAGATCCTGGATATCCTGAGAGAACAGTGGGTGGCCCCGGAGACAGGGGAAGAATCAGTGGACACCTTCCTACAGGACTTGAGAGGAAGGCTCGGGCGGCTAAAGGAATACTCGCAAGAACAGCTTAGACAGAGTCAAGGGAAACAAAAGGAGCATTATGATCAGGGCACTAAGGAGAGGGAGTTTCAGGAGGGGGATAAGGTCCTCATATTAGTGTCCGAAGCTCCACATAAATTTGAAAGCAGGTGGAGAGGTCCCTGGGTGGTGCGCAGGAGACTGGGCCCCCTGACATATGAAGTAGCCCGAGGGTCTGGGAAGAGGCAGACCTTTCATGTTAATTTGATGAAGCCCTGGGTCGAGAGGCAAGGGTTTCAGGCTCTGGCTAAAGAGGAGGCAGAGGAGGACCTGGGGCCCCAGATAGATGAGATTTTCAGGCCCGGGCCACTAGACATTAACGCCCAGTTGAGTTGGGCCCAGAAGAAGGACATGCAAAAGCTCCTGAAGGAGTTTAAAGATGTCCTTACACCCTGTCCTGGGCAAACGCACCTGTTGCAACATGAGATTGTAACAGAGGAGGGGAAGGTGGTTAGACAGAGGCCTTACAGGCTGTCCCCCCAAAAAAGGCAGGAGGTCATGCGGCAGGTTCAGGAGATGCTAGGCTTTGGGGTGATCGAAGAGTCCAATAGCCCCTGGTCAAGTCCGGTGGTGCTGGTGCCTAAACCAGATGGGTCATGGTGGTTCTGCATTGATTTTCGTCAGCTGAACACCATTGCGCAGACCGATGCCTACCCCATGCCCCATATTGATGAATTGCTAGATAGGCTGGGAACGGCCCAGTTTCTCACCACGCTGGACTTGACCAAAGGGTATTGGCAAATCCCCTTGTCAGAAGAAGCCCGTCCTAAGACGGCCTTCCGGACGCCCCAGGGTCTGTACCAGTTTAAGCGGTTGCCTTTTGGGTTGAATTCGGCATCGGCTAGCTGCCAACGCCTGCTGGTTAGGGTGCTGCGACCACATCAAAACTATGCTGCCGCCTACATGGACGATGTGGTCATTCACAGCAGGGACTGGCCTACCCATATGACCCGAGTCCGAGCGGTGCTTAGTTCCTTCCGAGAGGCCGGGCTAACCCTAAATCCCGAGAAATGCCACTTTGCCCAAAGGAGAGTGAAATACCTGGGGTATATGGTAGGGTAAGGCGAAGTCAGGCCCCTGATTGACAAGGCCCAGAGTGTCCAGGAGTTTCCCCGGCCTAGCACTAAGAAACAGTTAAGGGGGTTCCTAGGGCTCATAGGGTATTATAGATGGTTTATCCCCCATTTTTCTACCCTGTCAGCACCCCTTACTGACATGCTGAAGGGGAATAAGCCCAATCAGTTAGTGTGGGAGAAGGATGGGATACAGGCGATAGAAACCCTCCGGAGGGCCCTGTGTCAGGAACCTGTGTTAACAGCTGTAGATTTTAAGAAAAACTTTATCCTGCAGACTGATGCTTCCGGGGTAGGGCTGGGAGCGGTATTGTCCCAGGATCATGAGGGGGAAGAGCATTCAGTGTTGTACCTGAGTAGAAAGCTCTTCCCACATGAAATTCACTACTCCACAATTGAAAAAGAGAGTTTGGCCATTAGGTGGGCAGTCCAGACCTGTCAGGTATACTTGGAGGGAAGAGAGTTTAAGTTGGTCACCGATCATGCGCCTTTAAAATGGCTTAATCAAATGAAGAACAATAACTCTCGCCTCATGCGGTGGTACCTGGCTCTGCAGCCGTTCCGCTATTCGGTAGAGCATCGACCGGGCAGTGCCCTGAGCAATGTCGATGCTTTATCCCGAATGGGAGAGGAGGATACAGCACCTAGGGTTCAGGAGAGGGGCAGTCTCTTAAGGGGTGGGGTATGTGAAGGAGAGGACCTGGGGGTAGATAAGATGGAAGTGGAAGAGGAAGAAGGGAGGCGGCTCACGAGCAGACATAGGCAGAACAGAGCCTGGCCTCCATTCCATCCCCAGAGAGCGAGAGAAGTAGTAATGCCCCCTAGAAAAGGGTGGAGGGAAAAAGACTACATTACCCAGCATCCCCCGAGAGAGAGCAGAGAAAGGTTCGTGACCCCAGTAAAATGGAGGAGAGGAAGAGACTACATTTCCCAGCAACCTCGGGGCAAAGCCTGGTACAGAGATTACCTTCCCCAGCAGGAACAGGGGGAGAACTCTAACAAGGAAAGGGTGGTGCCCCTGCAGGGTAATCAAGGGAAAGAAGAACAGCTGCAAAGTGGGTGGGACGGGGAGCCCATGGAGTATCAAGAAGCTGGACAGAGAGAAAGAGAGGAGAGCGAGGAAGAGCCTATGGACCTCTCAGCCTGGGCTCACTCCTTAGGTAACAAACTAAGGGACCAGGTAACTTCATGGTATGGTAACTGGACTAAGAGAGGAAAGAGGAAAGGCCATGTGGGAGGATGGGTCAGTGCTTAGAGAGAGTGACCCAGATGGGTGGGGCCTTTTCATTTTCCAGAGCTCAGGCTGTGAATGAACTTTGAGTTTAAAGAGTTCTGGTTGAAGAGGGATGAGAGATTTTCCTGGAGTGGGCTGAGCCCAGCAGGAAGAAGGTGGAGTGTGAACTGTGGCTAAAAAGCCTAAAAGAAGCTGAAGGGGTTTGAGCTGTGTGCTGAAGCCTCAAGAGCTGTGTTTGTTTGTTTTTTTGGGACTGCTTGCAGTGTTTTGGCCCCTCCCAAGGGAGAGGGGGGGAGAAAGAAGACCCAGGGCTATAAAACTGTCTAAAAGGAGCCCAGCTGGGTGCTGGAAGCCTGGGAGTTAAAAGTTTTTTTTCTTGCTGTGTTTGTACCCCTGAGAGGAGCAACAGGGGGAATTGTGAGGTTTTTTTTGTTGATCCAAGTATTGTGTCTTTTTGCACTGCTGGACTGTTGGATCCCAAGCAAAATAAAGAACTTGTTAAGTTTGCTTTGAAGATTTCTTTGAGCCCTGCCCTGTGGACTGCAGTGAACCAGGAGGTTGGGCAGCAAGGGTGAAGGGGAGATCCCGAGGACCCTCAGGCGGAGGGGAGGATCATTTTCACATAATATAGTTACATATAGTTTAGGGACTATTGGTGATATGATTACATATAGTTAGATAAGATTTGCACGGTGCCGATCCCTCATTCTGACGCTACCTGGCTGATGCTGTCTGGTTACCCACATATGCAGGGTAAGGCAGTAGAGAGGGTTGAGTAGTTTCTTGAATTCTGAAACGTCAGTCGGATTTTAACGATCTCTCTGTGTACCTGTCGATCCTTGCCATGTTAGTTGTGGTAACGCTTCAGAGTTGGTGTTTATTTGGGTTTCAATATTATACTAAGAATTCTTTTTGAGATAACAGTGAAATAGGTGTTTTATAGGACTAGAGTTGTTAGTAGAGTTTGCCACAACCTATATATAAGTGTTTTACTATACTAGGGTTCCAGTATACATTTTATTATGCTGCCTCTTGAGAAAGTAATAAGTCACTTTCCAGGAGACCGCATGAATCTTATTAAATTTTGCAAGATCTGGTATAAATGGAATAAAATTTGGGCAGGTCTTTCTTGGCCTAGAAATGGTACTTTTAATGTAAAAATTCTCAAAAGATTAGTTGGCTTTGTTAGAACATACACACCGGTTTCTACCTATGATCTACATTACCAAATTATCAGTAGATGGATTTCCACTGTCACTGACAAAGTGATTCCGGATACTATTGATCTGACATCATTAAACAGTTGCCCGTTGTGCGGCCTCCTGTAGTAGCCACCCCTGGCTGCCAGGACCCTGACCCATCACACCCCACCCAGACTAACCCATCACAATCTGGCCACTATCCTAGCCCCCATTGCCCCAACGGACGTTGTTCCAACGTTCAGTGTTGGCAATGCAGCAAATTTGGCCACTATGCCTATGAATGCAGACATAATTACCGGTCCGGTCATGGTGTTCAGAACACAAGCCACAACACCAGAGCTCCAGCTCCTTTCCCATCTGGCAACTTTACTTATAATGCCAGACCCCATAATCAGCAGCCATATAAAGGTGGCAACTTAAGTTGCTTCCCCTAGGTACAGAACCCTTTTAGGGATTCTAACTGCCCTTGTGACCCCCCACAGGCTAGTCCTAATTA
The DNA here is from genome assembly GCF_901765095.1 of Microcaecilia unicolor. Classification (NCBI taxonomy): domain Eukaryota; kingdom Metazoa; phylum Chordata; class Amphibia; order Gymnophiona; family Siphonopidae; genus Microcaecilia; species Microcaecilia unicolor. Next base: position 59,148,465 of record NC_044039.1, read on the forward strand.
CCATGCCAATGTTGAATGTTTCCATTGCCATCGTCTTGGCCATTATGTGGCTGAGTGCAATGACCCCCCACGACACTGGCCCAGAAATCGGAAGCACCAGCCTACCCCTGCTCAACAATCGTTCCCTGACATCCATTGCTCATATTGATTACCTGTTACTACTTGGTCCTGTTACTACAATATAACACACAAAGGCATTATTAGATTTTATGCCTCTGGTTTGTTGGGTAAAGTTTAGATATATTAATAAATTTCAAATGGACTGATCCCTACTTGTGAAATGACAGAATGACAGCATTTCCTCTATAAGCTAGCACAGTCATAAACAGTTAGAATACAGTTTGAAGGGATAAGTTCTGCTTTTCTGCTCCCTAGTCATGTTATAAGTTGCTATAGATTTGAATTAGATCTAATTTAAATGTTTTATTTTACTAAATTTGAAAATTAAATCTTGTCCTCAATACGAAGAAATGGCTCTCTATGTGGGACAATTTCTTTCTCTGTGTATGTGTATGGTTGTGGATTTTCTTTTCCTGCTCTGGTTGTGTGCAGTAGCTGGTGAGCGTTGAGCGTTCTGTGGGAACACTACTTCCTCTAGTTTTTTATTCTTATTATTGCTGTCCAATGTAAGACTTCTTATTTGTTAAGATTAGACTACAGTTTTAATTGTTTGTCTGTATGTGTCCATCTGTGCTCTTTGAAAATGGCATAGCTAAGCCAGCTGATTATTGGTAATTCCATGGGTTTCCCTGTCAGCTGCAGAGACAGGAGATCTCCTATGAGAGTATATTGTCCCTGGAATAGCTATGTTATTTGATTTCATATGGGATCCTTTTAAATAAAACAATGCATTGTTCAGTACTGGAATGTTTATATGCCTTAATGAAATTCTGTGTTAGCATGGTTTACAATTGCGGAAGTACTTGATCTATTGTGCAGTATAAATTGATGCGTCGGTCACTTTTCAGTTTCAGAGTATTATACATAAATGTAAATTACTTATGTTTGAAGTCTCTTTATGGCGTGTGTAAAATCTAAACTCTGCTTGCTTCAGTACAACTTCTTATTTCCTTATCTACAGGACGCAGAAATACTTAATGACTATTAGAATATGGCATTTGGAGTGCTTTTTGATTGTGACGATATTTAGAATAACTGGCTCTGGTATCCACTTCCTGATTACATTAAAACAAAAATTCCCTCCTTCTAACTACAGGGGAATTCAATGAGCTGCGAGAAATACTCTCTTGAACTGGCCAGACAGGGGAGACTTTTCCGCTACTCATGGATCCGCCCCTGTTGTTTTATTTTGTAGTATTTTTAAACAGGGGATAAGTGAAGCTTTCAGAAAAGATTAAGAACTCCACTTCCTGATTTCTTTATATTTAGAACAGGTAGTGACAATGACATCCTTATTTTTTTGTTTCACTATTAAACAATTCAGAGTAATTTTCTAAGTTTTTATTTTGTATATGTTCTCAAAGAATTGTTTGAACGGAGTCACTCTGTACATGCTAGCCATACCGACAACTACTGCTGTGTGGTTATTTTCTGCTCACTTGTTTTGTGCTAGAATGTTACATTTTGTCCCATAACTTGATTCATGTTTCATTATGTTCCTGATTACCCTTGCCCTGCTTACTACCCCACCCCTTCACACTTCCCTTACCAGTCCTCCTTACACCCCCCCCCCCCCATAACCCATTCCTTGATTACTGACACACCCACTTCCACACCTCCCTTCGACACACCCCCTCTGAAACTCCACCCCCTGACACTCTTCTTTACCCTTCCAAAACCACTCCTCTTTCTGGCATCCCTCCCCCTTCCTTTACCCCTCCCTTTGCTGTCTCTCCAACCCCTGAGCTGCCCATTTCTGATTTGTCTTCTACCTTAGTTTACTCAGTGACTCTAGCTGAACTTAACCAGTGGAAGCTTACAGGATGCCCCATTAATCCTGCCTTGTAGTGCATTTTATCCCTTTTACTAGATGCTTTCCACTATCTTTTACCTTTAAATGCTAATATTATATATGATCAGCCTTCTTCTAAACCGTGGACTCCTCAGCTATTAAAGTAATGTAAAACTGTGATTCAGAATTGTTTTAAATGTTTTCTTTACAATCCTTACGAGGGACTCGCTATTCCTCCTGGCCACTTGCCCATTGTGCAAGGACCAACGCTAGTATGTGGACTTCACAGATATGCAAACGCCTGTAAGAGGTAGACGGTACTTGCTTGTCTGTGTGCTTTCTTAAAAAGGATAGAAACATTCCTAAGCACGAGAGAAACTGCACAAGTGATGGCGCTTTCTCTCTGCAATGAAATTATTCCCAGATTTGGCATTCCAAGCAAAATCACTATTGTTAATGGAACATATATTAATTCCAATTCTTTAACCAACTTCCTGGATTTATAATTAAACAGGACAGATGGTAACAATAGTTATCATACTGAATATGCAATATTTTAAATGTTGCTGTTCACTATTTTGGGGTAAAGAAATTTTCTCCCTTTCTGATTCTGTTTAGCAGTCATCGTGTGACCCCTTAGTTTACCACCCTATGAAGAAAAGGTCATTTGGAACCTGAATAACCACTTGCAACAGATCTTTATAATATGTTCACTAACATGAGAATTTCTCTGTACTGCTATTGTAGATTATTTTGATGGTCCTACACATACTGTGCCTGGAAATGTTCCTCCAGTATGCTGAATCCTAATCAACATTATCAACAGTGAAGACGTGGCCTAATTTCCAGAATCCTTTACTAAGATTTGACTACCCATATCCCATTGTTAACTCTATTCTGTTTTTTTAAGTCCTGCAGGCCGCTAGCAGCTGAGGGCTCAACCCTTGGGGAAAAGTAGTCAACGCAGGTGAAGACTACTAATTTAATTTATGATCTACAGCCTCAATTCCACTCCTTCAACCTACTTATGGCAAGCTTCAGAAGGCCCGGCCACGTCACCTTACCCAATGGGACTTCTTATTTTCAATATTTTTGCAGGCTCATCTTTTCCGGAAACTGCATACCATCTACCAGATGTGATCATGTGTACACTCTATCACAACTGTGTGCCTACAGCGCCTTCCTAACAGGGCCGTGCCTAGGGTCTCTGGCGCCCCCCTGCAGACTATCAGTTGGCGCCCCCCCCCCCCCCCATGAAAATGATCGCTCACCACTTGCCACACTGAAAGGAATTGTCAGCAATATTCTTAGAAACAAATTGCTATACATTGCAAAATAAGATAGCAGATGTAAATTCTCAAAGTGGACATATTCCAAACACTAAAATGAAAATAAAATGATTTTTTTCTACCTTTGTTGTCTGGTGACTTTCTTTTTCTGATCATGCTGGCCCAGTATCTGATTCTGCTGCTATCTGTCCTCTTAACTCCGTTTCCAGGGCTTCCTTTCCATTTATTTCTTTACTTTTCTCCTTTCTTCTTCATTTCCTGCTCTATATCCATTTCCAGCAATTTCTCCTCTCTCCCTGGGTCCTGCCCTCCCATCCATGTCCATTCTTGTCCCTCTCTGCCCTTCCCTCCTCCATCCATAGCCAGCAATCCTCCTCTCTCCCCTCCCCTCCATTTCCAGCAATTTGTCCTCTCCCTGGGCCCCCATATCCATCCTTGTCCCTCTCTGCCCTTCCCTCCTCCATCCATAGCCAGCAATCCTCTCTCCCCTCCCCTTCCAGCAATTTGTCCTCTCCCTGGGCCCCCATGTCCATCCTTGTCCCTCTCTGCCCTTCCCTCCTCCATCCATAGCCAGCAATCCTCTCTCCCCTCCCCTTCCAGCAATTTGTCCTCTCCCTGGGCCCCCATGTCCATCCTTGTCCCTCTCTGCCCTTCCCTCCTCCATCCATAGCCAGCAATCCTCTCTCCCCTCCCCTTCCAGCAATTTGTCCTCTCCCTGGGCCCTGCCCTCCCATCCATGCCTCTCTGCCCTCCCATCCATTCAGGGTCTGCCCTCCCTCTCACTCCCCATTCCATCCAGGATCTATCCCCCCTCTCTCACTGCCCCCTCTTTTCGGCTCCCAGTTCCCACCTGCGGCTGCCCCTAGTTCCAGATCCATTGATTCTCCCATCCACCCCTGCCCCAGGCTTGACCCCATTCTCCCTCCTGCTCACTTTTCAGACCCCAGTTCCAGCTCCATGCCCCTTCTCCCATCTGTCTCCCACCCAGTCCTTTCTGCCCATCCGAGTCCCCCTCACCCCATCTGTCTCCCACCCAGTCCCTTCTGCTATCCAAGTGCCCCCCACCCTCACCCCATCTGTCTCCCACCCAGTCCCTTCTGCCCATCCGAGTCCCCCTCACCCCATCTGTCTCCTACCCAGTCCCTTCTGCTATCCAAGTGCCCCCCACCCTCACCCCATCTGTCTCCCACCCAGTCCCTTCTGCCCATCCGAATCCCCCTCACCCCATCTGTCTCCCATCCAGTCCCTTCTGCTATCCGAGCCCCCCCCCCACCTTCACGGTCACCCCATCTGTCCCCCACCCTCACCCTGCCTCGTCTTCTCTCTGCCACCCGTCTTTAAAAAGAAATTGCCAATGCCGACGCGATAGCGAGCGCAGCACCTCGTGTGCAAGTAAAAGAAGCGAATCCGATCATCTCATTGGGCCTTCCTTCACTGTCCCGCCCTAGAGGAAATAGGAAGTTGCGTCAGAGGAGGGCAGGACAGTGAGGGAAGGCCCAATGAGATGATCGGATCTGCTTATTTTACTTGCACACGAGGTAAATTTAAAGGGCTGGTGCGGGAGGGGGGGGGTGCCAGGATCGTGAAGAGCAGCGGGAGCGGCGGCACCCCCCTCTCTGGTGCCAAAAGATTTAAAGTCCTCGGCGGGGCGAGGGTAAGCACCGCGGCGGCGCCCTCCAGAGGTGGGCGCCCCCCTGCGGCGCTTACCTCGCTTACCGCATCGGCACGGCCCTGCTTCCTAATACCGAAGAGCAACACTGACTACTGGACATATGTCATTAACATGGACTTTCTACATCATAATTGTTAACTTTAATTTCCCTGCACATTAATTTGCCAATTTTCTCATGTTGACTCTCCTGCTTCATCATTAGTATTCCAGTTCCATTTATAATTAAAAATAACATATCTGTCTTACTTCATCCAGATTACGCAAACCAGAAGTGGGGATATTCTGCAAACCTCAATTCCTTGAATATAAGAGACTTAGCCCATAAAAAGTATATCCTTTTTCAGGTTGAAACTTTGACCTCTACTACAGCCAAGTTTGAGAACCACTCATCTTGGGTTCACCTGAAAGATATTGCAGTCTTCAGTAAAGTCCAGGATTTAGAATCACAACTGTAGACGTCTCAGAACTAGAACCTCCAGCACACTACAACCAAGCAAAATCAAGAGATAATTAATTTCAGATTCACAATTGCTATTTATGGACATTATGGACTCATATTTTGTTTTATTTTTAGTTTAGCAATAATCCTGTTTATATTGGAAAGGTTCAATTTTATTTTATTATTATTCCCTTTTTAGCTAATGACACATTTTCTATTATGATTGGTCGCTCATAATTGAACCCTTATTGTCTTTACTTTCATTTTAGCATAGATTTTGAATGTTTCTTAAAAAGATTTTCTGTTATTTCTGCTTATGTAATTCAAATTGATACTGCTTATACAAGGGTAACACCAAACCCTAATACTGACCAAGATAGTCAGTCATACAATTGTTTGACCATGGTATAACCGAGTAGATTTTTATAGGTTTACCCTAGTTGCATGTCTCTCTGCAGGTTTGACCAAGCTCCAAGTGGGGTTATGGTAGGGGATACATAAAACCCTGGGGTGGGCTAATATAAAGGGAAACCCCATGCTCCCCAGTCATTATGCAAGGCCTATGTATGGCCCCTCTTAGTATAATTTTCCTAGGTTCTCTTCCTGTGGAGTTTCATAATTACAAAGATGTATGACCCATAGAAATTGCTGCTACCATTTTGCTGTATGATGCAAACCCTAATGGTTGCTAAGACTCTTCACAATTTAGTGCTGGGCCCTATCTATGAACTAGCACTGGAAGTTAACCTGGGTATGGCTGAAATTTAGTGCTGTACTGTTCTAGGCAAAGTATAAAGTAGCTTCAACACGTAGCTTAAACCAGAAGCTTTAGCAGTAACCTCAATTCTTAAGCAAATCTTCATAATTGTAGCACTCATAATACACACAAAAAAATCCAATTTACATTTCAGTTGCTTAGAAGAGAATTGCCTTCTGCATATAATCTGTATCTAGCCACCCCAGAGGCAAGGACATGGCTAGAACCTGAGTCTAGCTGAGAGAAAAAGCTTGTAACACTCAAAAGAGAATAAGGGGGAGAAACTCTGTGAAAATAAATGGGGAAATTACTTGGGGAGATGGTGAAAATTCTTAATGGAATTAAAGTAAATTAAGGAGGGATCAGCTGCTGAGCACAAAGGCATACAAGGAAGACTGGACTCTCTCATACAGCCTGCAGAGGCAGAGAGGGAGGGCTAGCCCTAGCTTGGAGCTAGTCAAGGAGGATGGCATGAGCCTATGATGCAGGGGCGTTCCTAGGGCGACTGACACCCGTGGCGGATCGCCGATGCGCCCCCCCCCCGGTGAAATGACCCCCTCCCGGGTGCATTTTTACCTGCTGGGGGGGTGCCGCGCACCTGTCGGCATCGCTCGTTCCATTCTCCCTCTGCCCCGGAACAGGAAGTAACCTGTTCCGGGGCAGAGGGAGCACGGAACAAGCGGCGCCAACAGGCTTGTGGCACCCCCCCAGCGGCGTGTTCACCCGGGGCAGACCGCACCCACCGCCCCTCCCTAGGAACGCCACTGCTGTGATGAAACCAGTAGGTGGAGCTTGTCGGTATTTTAGTTCACCCAAAACAATGGCAAACGCTATTGAAAACAATAGCAACAGTTTATTAAAAAATAACGGACTGCCTATGTGTGGTCCATCTGTAAAAGGTCTAAAGCTGTTTGTTGGATAGGCAGTGCTTTAAAAAGTGGAGGATAAGGAATGTTTTAACTGCTTTTATTTATTTGAAAGCTTCCCATAACTAGATTTAATAATATTCAATTTATGATATTTATAACAGCTTAAAAATTATTGTAGTTGGTATAAACAACAGTAATAAACTCTGTATTTGTGCTCATTTTTCTACACTGTGCTAGAAGATGTGGCCAAATCTCAGTGAGGATATTCTGTTTCCTGATAGGTTCATGTTAACAGTTGTAATCTGCCTTGGGAAGCCCCATGTTATAAAGATGGAATATATTGAAATTAAAGGGAAATAAAATTAAACTCTCCTTTCATTGGGGCACATGGAATCACATCTTCACCTAATCTCTTTTGTAGAAGTTTAAATTTTAGATACACAAATGGATTACTGTGTGTTGTGCATGTTTCAGGGACAAGTGGTTTTAATCAAAATAATAAATATGCTATCTCTCATTTGTTTAAACATAACTAAATGGGCTATAAGCCCAGTCCATTGGTTTTCTTATCTTTGTTCTTATACTGACTTATAGTGTGCCAAAACTGAAAAATCTCTTCTATCTGGTTAATAATAAAAGGAGCTCATTGTGAACACTATCCACCCAAAAAGGTTGTTTGGTGGCTGTACATGAGGAATTGTGGTATTTTTATTTATTTTTTTATTTTTGTTACATTTGTACCCCGCGCTTTCCCACTCATGGCAGGCTCAATGTGGCTTACATGAGGCAATGGAGGGTTAAGTGACTTGCCTAGAGTCACAAGGAGCTGCCTGTGCTGGGAATCGAACTCAGTTCCTCAGGACCAAACCCCACCACCCTAACCACTAGGCCACTCCTCCACTCCACTGGTATTGCATAAATGTGTGTTTTTTTTGCAAAGGTTATTAAAGGCAATCTGATTACTTTAACTTTTTGCCACAGTATACACATTAACAAATAGCCTCAAGAAGGCACAACAGGACCTAGTTTAGTCTTCAATCCCACCCACCCTTACCACATCTCTTAATTTATAGTCCGTTATTCTAATTAGGATAGCAAGGGAGGAGTGCTCTTACAGAGTTTTAATTACATTTCATTAATTTCTAAGAAAAATTAAATAAATCACACAATATACCATATAAGCTAAAGACTTCCAATATTAGACTAATATCCTTAATACCTTAGCACGTTTAAAATCATTGAAAAACTAAAAAATAATAAGGAGGCGGAGGAGGATAACAGCATAATTTGTTAGCGCCGTCGGGGCTTGGGTATTTTTGAGCAATTTCCATTATTTGTTACTGTTGCAGCACAGTGCTTTTGGGCCCTGACTGTGGGGGATGGTATGCCACCGCGAAGAAGCTTGGAAAAATTGCGCTACAAGGCAGATCAGCATGAGAAACCATGATCGGAGTCAGCGGGCCAGGCACTAAGGAGGGTGTGAAAAAAATGGTGCCCATACAGTCTGACTTGGAGAAGGAAGATCATGCGATGGCCCTTGCGGAACAGGCTGTGGTTACAAAAACAAAAATGATGGGCTGGTTCCAGGAATTAAGAGCGGACATGGCTGGTGTTTGCCACGATATCCAGGAAACCCTACAAGACATTAAAGTGAAGATAGGGGACCTGGGTGCTTGAGTAGCAACAGTGGAAGAATCTGTGCGGGGAGATGTAATTACCCTTAAAAGTTCTCTTTCTAAAGAAAATGTAGCTTTTCAAGAGCTGTGGGAACAACCGGAGGACAGAGAGAACAGGTCCTGGAGGTGTAATCTAAGATTTAAGGGCATTCCCAAGTCGGAAGCATTTAAAAACTGTCACTCTGTGGTCACTGACTTCTGCAATAAAGCGAAGTTACTTATCTGTAGCAGGTATTCTCCGAGGACAGCAGGCTGATTGTTCTCATATTGGGTGATGTCTGTTGGCAGCCCCAGATTGGAAGATCTTCCTAGCAACAAAGTTTGCTAGCCCTCGAGTGCACATGCGCGAACCGTGCATGCGCAACCATCTTCACGCCCGTAGCGCGAGTGTGCTCCTCAGTCCAGTAGAAAGCAAAAGACAAGGGAAGACACAACTCCAAAGGGGAGGTGGGCGGGTTTGTGAGAACAATCAGCCTGCTGTCCTTGGAGAATACCTGTTACAAGTAAGTAACTTCGCTTTCTCCGAGGACAAGCAGGCTGCTTGTTCTCACGATTGGGGTATCCCTAGCACCCAGGCTCACTCAAAACAACAAACAGTGGTCAATTGGGCCTCGCAACGGCGAGGACATAACTGAGATTGACCTAAATAGAAACAACTAACTGAGAGTGCAGCCTGTAACAGAATAAAAATGGACCTAGGGGGGTGGAGTTGGATTCTAAACCCCAAACAGATTCTGCAGCACCGACTGCCCAAACCAACTGTTGCGTCGGGTATTCTGCTGAAGGCAGTAGTGAGATGTGAATGTGTGGACAGAAGACCACGTCGCAGCTTTGCAAATCTCCTCAATAGTGGCTGACTTCAAGTGGGCCACTGATGCTGCCATGGCTCTAACACTATGAGCCGTGACATGACCCTCAAGAGTCAGCCCAGTTTGGGCAAAAGTGAAGGAAATGCAATCTGCTAGCCAATTGGAGATGGTGCATTTCCCGACAGACACTCCCCTTCTGTTGGGATCAAAAGAAACAAATGGTGGACTGTCTGAATGGGCTTGTCCGCTCCAGATAGAAGGCCAATGCTCGCTTGCAGTCCAATGTGTGCAACTGATGTTCAGCAGGGCAGGTATGAGGATGGGGAAAGAATGTTGGCAAGACAATTGACTGGTTCAGATGGAACTCCGACACCACCTTTGGCAAGAACTTAGGGTGAGTGCAGAGGACTACTCTGTTATGATGAAATTTAGAATAAGGAGCATGAGCTACCAAGGCTTGAAGCTCATTGACTCTACGAGCTGAAGTGACTGCCACCAAGAAAATGACCTTTCAGGTCAAGTACTTCAGATGACAGGAATTCAGTGGCTCAAAAGGAGGTTTCATCAGCTGGATGAGAGTGACGTTGAGATCCCATGACACTGTAGGAGGCTTGATAGGGGGCTTTGACAAAAGCAAACCTCTCATGAAGCGAACAACTAAAGGCTGTCCCAAGATAGGCTTACCCTCTACACGATAATGAAAAGCACTAATTGCGCTAAGGTGAACCCTTACAGAGTTGGTCTTGAGACCAGACTCGGACAAGTGCAGAAGGTAATCAAGCAGGGTCTGTGTAGGATAAGAACAAGGATCTAGGGCTTTGCTGTCACACCAGACGGCAAACCTCTTCCATTTGAAAGAATAACACCTCTTCGTGGAATTTTTTCTGAAAGCAAGCAAGACTCGGGAGACACCCTCAGAAAGACCCAAGGAGGCAAAGTCTACGCTCTCAACATCCAGGCCGTGAGAACCAGGGACTGGAAGTTGGGATGCAGAAGCACCCCCTCGTTCTGAGTGATGAGGGTTGGAAAACGCTCCAATCTCCACGGTTCTTCGGAGGACAACTCAAGAAGAACCAGATCTGACGCGGCCAGAAGGGAGCGATCAGAATCATGGTTCCACGATCCTGCTTGAGTTTCAGCAAAGTCTTCCCTACCAAGGGTATGGGAGGATACGCATACAGGAGGCCCTTCCACCAATGAAAGAGTAAGGCATCTGGTGCTAGTCTGCCGTGAGCCTGAAGTCTGGAACAGAACTGAGGGACCTTGTGGTTGACCTGAGTGGCAAAAAGATCCACCAAGGGGGTGCCCCACGCTTGAAAGATCTTGCGTACTACTCTCGAGTTGAGAAACCACTCATGAGGTTGCATGCTCAACCTGTCGACCAGACTGTTGTTTATGCCTGCCAGATAGGTGGCTTGGAGAAACATGCCGTACTGGCGAGCCCAAAGCCACATCCTGATGGCTTCCTGACACAGGGGGCGAGATCCGGTGCCCCCCTGCTTGTTGATGTAGTACATAGCAACCTGATTGTCTGTCTGAATTTGAATAATTTGATGAGACAGCCGATCTCTGAAAGCCTTTAGTGCATTCCAGACCGCTCGTAACTCCAGGAGATTGACCTGAAAACCTGTTTCCTGGAGGGACCAACTTCCATGAGTGAGAAGCCCATTGACATGAGCTCCCCACCCCAGGAGAGACGTATCCATTGTCAGCACTTTTTGGGCTCAGGAATTTGAAAGGGACGTCCCCCCCCCCCCCTCCGCAGGGACACCACCTTGTAGGGGTGGAGGGGCTTGTGTGTTTCAATGACTTAGAGGGCTATGCTGAAGGGTTACCCATATCAGACAGGCCTCTGAAGAGAAACCAGACAAAGAGTGTCCCAAACTGGGAGGGTGGTAAGATGGTGACCTGAAGTTCCTATACCCAATGGTCCAGCTGCCCTCTGAAGTTTCGTCTTCTTTACGTAAATTTCCTCTCTGCAATTGCAGTTACCTTAACTGAGAGGAAGGGGACAACCAGCGGTCAGCCGCCGATGGCCAGCATTTTATCCCCTGAGCAGCAGGTGTGGGACCGCTGCGCGATGAAATGCCCACAGATGAAAGGGTTGGCGAGTCCTTTGATTAGCGCCGGCGAAGGAGCATCGACGCTCTTGGACCTGGAAAAAACAACTCCATTGCTCCCGAATTATTCAACCACCATATCCAAAGGAGTGGAGGAGTGAGTTACAGGTATATGCTGAAACGGAGGACGTTTACAGCAGAACCCAAATCGGCGGAACCACTCCTAAACACCTATGAGAAATCAACTTGGAGTTTTTGGCTCCCGTGGAGGTTACATTGAATACCATCTGGAAGGCGCTTCGGGACCTAACGGTGGCAGTAAATAATTTTGTTTCAGATATAATTTTATTAGAGAGTTACATGGACAATTCAACTGAACCCTTTGAGAGTAAAAAATTGATATAACAAATGATTCTACATGAGCAAGAAGTGGTTATGATCTTGAAAATGATAGAAAAGTGGTGGGTGAAAGACTTCCGCCCCACAGTCAAAGGAAGGCTGCACATTCCTACGAGTATCTTGGCACCTTGTCCAGGTACCTGCACAGAAGTGGGAGAACACTTACTGAAGTGTAGTTGCGCCAACTTGCGAAGACGGTAGAACAGAGTGTCACTGATGAAGGAAACATCGCTGGGCAGCAGCAAAGTGGACTGAAGTTCTGGGCTGTCAGATATCTGTTCGGTAATGGTGTAAGCCTCATCCTTCTGATGGATGGCAGTCAATCTGCGAGGATGCGGTGGATCAGGACTGGAAGAGGAGGACAAGTCCTTACACAGATATGACAGTAGCATCATCTGGAGAGTCATTCACCGTAGGTGAGTTATTCAAAACAATCTCCAAATTGTCGTCCCGTAGCACAATGTCAGCTATCTGATTTGTCTGGACGTGGATAATTTCACCGTGCTGGACTTCCCCCCCTGGGACACCACTCAACTGGATCTCCCAGGTGAGAGGGTCTTCTGTATTCTGGAAATTAATTTGACATGGGAAATCCCTAAGCCCCACAGAGCTGGAACCACTGACTCTGCTCATATGCCATACTTTCCCATATGGAAGGGGACCTGTGACTTGAGCCCGGATGACTTCATGGCGATAATCCAAATCAGGCCGCAATCTTTTTAACAGATCATTTCCAATTAAGAATTCTTCGCCAGCACTGGTAGTAATCATGGCAGGGTGTTTGATATTCATCTCACCGAGCTGCAAGGAAAGCCACACCTGACCCACAGTACCGATGCTCTGATTGCCATAAGCCACCAGTGACAAGTTGCATGGGGTGACGCGTAGTGAATCTCGACCCCCCCCCCCCCCCCCACTAGAGATGCCTCAAGTTTCTGAATCAGGCCTTGGGTAATCAAGGTCACCTCTGAGGCGGTATCCAGTAGACCCTGACAGGAAAATGTCTGTTGAATCCACAGACCCATGGTATATCTGTAACCTTTAGGAGTCAGTTTACCTAGAAAATACCGGTTTTCCTTGATTGAGTCGCATGACAGAGGCCTTTGCGGGTTCGAGGGCTGGGCATCAGCATTGGTCACGGAGGACTCCTCACTGACGGACGACAAAGCATTCACATGAACTGTGGACATGATGGTTGGCGAAGGAGGGTCCGGGTCTAGTCATGCCAGGTCTTCTTCAAAAGAAACCGGATCTTCCAGTATTTCAATGGACTTCACACTCGGCCCAGGCACTGCAATCAGCCCGGAGGACTTCTCCTTGTGCTTCGGAAAGTTGCCTCCTATGTTCTGTGACGAGGATGGCTGTGGTGTGGTTTCAGAATTTGTTCGTTGAAGTTGCGCCAGCAGTTGCTCAATCTGTGCTTTCTGGGTCCGGATCTTATCCACCGCCCACTGTCTCTTGTTAAAACGCTTCCTTTTCGGGTCCTGTTGTTGGCCCTCCGGCGCAGTAGGAGATGTGGTGCCCCTTTGCTGGTGAGGTTGAGTATTGCCAACCCGGGCGGGTGTAGAAGGACTTGACATCTTGTTTTCCAGAGAAAGCGTGGATGTAACAGCACAAACGCTAGGAGGAGCCACTTTGGGGCGATTCTTAGGAACTACATTGGAGGTAGCCAGATCAGGCTGCGCGCGACACATAACAAAAAGCTCCTCCACCCGCTTTAGCAGAAGGGAAAAAGGTTCATTTTGCTTTCCTGCTAAAGACATTTTCACTGGTTTGGGCAGACCTTTCACAAAAAGATTTATAAAATCCCCAAATTCAAGCTCTTTGGCCTCTGGGTCAGCCCCCCCCCCCCCTCGTAAAATGCTTGCCTCAGGCGATAGGACTCTCATTCGGACCACAGCGCATATTGTATGCTGCCCTCTTGGCCTTGATGGGATCCGCAAACAGTCCATACCGCTTCTTCAAAGCTTGTTCCACGGTGGAGAGATCATTATTCTCAGCTAAAATAGCCTTTAAATACGTTTGACACTCAGTCGCAAACATCCACTTCAGTAAAGCTCTTTTATCTGATTCGGCCTGAACCTGTAAGAAGTTAAAAAGGTCATGCACGCTATCCAGGTGAGCGTGTATTGTCACTTCAGAAGACTCTTTACAAGGTGTAATCATAGCACGAAGTGTTTTCATTACTTGAGAGTATTGGTCCCTAGATAAAGGAGTAACTTTGGGTGTCTGAGTGGAGTTCCGCTGCTCACCAGTAGGGGACTGAAACAGTGGTGCTGTGGTGCTGCTGATGTCATCAAGTGGTGCCGAGAGCTGTGGACAGGGATGGTGAGGCCTGCTGCAGAGAGTGTTATCTCCATATTGGCAAGGGGACTGTGGACATTTTGCCTGGCTCCGAGATGGTGGATTGTAAACCCAGGAATTAAGGGGAGGGAACTGGGGGAGCAGAGGGGTCAACTTTTTATCATCCCAGCTAGGGCTTGTGGATATTTGGAGGCTTTTGCACCCACATGACAGTGAATTTACCTTCTACTCCCACCCGCATAACACCTACTCCCGGATTGATTATCTGCTCACAACACCATCTCTGCTTTCTAGGTTCTCTCATGTTCACATAGTGGATTGTGTCCTTAGCGATCACTCAGCAGTTACTATGACGATATCCTTTGCGGGGGGAAGGGGAGAGAGGGTGTGGAAGTTTCATCCTTCACTGTACCATGACAAAGAATTCAGGGAATACCTACGAACTAAGTGGATAGATTATCAAACACATAACCAAACAGCGGATGTAGATGTGGGCATGTACTGGGAAGCATCGAAAGCAGTGATGAGGGGTCACATAATAGCCTACACTGCGGGGAAAAAGAAGGAAAGAGAGGCAGACTTGCTGAGACTGTCTAATGAATACCATCAATTGAGAAGAACACATATAGGTACTATGAATGCAAGGGATTGCTCACGCATATTAGAGGTTAGACACCAAATAGACAAAATCTTGAATCAGAGGGCTCAACGGGATATATACTTTCAATGATTTAAACTATTTAAATGGGGGAATAAAGCTGGGAAACTACTGGCAGCACTGGTCAGGCCATACCGTAAAAGGCAAACCATTACAGTTATCAGGGATGCGGCAGGGAGAGAACACACCACAGATAAACATATTACACAGCAATTCGTCACCTACTACAGCTCCTTATACGGGGCAAGAGGGTTTGACTCCGAAGCATGCGAGGGTTTCTTTCAAGATATTTGTATACCTACACTTACACCTGATCAACTACAAACTCTTATTGGTCCTATAGTGGAACAAGAGATCAGACAAGCCATCGTCTTTAAAGCTGACCAAGGCGCCAGGACCAGATGGCTATGGCCCAGAGTATTACCGAATAATAGCGGACTTGGTGGCGGGTCCCCTGGGAGCTTGGTTCAATGGGATAGTGGATAACAAATTACCTATACAAAACAATATGGCCCATATAGTACTAATACCGAAGCCGGGCAAAGACTTAACTCAGGTGGGCTCTTACCGCCCCATTTCATTGCTAAATCAGGATATTAAAATCCTGGCTGCTATAATGGCTTGGCGAATGAACGGGGTGGTTTCTTCTTTAGTTCATGAGGACCAAGTGGGATTTGTCCCGGGAAGGCATGCCTCGATGAATATCATGAGAGCCCTACTGGCTATACAGGAATGTAGGGGCAGAGGGGAAGTTATTGCGGGGCTCGATATGGAAAAAGCGTTTGACAGCATTTCGTGGCAGTATTTGTTCTGGGTCCTGAACCGTTATGGCATAACAGGGGCATACATATCTTGGATTAAAGCGCTTTATACCCTCCCTGTGGCCAGATTGCTGCTCAATGGCACACTTACAGAGAGCTTCCCCTTACAACGGGGAACCCGGCAAGGATGCCCCTTGTCACCGCTCCTCTTCTTGCTAGCTATAGAACCATTAGCTATAAACATTAGGGGAACTAGGGCCATACGGGGGATCAGGGTGGGCAAAAGGGACTTTAGAGTAAATCTATTTGCAGATGACATTTTAGTATATCTGGCTAATGGGCCTAGAGACCTCCCCCGGGTGCTGGCAATAGTAGGTAATTTTGGGGAAATGTCGGGGCTGCGGGTCAACTGTTTAAAATCAGAGGTGCTCCCGTTATCGGGAAGCTTTGCGGACCCAGGCTGGTCGGAGTTGCCAATACCGCTAGCGCGAGGAGCCATGAGATATCTGGGAATCTTTCTTAGTGTTAATACATTGATATTCTACAAAAAGAATGTGGTTGATATATTGGAAAACATCAGGAAGCTGTGTGACAGATGGAAGCACTTGCCGCTTTCTCTGATGGGCAGAATAGCCTTAGTTAAAATGGTTTTACTGCCAAAGATCTTATACCCCTTACAAGCGGCCCCCATATGGCTGTTATGGAGAGACGAACGTTTATACCGATCTATCAAACGTTCCTTCATCTGGCAGGGGAGGGGAGCACGGATAGGGCACCAGAAGCTCTCTCTGAGTAAGACCGTGGGAGGCCTGGCACTGCCTGAACTATGCCTATATAATGTGGCTGCACTTATGCGACTTATTTTTGAGGGAAAGACGGGTACTTACTGGTTTTTGCAGAGCGGAGGACTGGAGGATTGGAGTGCCCCATGGTCATTCATAAATCTAATACATATGAGGCCTAGTAATATATATGATACAGCAGGAAGACTGGCCTTTCTGCAGCCTCTGCGAAGGGCGTGGGCTTGGTGGAGAGGGCATCAGAATCGAGCACCAGAGGCATCCCCCTTCCTGGGGATGGTGGGCAATGCAGATTTCCCGGCAGGCCTAGGATACTCTATATTTGACAAGTGGAAGGAGAGGGGATGTGTGATGATGGTCCATCTTATGGCACAAGGGCAGGAGCAGTTAGAATCATTTGATCAGCTGAAGGAGAGGTGGGACTTCCCCAATAAGCATTTACTACAATATCTTCAAGTACGGCATTATTATTCTTCTTTACAATGGGCACATGGAGATCGATGGCTGTGGGGGCCAATGGACAAGATTCTATTGCATACACCGTACAAGGCGAACAGCCTATCCATATGGTATAAAATCTTGCAAATGCATAGGCCTCTGGGAGGGATGGAAAGATTGATGGACCAGTGGAATAGAGAGTTGAATAGAAACTACACTATTAAAGAATTTAGTAAGCTTTTCTCCAATATCTATGACATGGTTAAAGTAGCAGACCTGCAAGAAACTCAATACAGGATACTGCACCGAGCATACATTACAAAGGCTAAGGGGGCAGTCATGGGCCTCTGGGGAGAGGGTCAATGCACCAAATGCCAGAAAAGGTGGAGGACTTTTATTCACTCTTTTTTAGAATGCCCGTCTCTTTCACTGTGGAACCAAGCATTTCAGGTGATTAAAGAAGTCACAAACAGGCAGATAGAGTAGGATTATGCAACCTTACTGTTGGGAGACCAAGACCTTCTGATTGCCCAGGGCCTTCCTAAGTCACATAGGAGATTTATATATACATCCCTCTTATTGATCAAAAAGACCATTTTACAATTTTGGATACACCCAGAACATCCCCCGGTAGAAGTGTGGTATAATAAAATGAGAATGGTGGGTGAGAATGAGTGCCGTATCTATGCCACCTCTGCAAAGCTTACCACCAGGCAATATCATGGTCTGTGGACAGCCTGTTTAAAAGTGTTACCTTTACAGGGCAATGAGGGAGGGGGGGGGAAGGGAATGGGAGGGTATGAGGGGAGCGTTTGGGATAGATGTTGAGTTATGGTGTGGGTTAAAGTGGGGAGCGTGAAGTATGACTGGGAAAGGGGAATAAAACAGAAAATGCAGTGTGTAGTGCGAGCCAGGCCGGTGATTTATGGCTAGATGCTTTGTAAGCTTCAAAATGTGATCTTTATGAGTTACTGTATACACATAACTGGAAGCTTTGGATATGTCTATGCGAGCACTGCTGTACTGTGTTAATAAAAATAAATATAAAAAAAAAGAAAAAAAAAAGAAATGCATTTCCTTTCTACTGAACACAATGCAAAGACAATTGCTATGCACATTTCCAAAAGCTAATATATTCCATTTAAAACATTCAAAATAAAATGCTTTTTTCTACCTTTTGTTGTCTGGATGTTTTATTTTTCCATTATGTTAGTTCCAATTTCCTGTCTGTCATCTACTAATTCTCCTTCAAGCGGCTGCTGTACATTTGTCTTCTCGCTGCTATCTATTCCCTCAATACACTTACCTCTGATATAATGATCATTGCTTTTTAGTTCTGTCCTCTCATTTTTTTTTCTTTTCCGCCTCTGTCAACTCAAATTTCACCCTCTTCCTCATTCGTCTCCTCCTTTTTACTTTTCAGCTACCTATCAGATTTCTATCTTCTTCTTTCACCCACTAGCTCTCTCATTCCCCATCTCACTCCTTCCTCAGGCTTCCATTCCCTTCCATCTAATCTATTCTCCATGACCATATTTCTACCCTCTGTAATCACTATCCTCTCATCCATTTTCTTGCCACCCTTCTCCTGTCCCACATGGTTCCACCATTCCCAGCACCTTCCTTCCTCCACCTTTCTAGCCCAGCATCTGCTCTCTCTTTCTTCCACCCCCACCTTGGTAGCCTGATATATCCTGTCCGTTCTCTTTTCGCTCCTGTCCTGTTCCCCATGGTCCAGCATAGCTCCTTCTCTCTTCCCTCAATCCCATTGTCTGGCATCTCTCCATCATTTTCATCTGTTCCTGGATCCATCTTCTTCTCTCCCCCTCTCCACCTGTGCATCTCTTCCTGCCTCTCATCCAATCCCATGTCCTACATCTCTCTATCCCTCTCCCTTGTACCCCAGAGCCAACTTCTCTCTTCCCCTCCCTCCCTCCCTCCCATGCAGTATTCATGCCCTTCCTCCGCCATGTCCAACATTTCTGCCTCGCTCCCACTGTCCACCATTTCTCTCTCTCCCCTCCCCCTTTGTGCCCCAGGTCCAACATTTCTCTCATCCACCCCCCCCCCCATGTAGCATCTCTCCCTTCCTCCCTTCCACTGTCATGTCCAACATTTCTCCCTATTTCCCCAAGCACCACCTCTCCCGCCCCCCTTATGTGCAACATTTCTATTTCTCGTACCCCTCTCAGTCCATCCAACGCTTTTCTCCCGTCCATCTTGTGCCCCCCCCGGTCCAACACTTTTCTCCCGTCCCCGCCTCCAATGACCCCCCCCCCCCCCAACCGCCGGTCCAGCACTTTTCTCCCTTCCCCGCCTCCAGTCCCTGGTCTGGCACCTCTGTACTTTTTTTCTCCTAACTTACAGCATTGGAACTACCCGGCAGCGATTCGCTCGCACTGTAGCTCCGGCGTTCCCTTTGCACGTCCCGTCGTTGTCGTCCCGTCCTAAATAGGAAGTTGCGTCAGTGAGGGCGTGACACGGCAGAGCGAACGTCGGATGCGGAGCCGGCCTGTGTGTTTGTGACTCGCTACTGTGCTTGGAAGCACCGCGCCGTGACAGGAGGAAAAAAAGAGAAGTGACGCATCTGTGGGACGGGGTGGGACTGGGAGTGGAGGGAAGGGATCATGGGTGATCAGGGTGCACCATTCCTGAGTGGGCCTTGGGCTTAAGTGGGTGGGCCTGGGCCCACCCAGGCCCACCCGTGGCTACGCCCCTGTGTCAGACTGTCAAAGTGATGCTTTGATGTTTCTCTTATATATACCCCACACATTTGCTTATTTCCGATCTGACAAAGAAGGGCAACCTTCGAAAGCTAATCAAGAAATGTATTAAGTTATGGCCAATAAAAAAGGTATCATCTTATTTTCTTTTCCATGCTTTATTTTGTTTGATTTCTATTGATAACCTTTAAGATTGGACTAACACGGCTACCACACCTCTCTACTCAGGATAGGGATACACTGGTAAATATATACACCCCGAATACGGGCCAATCGGGTTTTTTTTTTGGACACTCCTGGGGGAACTTCAAGGGTTTGTTTGGGGGATGATGATTGTGGGGGAAGATTTAAATGTGACTCTGAATGCATGCTTGGACCATTCATCTGGGATAGGGACCTATAGTAAACCCCATTGGAGACCTCTGAAGGAATTCTTTAGGGGATTGGAGGTAGTGGACTGTTGGCGTTTGAGGCATGGGATGCAGCGCAATTATACTTTTTACTTGTATGCTACTCACACTTATACTCGTATTGATGGTCTCTGGGCTTATCATAATTTGTGGAGCTTCCTAGGGGAGGCTGAAATTGGGACTATTCAGATTGCTAATCACACCCTGGTCTGGATTACACAAAGGACTGGGACACCAAGGGAGAAGGAGCTATTGGAGACTTAATGAACCCTTCTTAGGAGATGAACGCAGTGTGGTTCACCATTCAAGATTTTGGACAGATTAATGATACTGGGGAGGTTGGTGATGGCACTCTCTGGGATGCGCTGAAAGTTGTGGTTAGAGGGGTGTTTATTCAATGGGGAGCCCATAAAAAGAGGGAGAAGGGAGAACATATTTTGCAGTTGCGAAGTCATCATCTCATTGCTCTGGAATGCAAACATGAGCTTCGGAAGGTCTGGGGTGAGCTTTCCCAGATATTTATTTATTTATTGCACTTGTATCCCACATTTTCCCACTTATTTGCAGGCTCAATGTGGCTTACAAAGACCTGTTATGGCATCGCCATTCCAGAGTAAAAGATACAATTGGTGTTACAAAAAGATCATGGATGACAAAAAAGAATTAAGCAAACAGTTATTGAAGAAAACTTTCAGAATAAGGGTGAGGTGAAGGTGTGTTATAATTAAGCT
Organism: Microcaecilia unicolor; assembly: GCF_901765095.1. NCBI lineage: Eukaryota > Metazoa > Chordata > Amphibia > Gymnophiona > Siphonopidae > Microcaecilia > Microcaecilia unicolor. The sequence continues at coordinate 59,169,172 of NC_044039.1, forward strand.
ATGGATTCTCGTGGTAGGCTTTGTTGAAGAGATAGGTTTTCAAAGATTTGCGAAAGTTAGTTATTTCGTTAATTGTTTTCAAGTTAGTTGATAGTGCATTCCACAGTTGCGTGCTCATGTAGGAAAAGCTGGTCACATGTGTCAGTCTGTATTTTAGTCCTTTACAGCTAGGGAAGTGTAGATTAAGAAATGTGCGGGCAGATCTTTTAGCATTTCTGGGGGGTAGGTCCACTAGGTCTAGCATGTAGGTCGGGGCCTCTCCGTAAATGATTTTATGAACAATCGTGCAGATCTTGAACGCGATACATTCTTTAAGTGGGAGCCAGTGTAGTTTCTCTCTTAGGGGTTTTGCACTTTCATATTTTGTTTTTCCAAATATGAGTCTGGCTGCAGTATTCTGGGCTGTTTGAAGTTTGGAGATACAGATGGTGGAGGTGGATTTATACTGTACTAAACTTTGATAGGGTTTTTTTTAGTTTGCTAATAAATCCTGTGCAATGTTAGCAAGCTACCCTCGGGTTAAGAGGCTTAGTTCGAATATTCAGTGGATCCAAGGTAAAAGAGGAGATTGGTATATACAGATTCATATACATTCTTCCTTCCTCCACTACTATCACAAGCTTTACCACATGAATAGAGCAGTATCCTCTGCTGCTATAACAGGATTTCTGGATGCTGTCCCTCTATCACATTTAATGGATCTGGAGAGCCACTGGCTCAGAGACCCTATTCAGCTGGGAGAGCTGGAGGGAGTTATCTGGAGCCTACAGAATGGTAAAGCTCCAGGATTAGATGGGTACACAGGGCGGTTCTGTAAACTTTTTGCGGGGGAGGTGGGAGACCACCTTGTCCGAGTGGGAAATGGGGTATTGGAAGGGCACTCATTACTGCTGCCTATGGCCGAGGCTGGCATCACCGTGTTGCCAAAACCTGGGAAGGACTTGACTTAGGATCTACGGACCTATCTTCCTTCTCAATGTTAATGTGAAAATATCGGCTATGGTTTTAGCTAATAGGTTGGGTAGGGTTTTACCGCATCTTGTTCATGTTAATCAGTCTGGTTTCATACCACGGCAGCAAGTAGGTGATAACATTTGCAGAACTCTTCACTTGATTTGGGCGGCTCAGCAATCTTTATCCAAAGTGGCCTTCTTGGTGATGAATGTCAAGAGAGCATTTGATAGGGTCAATTTGTCCCTTTCTGCAGGAATTGATGGCGCAAATGGGGGTGGGGCAAATTTTTGTACATGGATAGTGGCGTTTTATGTATACCCCAGGGCATGCCTCTGTATTGTTGGTTGTGGAAGGATCAACGAAAGATGGAGTGTCTGGAGAATCTCTGGCTCCTTTTGAAAAAATCTCCCTGAAGAGAAAATATTCTGTTAATATAGGGTTAATCATTCTTACAATTTCTAAGTAAATGTAGATTCAGCTCTGACCTTGTGCATTGAAAGTAGAACTTGTGCATTGCAAGTAGAACTGGAGGATAGTGCTGGGCAGACTTATACGGTCTGTGCCAGAGCCGGTGGTTGGGAGGCGGGGATAGTGCTGGGCAGACTTATACGGTCTGTGCCCTGAAGAGCACAGGTACAAATCAAAGTAGGGTATACACAAAAAGTAGCAAATATGAGTTATCTTCTTGGGCAGACTGGATGGACCGTGCATGTCTTTTTCTGCCGTCATCTACTATGTTACTATTATGTTAACTGAATGTTCTTAGATATGCTTTTGGCCAGCTACCTTACTAACAGTCTAGAACTGTAACATGTTAAAATGTATTTGTGATCTTCCGGTTGGGCTATGGAGTAGTGAGGAAGTGGTGTCTCACGGCTCCGAAGCGACCGTTAACATCATCATTTAGAAACAGCTTCTTTTTTCCCCAAAAAGACAATAATTTGGTTTGTGAAGGAATTGAAAGTCAGTGCGCCTATAGAGAACTCAGCCTCAGGGTGGATGGTGTTTTAATATAATTATACAATAGCGACAAAATAACTGAGAAAGGAGTGCCGAGAGAAGGGGCGAGCAGCGGAGGCTAAAATGGCGGACAAGAGCCAACCGCCATCTCCGACACCGAGCTCGCAGTGGGTGGCAGAGATAATTAGGGAAGTGTCAGAAACTGTGGAACAGTCAGTGGACTATAAATTCCAAAAAATATTGGACAAGCTCGGTGGGATAGAGGAGCGGTATGTGGCAATAGCAGCGGATCTCCGGGAGGTACAGCAGTGTGTAGGAAGTATGGAAGATACTGTGCAGCAGATCTCGGAGGAGAATCCTACGCTGCAAAAGCATCTAGCAGCCTTGGAGGAGAAGCTAAAGGATATTGAAAACCGCTACCGACAAAACAATCTAAGCCTGGTCGGTCTCCCAGAGTCATTGGGGGAAAAAGACCTTAGAAGATTTTTGGAAGGTTGGCATCCGGAGGCGGCAGAGCTCCCAGATCTGGCGGGGGAATTTCGTGTGGAAAGAGCGCATAGACTGGGTCCGCATTGCCCCAGAGTGACAATTTTTAAAGTGCTAAATTATGCGCATAAAATAAAGATTCTGCAGGCTTTGCGAGGAGGCAAGCAATTATGCTATCAGAACAGTCGAGTTCTATGCTTCCAGGATTACTCTACAAAGGTGGCCGCAGCGTGGAAAGCTTTTGTGTCAGTGTGTTCCAAGCTATATGACCTAAAGGTTCGCTTCAGTCTTCTATATCCAGCGAAATTGAAAGTAATATATCGCGACCAGGTGCATTTCTTTGATCGGGTGGAGGAAGCAAGAGCTTACATGGATAAAATGGCGAGCATGAGGTCGGAACCCGAGTGAGGTGGAGCATGGTGGACTAACGGCCAAGCAGGAGTACGGCATGTACTGATTCAGCCACGTTGGCGAAAAAGTTACATCTGAAGTTACATCTGGGACAAGTGTTAGTCTGAGTTCTGTGAGTTTGGGGGTTTGACTTTGGGTTTAGGGCTTTGTTAAGTCGCCCTATGAACTTTTAACGCCTTAAAATGGTCGGCCCTGGACATTAAATGCACTGACTGAGAGCAGTGGACAGAAGGGGAAGACTCTGTGTTGGACCGACCAGAAGGCTGAGGACTAAGATCACATAAGTTATGTTGCGGGAAAGCGGAGGGGGCTGGTAGCAGGCAGAGCTCCTGCTGCTTGCTGTCTCTGTTCCTGCTCAACAAATGTGTGTGAGTGAGGGTAAATGGATGGTTTAGGTAGTAGGGTGGTGGGGATGGGGGGGAGAGAATCCATGATTGGTGTGCTGGGTTAGATATGAACGGGGTTAGGGATCTGGTGGAGTAGTGTAATGTTGGAAGAAGTGAATGTGAATGGGAGATGGTGTGCTTTAGATGGCTGTGGGTGCGGTTACTGCGGAGGAGAACACCAGTGGATATGAGTGGTGAGTGTTTGGTGGGAAAGGGATATGGGGAGTGTGGGTGGTTTGTTTTGGTATATTTATGATGGTTCTCTAGGGTTGTTTGGGAGGTTGTAGGGCGGGGCAGTTGGTGTATGGGGATGTATGAGATATCATATACTTGATTTGTGGATTTGGTTGGTTTCATAGAGAGACCAAAGGACTGGTGTGGGGAGAGTGTAGATGGGGGGTGGAGAGGGGGAAAAGAAGTTTTGCATGTAAATTTTGGAAAGGGCAGCTTTGAGCTCAGTTACTGAAGGGATCCGGGTGGTTTCCGTTACAACAGGGGTTATGGGAGGGGGGAGAGGGGCAGGGGGGAAGGGATGGGTTTGGGCACGGGAGGTGGGGGGGAGGGGAGGTGCAAAGCCCAGATTGCCATGGTGTGCTAGTTGGGGACCATTGGGTCTATGGGGGTTTAATTTAAATCCAGGGGGATGGAGGCTGGGACATTCCCTTGGCTTTTGGGTTGTAGAATGGTATAGAAAGGGAGTTCTCGTTAAGTGGGAGAGTGTGGGAGTAGGTTGATATTGCGGGGCTAAAGATAATTACCTGGAATGTGGGGGGTATTCATTAACCTATTAAACGACAAAAGTTGTTAAAAGTTCTGAGGGATAGGGAGACCTCCGCTGCCTTTCTGCACACCTTTCTGCAGTGGAGCATTTGAAAAAAAAGTGGTGGGTTGGAAAAAGTTTTGAGGCGCCAGCAGTGGGAAGGAGGGGGTGTGTGGTGATTCTAATAAAAAAGGGATTGCATTTGGAGACTAAGAGAGTCATAGCAGATCCAGAGGGCCAGTTCATATTGGCATCGGTAGTCTTGGAGCGTCAACCATTGTTGCTATGTAATCTTTATGCTCCAAATGTTTTTGAAAGAGATATTTTTAAGGGGGTGATCTGTCAGATTCTTGACATGGGGGATGTACCGATAGTGATGGGAGGGGATATGAATGATGATGCAGACCCAAGGTTGGATCGCTCTAGGCCAACAGACAGGGAACTGGCTAGGACAGAAAGAGGGGTGCTTCTTTTGGGATCGACGTTGGGATTAATAGATGTATGGAGGACTCTGAGTCCTCTGGACCGGGATTACATGCATATCTAGAGTACATGACAAGATGTCTCGAATAGACTATATGTTGATTTCACAGGAGCTCTTAACACAGGTGGAGGAGGCTAGGATAGGCCCAATAATGATATCTGATCATGCTTGGGTTGAATTGAGGTTTGGGGGAGGTTCTGTTCCATTGGGGAGTGGTTGGCATTTTCCGTCCTTTCTTTATAGGGATAGTCATTTTTTGCCTTTCTTGGTTTCTAAATGGAAGCTTTTTGCAGAGGCTAATGAGCAGCATAGGTCTAATCCTGTGCTATATTGGGAGGCAGGCCAAAGTGGTCCTCCGAGGGCAAATCATTTCATTTGTCAGCTTTCAGAGGCAGGTGCGATGTAGGGAGGTGCTGCGGTTAGAGAGGCAGGTGACCCTTCTCTGCAGGCAGTTTGGGGAGGATAATTCTCTGAGGGTGAAAAAACAGCTGTTGGAAGCACAACAAGCCTTGAATGAGTTATTGCACGAGAGGGCGAAACGATCGCAGGCTTATTACAAATACCAGCTTTACTGGTTTGCAAACAAAGGCAGTGGTCTTCTTGCTAGGCTGGCACGGGGTAATGTGGGTCAATCTAAAGTATCTACAATAGTGGATTTAGAAGGTACAAGACATCATGAGGATAAGGCAATTAATAAAGTTTTTTCAGAGTTTTTTGCTAAGTTATATGAGTCTCAGGCCTCTCTGCAAGGAAATAGTGAGGTATACCTGTCTAGTATGGAGCTACCTAGAGTTATGGAGTCCGAGCTGGCCAGATTAAATGCTCCTGTGATGATGGAGGAAGTGGAGTGGGTAATACAACAGAGTGCCTTGGGAAAGGCACCAGGCCCGGATGGACTCAGGATTGAGTTCTATAAATTGTTGAAAACGGAGATTAGTCCAGTGTTGACTGAGGTTTTCAATAGTTTTGTCCAACAGGAGCAGTTACCTAGACATCTCAACACTGCCCAAATTATAGTCCTTCAGAAGCCAGGTAAACCGGCAGACCATCCAGAATCTTATCGACCAATCTCGTTGCTTAATATGGAGGTAAAGCTTTTGTCCAAGATTATGGCAAATAGGCTTTTAAGAATTCTTCCGTCTTTGGTAGCGGAGCCGCAAGTGGGGTTTACCAGTGGGCAGGTAATTGCAAAAAATATGAGGAGAATACTGGCAGCGTTAGAGACGATTGATAGGGAAGGGATCCAGGCCTTGCTAATAAGCTTTGATGCTGAAAAAGCATTTGATCGGGTGGATTGGGGGTTTATGTATGGGGTATTGGAAGTGTATGGTATAGGGCAGTGATGGCGAACCTATGGCACGCGTGCCAGAGAGGGCACGCATAGCCCTCTCTGTTGGCACGCGCACCTTCGCCTTAGCCAGTTCCAGCCCCTCTCCAATTAAAAGCCATACCTGCGATCAGAGAGTAGGCTCAGGGCCGATGTGAGCAGCAGGAGTCACGTGATGCTAGGCGAGGGGTAGGACGCCGCAAGACTGAGCTCTGAGGCCCCGATGTAACATCACCCCCCTAGCAGCTTAAATCGGCGAATTTGAAATCTGCATAAGGAGAAAGCACAGACGGGACATCCCAGACGAGCGAACTGTGGAATTTACAGGGAGAAAAACCAACAGTATGTCCTCCAAAACGATGCGGAAAGACGGAACACGAGGGAGGACAGGAGAAGGTAAAATGGCGGATCCCGGCCCCTCGGGGGAAACAGTGAGCTCCGCTTGGGCCACTGAAATTGCAGCGGAGGTATCACAATTGCTGGAATCCTCCGTGGACCTGAAATTGCAGAGAATTTCCGAGAAACTCGATGCCATGGATGAGAAATTAGAAGGTTTAAAAACGGATATGACGGGATTCCAGCAACGGCTATCGGAGTTAGAAGACCGGAGTGCTCAGCAGGAAGGTCATCATAAAGAATGGCAGCGGAGGATCACCCAGCTGGAATCAAAAGTAGAAGATCTAGAAAATAGATCAAGAAGAAACAATATCAGGCTGGTGGAGATCCCAGAGACTGTACGGGAAGTAGACCTGCGGGCCGTGCTGGAAACGTGGCTGCCGAAGGTGCTCGATGCACAGGATTTGGCGAACAACTTAAGAATCGAATGTGCACACCGTCTGGATCAACTGAGACCTGAAGCGCAGAGACCTCGAGTGGTAATTTGTAAAATACTAAATTACAACCACAAACAGGAGGTTTTGAGACTATGGCAATCCCAGGGCACGGTGTGCTACGAAACGCACAAGGTGTTGTGCTTCCAAGATTTTTCGACTGCAGTGGCGGCACAGCGAAAGCAGTTTGTGGGAGCATGCACTGAACTCCACAACAGACGGATTCGTTTCACATTGCTCTATCCGGCAAGATTGAGGGTCCACCATGAAGGCCGGACCCGCTTTTTTGACACCGCAACGGAAGCGCTGCAGTTTACCAAGCAGATACAAGGAGGCGCGGAGCAGACTGTTGAGGATGAAGCACGCTGAAGGAAGAGTGGAAATCGTCGTAAGAATGATGGCTGAAGAGTTTTCACAGTGTTCTGCAGAAGATGCGGAGGATATTTTAAGCAGTAGCGGGAGCAGAGCCTTGAGCGCGCTACTGATGTGAGACATTCTGTAAACTTGCTTTAACTTCATGTGAGTTGGGGACTTGCGGTTGGGCTAGGGGTTCAATATGTACAAAAAGTTGTTTCAAGAGATACGTTTGTGGTTTCAATTGAAGGTTGTCTAGGATGGGATTCCCCAAATATGATTAAGGGAGGAGGGAGTTTTCAATATAAAGATGTTTAATCTGAATGTTGTTTTGGATGGGATTTCCCGAATATGTTAACAGGAGATGAGAGTTTTCAATATAAAGTGGCACAGTGGAGTGGGCCCTGTACATCTCGATAAAGAGGAAGCTGCAGGGGGGAGGGGGAGGGCGATAGTGTGACCGGTTCTCAGAGAGAACAAAGTGTAGTGTATTGAAGAGGGGGAGGGAGGGCGGTAGGGAGGGAGGGGGTGGACAGTGGGTAGAGGAGAGGGGGGCCTTAAATTCTTTTCTTTTGGAATTTATTGGGTTTATTTTATTTAATTTTTTTTTTTATATCATTGGCTTCACGCGCTAAAGAGCGGCAGGGGAGGTTACTTTGGATAAAAGGAGGGGTACCTAAGGGCTGGGAGGTACGCTCTCTGTTCAACAGGAAAAAGCTGAGACAGTGGAAATGGATGAAGTGGTGTGTTGGGGTCAGTTAAATTGTTATCTTGGAATGTAGGGGGGGTCTCCTCGCCCGTAAAACGGAAAAAAATTTTACAGGCTTTGCAACATCAGGCGGCTGATATTGTGTTCCTTCAAGAAACACACTTGACTACACAAGAGCATGATAAATTCCAGCAGGGCTGGGTGGGTACTGTAGCTGGCGCACCTGCTAATAATAAGAAGGCGGGAGTATTGATACTATTTCGAAAGGGGCTACCAATATCTATAAAATCAGTTAGGAGGAGTGCAATGGGTAGATATGTCTTGACAGAGGTGGAGCTGGGGGGAATTCCCTACGTTTTCTGTAATATATACGCACCGAATGTATACGATAAAAATTTTTATAAAGAAATTGTAGACCTGCTGTCTCCATATCAGGGGGGCAATGTAGTGCTGGGAGGTGATTTTAACATGGTATATGTACCCAGGGATGGATAAGACCAGTAAGGGAGGCCCGGGGCCTCGGCATTATTCAAGGGGGCTACCATTCTTGTGTTCTACTTTGGAATTGGTAGATGTTTGGAGGGTGTTACACCCGGGCAGTAGGGATTATACTCATTTATCCCGGGCACATTCTTCACTATCCAGAATAGATTACATATTTGTCTCACGTCCCCTTTTCGCTAAAACAGTGGAGGCGGAGATTGGTCCAAGTGAAATCTTGGATCATTCTCCCATATGGGTACAGCTGGAATTGGGAGGAGATCGGAGAGGGCATGGGGGGTGGTCTTTTCCATTTGAGCTGTATAGAGATGTGAAATTTCGGGAAATGTTACAGGGCAAATGGAAAGAATATGAATATAACAACAAAGACCATAAAGACCAATATGGGTTGTCCTGGGAAACGGCAAAGGCAGTCCTGAGAGGAGAAATTATTAATTATAGGGCTTGGACGCGGAAGCGAAGGGATAAAGAAATATTACGCTTAGAAAAAGAAGTTCGAATACATCGGCTGAAATACGGGGCTACTCAGACAGAAGAACAGAAATTAGTTTATTTGACGACCCAGAGAGATTTAAATGAGCTCCTGCATGAGAGGGCTAAGAAATCTATAATGTATTATAAACACCAGTTGTTCCAATATGGGAACAAGGCAGGAACGTTGCTGAGTCGATTGGCTAAGGGGAAAAAAGGAGCGACTCGACTTTTACAAGTAAAACGCCAGGATGGCAAAGTAGTTAGACGTGAAAAGGACATAGTAGAGAGCTTCCGCAGATACTATGAGGACTTGTATGGGGAGCCATCGGGGATAATACCAGATAGCGCATTGTTTCTGGATAATATTGACTTGCCACAGATATCGACGAAACAGGGGGAAATCCTTGACGCCCCTATTGGGGAAGGGGAGTTAATGCTAGCCCTGCAACAGAGTGATATACACAAGGCACCAGGACCAGATGGTTTTAGCATGGCTTTTTATAAGATTCTACAGGAACAGGTGACCTTACCTCTATTAAATTTATTTAACTTTATGGCTGATACTGCCACGGTTCCTGAGACTTTTGGATTAGCCAAAATGATTGTTCTGCTTAAACCCGGCAAGGATCCAGGGGAAATGGGATCATATAGACCGATCTCCCTATTAAATTGTGATGTCAAACTTTACGCAAAAATTCTGGCAAATAGATTGGCTTGAGTGCTGCCAGATTTGGTGGCCTCTCTGCAAGTGGGGTTTGTAAAGGGAAGATCGGTGGTAAGTAATGTCAGGGCTCTTATCGCTTCTTTAGAGAAAGTGAAGGAGCAGGAACAGCCTTCTCTGCTAATAAGCTTTGATGCAGAGAAGGCCTTTGATCGGGCGGTATGGCACTTTATGTTTAAAGTTTTGCAGAGGGTTGGTATTGGGGTTTTTTTCAGGAATGCAGTAGGGGCTCTTTACTCAGACCCCCAAGCGTATATGTGGATAAATGGGGTAGGGTCGTTACCGTTCTCGATAAGGAGAGGAATGAGGCAGGGGTGTCCTCTCTCTCCGTTATTATTTGTCCTGGCTCTAGACCCACTAATACGAGAGATTGAGTCTCACCCGGAGATCGTGGGGGTTACTTAGGGTTCTGTTGGCTTTAAAATATCCGCATTTGCGGATGATTTATTAGTGCACCTCACAGACCCCAAGAGGTCGCTAGGAGCCCTGTTGGAATTGTTTCAGGAGTATGGAGACTTTGCTGGCTTCAAAATAAACTATTCCAAATCTTTGGCATTAACAGATACAGATAGCGTGAGGATGGAGTGAGGGAATGATTTTCCTTTAAAGTGGGCCAGGGAATGCTTTACATACTTAGGAGTACAGGTGGCCATGAGCACAAAGGCCTTTTATACTCTCAATTTTACTAAACTACTGGATAATATGAGGTATCGGCTGAAACAATGGGAGGTCTTGCCACTGACGTTGCACGGGAGGGTTCAGCTGTTTCGCATGGTGGAGTTTCCCAGATGGCTCTATACACTACAGGTTTTACCGTTGCGCTTAAAAAACAAAGATGTAAAGCAGTTCCATAAGTACTTACGACAGTTTATTTGGGGGGGGGGGGGGGGGAAAGCCTAAGGCACCCTTAGACATGCTGGTAGGCTCTTGGAAAACAGGAGGCAAAGGGCTCCCAGATATTAAAAAATACAACCAAGCGTGTTTGTTGAGACATCTGGGAGACTGGTTATTGGATAGACAAGACTTCACCCCGTGGAAATTGGAACAGGTTTTTTTCTCGCCATTTCACCCACATTATTTATTTCATGGGGCAAGGAATAAACTGCCAAATAAATTTAAGGGAAGTTTGTTATTGGAACCAATGCGGGCGATCTGGCGAGATCTAAATAGCTATTGGGGGCTGGAAGGGGATATCTCGGATGTATTGCCGCTACAAGGTAACCCTACCTTTTCACCTGGGTCAGAAAACAGGGTATTCCGAAGGTGGGCCTCACAGGGGATTACGAGGTTGGAACACGTACTGGGGACCAGAGGAGGTCTGTTAAATTTGGGCGCTCTGGGGGTTGGTATCACGATTAGTCATACATTCGCTCATCAGTAGTTAGCTCATTATATTAGATCCCTAAATATTGAAAAGCTAAATAGTGGACATGGGAAGAAAATCAGGGAATTTTTCAAGGCAGTACCTGGGGAGCGGCTCACAATATCGGGCCTGCACAAGGTTATATGGGTGATGGGTCCACAGAAAAATACTGCAGCAATTACCGCACGTTGGGCACAAGATATGCAGAAGCCCAACATGGTGCTAGATTATATAAAGTTGGTATCTCGTATACCTGAGATCTCGATCAATGCGACATTACGGGAATGTCAATATCAAATCTTACATCGAGCATACATGACCAAATTACAGGTATTTAAGATGGGGGGAGTGCCGGACCCACTATGCTCTAAGTGCCAACAACGAGAAAGTACACTTTATCATTGTCTGTGGGAATGCCCCGAGGTGCAAAGGTTCTGGCACAACATAATACAATATCTGGAGGGCTTGTTGGGATCTCAGATTAATTTTACCTCTATGGGGATTATCCTTGATAAACACGAGCTCTCTGCCCTCCAACGAGGAAGTCAGAAGACACTGATCCGCAAAGCCTGCCTGCTGGGGAAAAAATTGACTATGACTGGGTGGTTGAGTGTGGACCCACCAGAGTTCTGGCATTGGAGAAACAGAGTTCACGAGCTATTATTACATGAACGTAGGGCGGTGGGAATTTCTCCGAAGAAGAGAACACAGTTTCTGGAGATTTGGAGACCTTACATCCAGACCCTGGCGCCGCGTGCGCGAAGCTTAATGTTGAATGGCTTATAAGTTTTTTTTTTTTTTTTTTTATTTTGTTCAAGCACTACTTTTAGGGGATTTAGTTAATTATATGATGTATGGAGGTCCTTCGGGAACAGAGGGATTCACTCATAGGGCAATGCAGACGAGCGGGGGGTGAGAAGAGAAAGCCGCTCCCCGTTCGTTTAATGATCTTTGTTTCATGGTACCCTATCAACAGTCCTAATGGGAAAGGGACTGAAGTTAACATAGAGTATGATATCATGATGGACTGCGGGGTTACCCTGGAAAGTTTGAACGAGCGATTGTACAGTGAACACTCCTTATGATTAAAAGGGTAGAGGGAGTCAGGCGGGAGGGCGGGGTAGGGAGCCTAGATGTTAAGACATGGAGCATAGAGGTCAGTGGGTTGCTAGAAGGTGGGGGGAGGAGGGTGATGGGAGGATGATGGGGGGAGGGTGGGAGAAATTGATAAACTATTGATGATGGTAGTTCAGATGTCTGTATATAATTACAATGTGATGTTTCGATGAAAAATGTTAAATTTCATGATTCTGTTAAGCGTTGTATCATCAATAAAAACCGTTGAAACATAAAAGCCATACCTGCATCAGGCCTCCCTCCCTCCCTCCCTCCCACCGAGCACTAGGCCGCCCAAGCATCAGGTCGCCCGCCCGCCCTCCCTCCGAGCACCAGGGCCCCCCCTCCGAAATTTAAAAGTCATACCTGGTCGGGGTTAAGGCGGCATCGGCAGCGAAAAGCGCTGGCTCAGCGCACCTTCAGCCTTCCCTTCTGTCTCTCAAGTGCTGATCCCGCCCTTGCGGAAACAGGAAATGAGGGCGAGACCAGCGCTTGAGAGACAGAAGGGAAGGCTGAAGGCACGCCGAGCCAGCACACTTTTCACTGCCGCTGCCGACGCCGCCTTAACCCTGACCAGGTATGACTTTTAAATTTCGGAGGGGGGGCCCTGGTGCTCGGGGGGGGGGGCGAACTGGTGCTGGATGGGTGGGAGGGAGGCAGGCCTGGTGCTGGGAGGGAGGGATGCCTGGTACCTGGTGCTGGGTGGGAGAGATGCCTGGTGCTGGGAGGGAAGGAGGGGTGCTGCCTGGTGCTTGGTGGAAGGGAGGGAGGGGTGTTTGGTGCTGGATGGGTGGGAGGAAGGGATGCCTGTTGGGAGGGAGGGATGCTGTAGGAGTATTTCCCTGTGTGTCTCAACTTGCGGGCCTTGGCCTATATAATCCTATGACAACAAAATGGAGACTGTAAACTCTGACCCGCACATCTCTGTGTCAGCAAGAAACAGCTTTGCAGCTTGTGGAAAATTACAGCAGAAGCTCAACACCAAGGACATGCTGTGGGCAAAGCAGGCCCCCTTATCTCCCTGAGAGGCTGGCTCCAGCAAGGCGGGTGAGAAACAGAAAATGCATATCAAAATGTAACAACTTGAAGGTCAAGAACAACGAACTGTTCTTGCCATGCAGTGAACCGAGGAAGATCCAGATTGGTTCCTGCAGCCACCGGACCAAGAGGTACGGGGAGAGCGGGAACAAAGAAAGGAGTTATTCGGAAGCCTTGCAAGAAGGTGGAGGTGAAAATAAGACCAGTGAGACCTAATAAGGCCCACCAACTGATGAACTGGGTATCTGGAGGAAAGTATTGTGGTTCAGCTGTACCTGCCCTGAGTTACCTGTGACCTCCTTATCTGCTGCAGAGTTCCCTTCCAGCTGCGACTGAGACTCGCTGTGAATCCAGCTTGAGTCTGAGGAGTATCCTGTGCAAATCCTGAGAGACTGTCACGAAGGTCGGCTTGGTGAGAGACACAGTGATCTATTCCCTATCAGTCGGGGGGCTAGTTAGTGGTATTTACCTGAGCAGACGGCTGGTGCGGTCATACTTGTGATCAGGAGAAGCTGCTAATAACTGTACTACCTCGTAACATAGTGTGACTGATCAGTGGTGTAATTTTATCTGGTAACCAATAAGAATTAGTGTTTAGTAGTGTGACGTATGAGTGTAATTTTTATCAGCCAGTAATTTTGTATTCAGCCAAAGCTTTGCAGAGTTCTATTTTGTATACCTTAGCTCTATTTTCTTACCTGATATACCATAATAAATCTAATATATATATATATTCAGCTTGCTTTTCTAGTCGCATTCCTTTCTCTCGGAAGAACTGTATAGGCTCTAGTCCAAGGTTCCCGCCCCCTAGACCGAGTGCTGAGCAGTCTGTGTGCAGATAGTTTTGTTTGGGAATTTTGGATGCAGATAATTTATTAGCTGTGATAACGATCCTACAGATATGGGGGCTCGTCCCTACGGGATCTCTAAAAGTTGAGAAAAAAGTGTTTCTTCTGTGAGAGAGATTTGCTTCTGTGCATATTTGTCTGTCTAATTTCACTGAACTCTGGTATTTCAAGCTGAAGTCATTCGCTGTGATTTTTTTTTCTCTCCTCTCTGTTTCACTGAACTGTGCTGTTAAAGTATTTCTCACAGTCGTGCAGGAGTCAGATTTCTCTGTGAGAGAAGTCTGCTTACTTGAAGCAGTGCAATAAATCTTGGCTGGATCAGGGTTCTGTGCGAAGTCTATCTACTGAAGCTGAGCAGTAAATCTTAGAGTGTTACGTTTGCTCACACAGCAGTTATCATGACAGCTCCTAAACTTACGTTAAGTGAAGTTGAATTACGAGCTCTGGAAATTCTGGTTCCTTTGGTGAAAACTAAACCAAAACAAGACTTGACCATTACAGCATTATTTAATCTGTTTCATAAAGAGGACCAAAGCAGTTCAGCAGTTTACTCGGGAGCAATTAACGAAGGGGGGGGGGGGGGGCGGACCCAGATACCAAAGACCTTGAATTTGGTGATTTTAGGACCCTTTTCTGAAAGGCCTGCCCAACCACGTGAAAGTGACTTTAGCAGGTTACCAGAAAGAACCTTTCACCGTTCTGTTGAAGCGGGCAGAGGAGGTTTTTGATATGTATCGCACAACACCCGCGGGGGCGACACCCAGACCCGCATCAAAGAACCGCAGCCCAGGGGCCCAACCCAGTGTTTGTGCTGTTACCTCCACACTTTCTCTGGAAAACAAGGTGGCAAACCCACCTGCCCAGTCCCGTGACGGCAGTAACCAACCACACCAGCCGAGGGACACAGCGCCTCCTACTGCTCACGAGGATCAACCCCATTATCGGAGGAGGCGTAATAATCAGAGACAGTGGGCTCAGGAGAAGATCAGGAACTTGCAGGCACAGCTTGATCAAATGATAGCTAAGCATCGGAGTCCCGACCCTGAGGAGAAGATTAGGGCCCTAGAAGGCCAAATAAAAGCACTGCGGGCTAAACAGCAGGGTTCAAATTCTGGAGCCTCGCAATATCCCTCATCTTCTCATAAGAGAGGAAACCCTTATCCAGGGAACAAGGACCAGGTTTCCGGTCCAACCACTCCGGGCCCAGTGTCAAGTCCGTTGAAATCTCGGAACACCCTGGAGTCTGCAGAAGTAGAAACAGCATGACTAGGCTTGGCTCCGGCGTCACCTACCAACATGCCCACTGTTCATGTAGATGCTCTATCATCCGTCCGTGAGGAGCCCACATTGCCCAAAGCTGATGCCCAGCCTGCGGACCAGGAAAGGCCTCTGTTATGCGCCTCAAGCCAGGAGACCAGGTACTTTTTGGGTAAACTGACTCCTAAAGGTTCTAGATATACCATGAATATATTACTTCAACAGACATTTTCCTGTCAGGGTCTACTGGATACGGCCTCAGAGATGACTTTGATTACCCAAGGCCTGTTTCAGAAACTTGAGGCATCTTTAGGGGAGGGTCAAGATAGGCTGCATGTCACCCCATGCAAATTCTCACTGGAGGCTTATGGCAAGCAGAGTATTGGTACTGTGGGTCAGGTGTGGCTTTCCTTACAGCTCGGGGAAATGTACATCAAACACCCCGCTATAATTACTACCTGTCCTGGTGAAGAATTCTTAATTGGAATTGATCTTCTGAGAAGATTGTGGGCTGATTTGGATTTGCGCCATGAGGTAATCTGGGCCCAAGTTTCAGACCCCCTTCCATATGGAAAAGTAAGGCATATGAGCAGAGTCAGTGGTTCCAGTTCTGTGGGACTTAAGGATTCCCAAATTCGAATCCATTTCCAGAATTCCGAAGACCCTCACACCTGGGAGCTTCAATTGTGTGGGGCACCAGGGGGGGGGAAACAACATGAAGAAGTAATTCGCGTCCAGACAGATCGGATAGCTGACATTGTTCTCAAGGATGACAACTTGGAGATTATTCTGAATGACTTGCCTATGGCAACTGACTCCCCTGATGAAGCTACGGACCTACCTCAAGAGACCAAGACTTCCACTTCCAGTCCTGATCCACCACATCCGCGCTGGTTGACTGACATCCAACAGAAGGATGATGCTTACACCATTCTGGTCCAGATAGCTGACAGCCAAACACTCCAGTCCAAGTTGCTGGTGCCTAGCGACGTCTCCTTCATCAGTGACACCCTGTTTTACCGTCTCCGCAAGTCTATGCCACTACCCTTCAGCAAGAGTCCCTCCACTTCGATAGAAGTACCTGGACTAGGTGCCAGGCCGCTAGTGGGAAAGTGCAGTCTTCCTTTGACAGTGGGACAGAAGTCGTTCACCCACCACTTCTCTGTGGTCAAAGGCCTACAACAGCCCTTATGTCTGGGCTCCGATTGCCTTGTGCGACTGGGAGTTTATGTGGACTTGGTGAATCTTGTCCTGTGGAGCAGACTGGATGGCAGCCCAGTGGAATCTGAGTCAACACCTGTTAGTTTACAATCTGGACAGACCATACCCCAGGTCTGTGAAGTAGTTTGTGAAGAAGAGGTGATCATCCCGGCAAGAGTGAGGGACTTTTCCATCAAGCTCCGCCTTGCGCAGGGACAGCGCCTGTTGGATAAAATGATGTTTTTCAACCCTCATTCCCATTTTCGTGACCTAGGGTTGTCCACCGGTGTTCTGCCATGTTTGGAGGCAACGGATGCTCCTTTTCACCTGTTGGTCACCAATTTGCAGTCAGAGGAAGTTGTGGTGTTCAAAGGAGACCCGTTTGGATTTTTGGTGGGAGCATCTTTTCCTGATGTCGAGGTAAGTTTGCCTATTATTGGCAGGTTGCCCTCCATTTCGAACACCTGCCGGGGGGGGGGGGGGGGGGAGACAACTGACTGTCTGTTTACCTCTCCCAGAGGCCTCATATCTCTGGAGTTCATGTGGCCATATGATGCAACGGATTCACAGGTGCAGTTGGAAGACGACTTCTTGATTTTGTCCAGATGGATGCCTTTACCCCAGAAGTCCAGACTGGTGAATTCTGTTGAAACTTCATCTTTGCAGGAGGAGATAGAGGAGCAAGTGGAAATTCCATCCAACCAGCCTTGCTCAGAGTTTGATGCTATGGTGGAAGAGCAAGTTGAACAGGCTGATGCTTGTACTACTGACACAGAGAAGATGCAGTTGACTGAGTTGCTGTACAAATACAAGGAACTTTTTGCTGTAGACTCGTATGACTGTGGCCTTACAGACCTGCATGTCACCAGAGTGCCTACAGACCCAAATAGTAAGCCTGTCTTTGTGCGCCAGTTCAAGATCCCATTAGCTTCCTATGAATCTGTGCAAGAGATTCTCAACACATTGGAGGCTAGGGGCATCATTAGGCAATGCAACAGCACATACAACTCCCCTCTGTGGCCCATCCTGAAGAAGAACAACAGCTGGAGAATTGCACTGGACTACCGTCAGCTGAATAAGCGTGTGCCGTTGTCCAGGTGGCCGATGGCTCCGCTGGATCAGAGTCTTGCTACCATTAAAGGGGCAAAATATTTCACAAGCTTAGACTTGGCATCAGGATTTTGGACCGTACCTGTACATCCACATGATCAGTATAAACTGGCCTTCACTTTTGGGAAGAAACAGTATACATGGAACAGAACTCCCTTTGGTTTTCTCAATTCACCTGCCGAGTTCAACATCTTCCTCCATAAGGCACTTCCAGATGCTGAAGCTCGAGGAACTGTGGTCTACGTGGATGACATTCTGATCAAAAGCCCCACCTTCCAAGATCACGTGGCAGAGATCGAGCATGTTTTCAGTCAGCTGACAGATGCTGGAGCTAAACTCACTTTAGCCAAAAAACAATGGTGCAGGAAATCGCTGAATTACCTAAGGTATGAAATTTCTGCGGAGGGTCTGCGACCACAGAAGAAGCGAGTTCAGGCTTTACAACAGCTGAAACAACCCACCAATCTCACAGAACTTCGTTCCTTTCTGGGAATATGCAATTATTCCAGACAGTTCATAGCTGATTATGCGGAGATCACCCGACCCTTGGTCAAGCTATTGAAGAAAGATACACCCTGGGCGTGGGGTCCAGAGCAGGAATCTGCTATGCAGGAGCTGAAGGATCAGCTTAGCCGCTTTCCATGCCTCGCGTACCCTGAGGGGGGGCGTGAGTTCTACGTCGACCTGGGATACTCCAATCACTCCATGAGTGCTGTCCTGTATCAGAAATATGACTCTGATAAGTGGGTTGTGGCCTATGCTAGCAAAGGCCTATCGGAAGTGGAAAAGAGGTATTCAGACTGTGAGAAATCCTTGTACATAAGTACATAAGTAATGCCATACTGGGAAAAGACCAAGGGTCCATCGAGCCCAGCATCTTGTCCACGACAGCGGCCAATCCAGGCCAAGGGCACCTGGCAAGCTTCCCAAACGTACAAACATTCTATACATGTTATTCCTGGGATTTGGATTTTTCCAAGTCCGTTTAGTAGCGGTTTATGGACTTGTCCTTTAGGAAACCGTCCAACCCCTTTTTAAACTCTGCTAAGCTAACCGCCTTCACCACATTTTCCGGCAATGAATTCCAGAGTTTAATTACACGTTGGGTGAAGAAAAATTTTCTCTGATTTGTTTTAAATTTAGTACACTGTAGTTTAATTGCATGCCCCCTAGTCCTAGTATTTTTGGAAAGCGTGAACAGACGCTTCACATCCACCTGTTCCACTCCACTCATTATTTTATATACCTCTATCATGTCTCCCCTCAGCTGTCTCTTCTCCAAGCTGAATAGCCCTAGCCTCCTTAGTCTTTCTTCATAGGGAAGTCGTCCCATCCCCGCTATCATTTTAGTTGCCCTTCGCTGCACCTTTTCCAATTCTACTATATCTTTCTTGAGATGCGGCGACCAGAATTGAACACAATACTCAAGGTGCGGTCGCACCATGGAGCGATACAACGGCATTATAACATCCTCACACCTGTTTTCCATACCTTTCCTAATAATACCCAACATTCTATTCGCTTTCCTAGCCGCAGCAGCACACTGAGCAGAAGGTTTCAGTGTGTTATCGACGACGACACCCAGATCCCTTGCTTGGTCCGTAACTCCTAACGTGGAACCTTGCATGACGTAGCTATAATTCGGGTTCTTTTTTCCCACATGCATCACCTTGCACTTGCTCACATTAAACGTCATCTGCCATTTAGCCGCCCAGTCTCCCAGTCTCGTAAGGTCCTCTTGTAATTTTTCACAATCCTGTCGTGAGTTAACGACTTTGAATAACTTTGTGTCATCAGCAAATTTAATTACCTCGCTAGTTACTCCCATCTCTAAATCATTTATAAATATATTAAAAAGCAGCGGTCCTAGCACAGACCCCTGAGGAACCCCACTAACTACCCTTCTCCATTGTGAATACTGCCCATTTAACCTCACTCTCTGTTTCCTATCCTTCAACCAGTTTTTAATCCACAATAGGACATTTCCTCCTATCCCATGACCCTCCAATTTCCTCTGTAGCCTTTCATGAGGTACCTTGTCAAACGCCTTTTGAAAATCCAGATACACAATATCAACCGGCTCCCCTTTGTCCACATGTTTGTTTACTCCTTCAAAGAATTGAAGTAAATTGGTCAGGCAAGATTTCCCCACACAAAAGCCGTGCTGACTCGGTCTGGGCTCTGCAACATTTCAGGAGTTACATCCAAGGTGTGAAGCTAATCGTGGAAACGTGTCATCAGATTGTTAGTTTCCTGGGGAGCGACCGAATCAAATCCGGTCGAGTGTCCAACAGCAGGATAGTATCCTGGACATTGGCTCTCCAAGGATGGCCTTTAGAGGTAAGGTATGCTCAGAAACATCGCAATGGAGTAGCCCAAGGAATGGCGGACCTGCATGACTGTGCAGGCCATGATTCCCTTGCAGGTACTTCTGAAACAGATGTTCCCCTACAGGAGAAAGAACCTCATCTACATCATCTGTATGATGAGAAGATCTGTGAGACCATGCCTAAGGTCTATGTGGATGGTTGTGCCTACTGCCGTGATACAGACCATGAGTTGGTTGCAGGTGTGGGAGTGGTATGGAATCCAGCCATTCCTGAAGAGACTTTGAAGCACAGCTTGGGTTCCCAGACAAACCAGTATGCTGAGATAGTTGCAGCCCTGGTGGCCATACAGTCTGCAGTTCAGAGAGGAATTAGGGAACTAGTCATATGCACTGATTCAGATTATGTGAGACAGAACTTTGTCTCTCATCTGCCCATTTGGAAGCAGAACAGCATGCTAAATTCTAAAGGAAAACCAGTACATCATGGAAATTTGATTCTGGCTCTGGGTCAACTGGTACGGGACCATGACATGACTATCTATTGGAAGAAGATCAAGGGTCATGCAAAGGTTGATAGTCCTGACAAGATAGGGAACGATCTGGCAGATCTACTTGCGAAGGAAGGTGCGCTCACAGGAGAACTATGGCGGTTCTCAGAACCGGATGCATTGGCAGTTCAGGCTGTCACCAGACGGCAAACTAAACAGCTCTGTGAGACTCCCGTGTTGCAGTAGAGCAGTGAAGTCCCATCCTTTGATCTTGTCACGGCTCAGAAAATAGATCCAGTAGTTGGAAAATTTTATGAGTACATCCAGAATCCGCAAGAACATCCATTGACAGAAGAGGAGTGTCAAACTGAAGACCTGAGGATACTCTATACATCTAAAGAGAAGTTTAAGATCCGACAGGACCTGCTTATTCGGACGAGTAAGCATGGCATTGAGCAATGGGTCGTACCTCAAGCATATTGTGGCCTCATGTTGCAACATGCTCATGATGAACCATGTGCAGGACATAGAGGAGAAGGCATCACCTATGAGACCTTGAAGCAAGTCGCGTATTGGCCCCACATGCGTCAGGATGTGCAGCTGTACACACGAGGTTGCCTGACCTGTTGTCGCTTCCAGCCATCTTCTCCATCCCATTGGGCACCCCTCAGGAAGAAGGGTATTGCTATGCCCTGGTCAGATATCCAGATTGATTGGGTTGGACCTGTGGTTCGATCCACCCGAGGCAACAAGTACATGCTTACTGTCACCTGCATGTTCACCAAGTGGATGGAGTGCCTACCTGCACCCAATTGCACTGCTGAGACTACGGCTACCTTACTACTGAATCATGTGTTCAGCCGGTGGGGTTTGCCAATGCGAGTGGATTCAGAGCAAGGATCTCAGTTTACCGCAGAAGTGATTCAACACATGTGGAAGATGCTAGGAGTGAAGAGTAAACTACACATTGCCTACTGACCACAGTCCTCAGGACAAGTGGAAAGAGCTAATCGTACCATCGTCACCATTCTGAAGAAGTATGTGTCATCTTCAGGTAAGGATTGGGACATGAAGTTACCATTGGTCCTCATGGCCATCCGTGCCTCACCTCATCGGTCTACAGGAGTGTCACCTTTTGAGATGATGACAGGTAGGGAAATGATGTTACTAATTCATTTGCTTTACAGGACTAATGATGTGAACTTGTCCAGTGCTACTTCTTCTCATGAGTACGTCACCCATTTGCGTCAGCATTTGCAAAGTGCCTTTGCCTTTGCCCAAAAGAACTTGGAAAGTAGTGCTAGAGGTAGAAAAGCCTACTATGATCAAGGGACTACCTCCAAAGAATACCAAATTGGCGACAAGGTATTCTATTTCAATTTTGGCAGAAACAAGGTAAAAGAGAAGAAATTTCTGCCCAGTTGCCATGGTCCTTTCCCTATAGTGGAAAAAGCTTCACCTGTGGCTTACCAAATTCGCCTCAGAAAAAATTCTCAAGGTGAAGATAACCTTAAATGGGTCCACATCAATCAGCTGAGACCATGTCACCCCAGTCATTTGGTTCCAGATACATGCATTGTTGAAATGACCCAAACTAACCATGAAGCAGAATAGCTTCATTTTCTTTTGTTTTTCAGCTACAGAAAAAAACAAAACCTTGAAGATTCGGTGCAGTTGCCAAACAGATTGATCCTGTTCCGTTCCTGATGTCGTTCTTCAAGATGTTCCTGATGCCCTGCTTCCTAATCCATTTGTGGTTTTCAACATTCCTTCCCTTTGTCCCTCATGATTTCCATTGTTTAGTCATGACTGTTGGATTTTCTTTGCCCAAGAATCATTCTTCTTGTTGGGGGGAATTTGTTTGGTTTTATTTTTATTTTAACCGATCCAGTGTTCCTAAAAGTGAAGTTTTGGATGTGTTTATTTGTTTTTGGGACATTTCATTGACTTTCTTTTTGAACTGTGTCCAATGCTTATGTTTGAAGATTTTCTTCATCATCACCAATACGTGGACCATATTGTTCCTGTTTGATGTCTTCTTGATGTGAGAAGTTGTCCATTTCCACCTCATCATTCATCACGGTCCACCCTATTGACTTTGGTTTGGACATTAACCAGCTTATAATCGAAAGAGAAAAACACCTATATTCCGACCTAAATCGGGACATGGACGTCTTTCTCACGTGGGTGCCCAAATCGGTATAATCGAAAGCCGATTTTGGGCGTTTCCAACTGCACTCCATTGCAGGAACGAATAAAGTTGATGGGGGCGTGTTGGAGGTGTGGTGAAGGCGGGACTGAGGCGTGGTTATCGGCTGAGCAGAGATGTGCGTGTTCGGCCGATAATGGAAAAAAGAAAGGCGTTTTTAGAGAGAATTTAGGTCACTTTTGTTGGACCCGTTTTTTTCACGAACAGGTCCCAAAAAAGTGCCCTAAATGACCAGATGACCACCGGAGGGAACCGGGGATGACCTCCCCTGACTCCCCCAGTGGTCACTAACCCCCTCCCACCAAAAAAAAAACCGAACGTTAAACACTTTTTTTCCAACTTGTAAGCCAGCCTCAAATGTCATCCCCAGCTCCATGACAGCAGTATGCAGGTCCCCGAAGTAATTTTAGTTTAGTTGGTGCTGCGCGGGACCCATGCAGAGAGGAAAAATCGGAAGAAAAAAAAAAAAAAGCAAGTGCAGTCAGGGACATCTAAATTCCCACGATAGTAAAAGGTGGAATCAAACCAGCAACCTTCTGATTACAAGCTCAGTGCTCTGGCCAATGCACCACATTATTCAGTTGCTTAGACATCCTTCCCTTTCCATTAAGTCCCTCCAAGTTTCTGTCAGCCAATCACAGCTGTTTAGCTGACACCTATGTCAGCTAAATGAGCTGTGATTGGCTGACAGAAACTTGGAGGGACTTAATGGAACTGAAAGGACATCTAAACAGTGGTGCACTGGCTAGAGCACTGAGCTTGTAATCAGAAGGTTGTTGGTTTGATTCCCCTTTTTACTAATGGTTTAACTGCACTTGCTTGTTTTTTTTTTCTTCCGATTTTTCCTCTCTGCATGGGTCCCGCGCAGCACCAACTAAACTAAAATTGCTCTGGGGACCTCCATACTGCTGTCTTGGAGCTAGGTATGATATTTGAGGCTGGCATAGAGGCATCTCAGGGGGACCAGTGCACTATGAATGCTGGCCCCTCCCACGACCAAATGCCTTGGATTTGGTTGTTTTTGAGCTGGGACGCTTCGGTTTCGATTATCGCTAAAAAACAAAAACGCCCAGCTCAAAAAACGCCCTAATCCAATGTATTTTCGAAAAAAAAGATGGACGTCCATTTTTTTCGAAAATACAGTTCAGCCCACCCCTTCACAGACCCATTCTCAGAGATGGACGTTCTTACACATAGGCGTTCGCGTTTGATTATGCCCCTCTATGTCATTTTACAGTCTAAAGACTCTCATACCATTGACTTTGTTAGACTTTGTGGAGGTCAACCATGAGTAACTCTCCACTATGCAACATCTTAGTTTACATTTTCATATTCTGTACTAATTTTGCTGATGCTTTTGCCATGGATTTTATAGTATCATGATGATTTAATGTTGATTCTAATTTCATGTGTTAAGACATAGCTGCTAACACCCTAAGAGTGTTCTAGTATTAGTAGTTTGCTGTATTAGCATTTTGAAACTACGTTTGAACAATGCATATGATTTTATGAAGTATTTGCTTCTAGTTATCATTGATAGCGTGTTAGTATTGAGTTAATGACATTTACTGTTTTTATGTCCTCAGTCTTGACCATGAGTCTGACTTAACCAGTCTAGCCGTATTACTAGTTAGGTTGGAGAAGGCTTTTACTCCTTTGTAGTAAATTCCATCTCCAAGGGGGGGAATATGTAGGAGTATTTCCCTGTGTGTCTCACCTTGCGGGCCTTGGCCTGTATAATCCTATGACAGCAAAATGGAGACTGTAAACTCTGACCCGCACATCTCTTTGTCAGCAAGAAACAGCTTTGCAGCTTGTGGAAAATTACAGCAGAAGCTCAACACCAAGGACATGCTGTGGGCAAAGCAGGCCCCCTTATCTCCCTGAGAGGCTGGCTCCAGCAAGGCGGGTGAGAAACAGAAAATGCATACCAAAATGTAACAACTTGAAGGTCAAGAACAACGAACTGTTCTTGCCATGCAGTGAACCGAGGAAGATCCAGATTGGTTCCTGCAGCCACCGGACCAAGAGGTACGGGGAGAGCGGGAACAAAGAAAGGAGTTATTCGGAAGCCTTGCAAGAAGGTGGAGGTGAAAATAAGACCAGTGAGACCTAATAAGGTCCACCAACTGAGGAGGAAAGTATTGTGGTTCAGCTGTACCTGCCCTGAGTGACCTGTGACCTCCTTATCTGCTGCAGAGTTCCCTTCCAGCTGCGACTGAGACTCGCTGTGAATCCAGCTTGAGTCTGAGGAGTATCCTGTGCAAATCCTGAGAGACTGCCACGAAGGTCGGCTTGGTGAGAGACACAGTGATCTATTCCCTATCAGTCGGGGGCTAGTTAGTGGTATTTACCTGAGCAGAAGGCTGGTGCCGTAATACTTGTGATCAGGAGAAGCTGCTAATAACTGTACTACAGTGGTGGAAATAAGTATTTGATCCCTTGCTGATTTTGTAAGTTTGCCCACTGACAAAGACATGAGCAGCCCATAATTGAAGGGTAGGTTATTGGTAACAGTGAGAGATAGCACATCACAAATTAAATCCAGAAAATCACATTGTGGAAAGTATATGAATTTATTTGCATTCTGCAGAGGGAAATAAGTATTTAATCCCTCTGGCAAACAAGACCTAATACTTGGTGGCAAAACCCTTGTTGGCAAGCACAGCGGTCAGACGTCTTCTGTAGTTGATGATGAGGTTTGCACACATGTCAGGAGGAATTTTGGTCCACTCCTCTTTGCAGATCATCTCTAAATCATTAAGAGTTCTGGGCTGTCGCTTGGCAACTCGCAGCTTCAGCTCCCTCCATAAGTTTTCAATGGGATTAAGGTCTGGTGACTGGCTAGGCCACTCCATGACCCTAATGTGCTTCTTCCTGAGCCACTCCTTTGTTGCCTTGGCTGTATGTTTTGGGTCATTGTCGTGCTGGAAGACCCAGCCACGACCCATTTTTAAGGCCCTGGCGGAGGGAAGGAGGTTGTCACTCAGAATTGTACGGTACATGGCCCCATCCATTCTCCCATTGATGCGGTGAAGTAGTCCTGTGCCCTTAGCAGAGAAACACCCCCAAAACATAACATTTCCACCTCCATGCTTGACAGTGGGGACGGTGTTCTTTGGGTCATAGGCAGCATTTCTCTTCCTCCAAACACGGCGAGTTGAGTTCATGCCAAAGAGCTCAATTTTTGTCTCATCTGACCACAGCACCTTCTCCCAATCACTCTCGGCATCATCCAGGTGTTCACTGGCAAACTTCAGACGGGCCGTCACATGTGCCTTCCGGAGCAGGGGGACCTTGCGGGCACTGCAGGATTGCAATCCGTTATGTCGTAATGTGTTACCAATGGTTTTCGTGGTGACAGTGGTCCCAGCTGCCTTGAGATCATTGACAAGTTCCCCCCTTGTAGTTGTAGGCTGATTTCTAACCTTCCTCATGATCAAGGATACCCCACGAGGTGAGATTTTGCGTGGAGCCCCAGATCTTTGTCGATTGACAGTCATTTTGTACTTCTTCCATTTTCTTACTATGGCACCAACAGTTGTCTCCTTCTCGCCCAGCGTCTTACTGATGGTTTTGTAGCCCATTCCAGCCTTGTGCAGGTGTATGATCTTGTCCCTGACATCCTTAGACAGCTCCTTGCTCTTGGCCATTTTGTAGAGGTTAGAGTCTGACTGATTCACTGAGTCTGTGGACAGGTGTCTTTCATACAGGTGACCATTGCCGACAGCTGTCTGTCATGCAGGTAACGAGTTGATTTGGAGCATCTACCTGGTCTGTAGGGGCCAGATCTCTTACTGGTTGGTGGGGGATCAAATACTTATTTCCCTCTGCAGAATGCAAATAAATTCATATACTTTCCACAATGTGATTTTCCGGATTTAATTTGTGATGTGCTATCTCTCACTGTTACCAATAACCTACCCTTCAATTATGGGCTGCTCATGTCTTTGTCAGTGGGCAAACTTACAAAATCAGCAAGGGATCAAATACTTATTTCCACCACTGTACCTCGTAACATAGTGTGACTGATCAGTGGTGTAATTTTATCTGGCAACCAATAAGAATTAGTGTTTAGTAGTGTGACGTATGAGTGTAATTTTTATCAGCCAGTAATTTTGTATTCAGCCAAAGCTTTGCAGTTCTATTTTGTATACCTTAGCTCTATTTTCTTACCTGATATACCATAATAAATCTAATATATATATATATATATTCAGCTTGCTTTTCTAGTCGCATTCCTTTCTCTCGGAAGAACTGTATAGGCTCTAATCCAAGGTTCCCGCCCCCTAGACCGAGTGCTGAGCAGTCTATGTGCAGATAGTTTTGTTTGGGAATTTTGGACGCAGATAATTTATTAGCTGTGATAACAATCCTACAATGCCTGATGCCTGGTGGGAGGGAGGGGTGCCTGATGCCTGATGGTAGGGAGGGATGCCTGATGCCTGGTGGGAGGGTGGGATGCCTGGTGCTGGGCGGGTGGGAAGGAAGCCCTAGAAACGGAGTTAAGAGAACAGATAGCAGCAGAATCAGAGACTAGGACTTATATGGCTAGAAAAACAAAATCACCAGACAACAAAGGTAGAAAAAATCATTTTATTTTCATTTTAGTTTTTGGAATATGTCCAATTTGAGAATTTACATCTTCTGTCTTATTTTGCACTGGGTATATTAGAGCTGTAACAGCTTACAGAAATGATTTATAATGAAAAAAAATCAAGTTATTTTTTTCTCCTATACTAGTATAATATTTTCAATGATGTCTGTTCATATGCGCCTTGGCTGGTGTAAGGGGTATGGCTATCATAGGGGTGGAGTCATGTGGTGACCCCACCCATAATGAGTACCGGCACCTGTTATTCAGGTTAAATTGCCCTGTTGGCACTTTGCAATAAATAATTAGATTTTGGGTTGCTGTTTGGGCACTCGGTCTCTGAAAGGTTCGCCATCACTGGTATAGGGGGTGAGTTCCTGAAAGCAGTAAGAACTTTATATGCGGATCCACAGGCACAGGTGTGTGCCAATGGAGTATTGTCCGACAGGTTCCCGATAAGAAGGGGAACAAGGCAAGGTTGCTTGTTGTCGCCATTACTTTTTGTCTTAACTTTAGATCTTTTATTGAGGGAAATCCAAATTAATTCGGGCATAGCAGGGGTACAAATTGGGAAGCATATCTTTAAATCAGCAGCATTTGCGGGTAATTTATTGGTGCTTATAACAGAACCTAAGTCCTCCTTGCCAAACCTTATGGAAAGTTTACTAGAATTTGGAGATTTTTCTGGGTTTCAATTGAATTTAACGAAATCGGAGGCCTTAGCGAGCTCGGAAGACCTGAGACGTTCTTGGGGAGGGGAGTTTCCCTTGAAGTGGGCGCAGGGGAAGTTATGTTATTTAGGTGTACAGTTGCCAATGGACACTTCCATGTTGTATGAGGTCAACATTTCTAAGTTGTTTAAGGAGACCAAGGAGCAACTGGCACTTTGGTCAGCATTGCCGGTGTCTTTTTTGGGAAGGTTGCATCTTCTTAAAATGATTATTTTTCCAAGATGGCTGTATGTGTTACAAGTCTTACCACTCTGGCTAGCTAGATGAGATTTGGAGGCGTTTCAAAAGTTGGCGGCAAAGTTTTGTTGGGGTGGACGAAAGCCGAAAATGAGGTGGAAGTTTTTGGTGGGAACTACTGGGTCGGGGGGGGGGGGGTTGGGGTTTCCGGATATTAGGAAGTAAAACAATCGTGTTTGCTTCGGCATTTACGGGATTGGTTGCTGGGATCCAGTGTTTATACAGATGTGAGATTGGAAAGGGATTATTTTGCTCCATGGCATGTAGCTTCGTTGCTTCATGCTTCTAAGGGGAAATTACCGGAGCAGTTCCGTAGGAGTATATTGCTTAGACCTTTGTGGCAGTTGTGGAGAGCAGTGCTTCCATTATGAGGGCAGAGCCCTTTGAGTAGTGTGTGGCTTCCATTGCAGGGGAACATAGACTTTTCACCGGGAAGGGAAAATAAAGTCTTCCAACAACTGAAAGAAAGGGGGTGACTAATTTAGAAAGTTGAATTCAGCAGGATGGTTCCCTTTTGTCCTCGTCGGCCTTTGGTGGCCTTTGTGAACATGGTCCATCTGGTGCATTTGCTTACTCTGTTAGCTCATTATGTGCGCTCACTGTCGAAAGACAGTTTGTTGCCTCAATTTGATATGCAGTTACGCGAATTGTTAGAAGGAGATGCAGTGGGTCAAATTTTGGTTTCGTGGTTTCAGAGAGAACTATGTAAGAAGGCTCAAGCACGGGATTTGCAGGTGGTTGCGGATAGGTGGAGTAAGGAGGTGGGACGGCCAGTCTCCGCTAAGTTGTTACTGACGGCCCTTCAGTATGGTACCCGATTGGTGTATAACGCCGAATTACAGGAATGTCATTTAGGTCGATACATAGGGCGTACATATCTCAGAGGTAGGCTTTTTACATTGGGGTATCTGACACGCAGTATTGTCTTAAGTGTAAACGGGCGGCGGCTACGCTTTCTCATGGTATGTGGCAGTGTAAGCAGCTCTCTGCATACTGGTCTGCAATATCTCAATTTCTACAAGATGTGTTGGGATGAGCATTTACGTTAACTTATGAGAAGGCGTTATTTAGTGTCCCTTGTTTATGGTGGGTGGGAACGAGAGTAGAGAAATTGTTCTTGGGGAAGGCTTGTATCTTGGGGAGGAAATGCATATTTCTCTATTGGACTCAGGAACACCCTCCCTCCTTCTGGCATGGGAAGAATAAATTACATTAATTAACGACAGCTCATTGAGAAGGTTTGGGAGGGAGGGGGGAGGGAGGGAGGGAAAGTGGGGCAATTTATTATTTAGAACGATGACTATGTAGGTGTTTGGTGCTGAATGGAAACTGAATATGGAATTGGGGAGAGGGTGGTGTTGGGGATAGGGGAGGAAATGACAAAAAAGCACTGAGGATATTAAATATTCGTTGATGTGTCATGTTCTTTTTGATTTGCATTACTGAGTGTGCAGTTGGATCCTGTAGAAACTGTTGCATATGGAATCAATAAAAATGTTGAAACATAAAATGTATTTGTGATGACACACACAAGACACTGTGGAACTGCACGTAAGCATTTTAGGAGAAAGGTTTATAAGAGCGGGGGGGGGGGGGGGGGGGGGGGGGGGGGGGGGTTGAGTCAGACAACTTTCTGACTGTTGTTGGATTTTTGTCTCCTTGCAAGAGAATAAAGCTGTTTGTGTTTAAGCCCGTTTGATCTCTTGGGAATCGTGAGTATAGTAATTAAAATGTTTAACAGCTTGGTCCTTCGAGCCAGACACCAATATCCTTTTCCAAGTGTCAGAGTCAGAACTGTGCACATAGATTCCAAGATGGCTGCCAACGCCTAGACGAGCTAGGACCTCACTCTCCTGATACGACTGTTAGTATGCCGAAAAGATGAGGGAAGACGTCAGTCCATGCTTCCCTGACTTCTACTCCCTTACCTACAGGCCCAATGGACCGTTTTACGAGGCTCCGAGGACAGGTTGAGGTTGTCGGTGGTGTTCCCGTTGGAGCTGTCGGCTTGATGCTACACTGAGCCCCGACTCATGAACGCCCCCTCCGCAACCGCAAATGACCAGCTCTCCCTCGTTAGGATCAACGGGGCCCCCGCCACGTAGCGTAGAGGGCACGCCATTGAGAGAAGCCCCGGAACAACATACGAGGGAGAATCATCTGGATTCCTCTTCTGGGAACCAGTTAGTGACCGAAGAGGTACTTATTCCTGCGATGGAGAAAGCGGAGCAAAGAGGGACAGAACTGTGTAAAGAACTGATTATAGGAGAAATGCCCCTTATGCAGAAGCCGGCAGAGGTAACGTTAGAATCCCTTTGGGATTTAATTTCTAATTCTATACAAACTTCTACAGCTCAATATGCGGCATTTAACAAAAAGATACTACGTGGAAAAAAGAATTGAAAAAACAGAAGAAGACATGAATTCTATGGTTACTCGAGTAGATGGGGTGGAAAAGACTGTAACTAATTTGTCTAATTTACAAACAGACATGGTTAAAGATTTAGTGATATTAAGGAAAAACTCTGAGATGTATGAAAATTATGTAAGAACCTATAACTTAAGGTTTTGAATTTCCCAAAAGTTAAAATGGTAACACCAATTTACATGTTAAAAAGGTATCTTATTCAAGTTTTGGGAATTCCTGAATCAGCTATGCCACTATTCACTCAAGTATATTATATTCCGCAAAAGGAAGAACCTCTGAAATGGATCAAGCCATACCGGCAACGTTAGTAGCCACTATGGCATTATTGCCTGACAAGCAGTGGCTATTTAAAATGTTTTTCAAGAACAAGGATAAGTAATTCTTGGGACTGAAAATTAACTTGTTTCCTGACATTTCACGAGAGACACAGAAAAGGCGGAAACAATTCCTATTACTGAAACCGGCTGTTCTGCAGATGGGAGGTTCATTTTACCTAAGATTTCCTTCTAAATGTATCATTAGATACAATTCGCTTAAATATGTTTTTGTTGAACCTACACAGTTGACATCATTTGTGACCTCAAAAAGGGTTGAGATAGCTCAAAAATATAAACTATTTCTGTCCTATGTTCTAGGTGTTTATTTCCTTAATATGAATTTTCTCTTTTGTTTTTATGACTCCTCAATTGGTCTGTCTTGGAATCTGAAATAATGTGGACTTGAGTATCTTTAATGTGATATAAATATTATTATTGTATAATTTTCCTTTGATACTGTCTTTGATCAAATGATAATCCTTGAAAATGTAATTTGAAAAACAAAATAAAAAAAAAGAACTGTGCACATGGATTTTGAATAAATCCTTGAATTAAAGGTCCCCCAGGGAGATCCTGAAAAAAGGGGCCAGGTTTTCTGACACTTGGAAGGGTGACTGTTTTCTTTTCTGTGTATCACGAATCTCATGGGACCAACTTAGGTAATGTTGTGTCTTGTTTGTCTTTTAAATGAGTGTGTCATTTAAATTAGTAACTGAGAGTTGGAGCAAGGACTCTTTTTTTTGTTTTCAATCTGGGATTGATTGCTATAGTATAAAAAAAAGAAGTCCAAGGTTTGGAACCCACTTGCAGAGGAGTGAGGGCTCTTTTTTTTGTTTGTTTTGTCTGAGACTGTTATAGTGAGAAAAGAAGTCTGTGATCTGGGATCCGCTCAGAGACCATAGCCTGTGTGAGGAGGCTACCGGAATAAAAAACTCTGTGTGCACGTTAAAGACAAGAGAGAGTTGGTAGGAATTTGGAATTCCTGAAACAGACAGTTTAATAGCTATGAGAAATTTATGTTGTAAGCTTGTTATGTGTGCATGTCTGTGTTGTGTTTTATGAGAACTCCAAAGCAAGAGATCCTTTGCGGGGACCCTAAGTTTACGCATAAACATAATCCAGATACTGTGTTGTATTTAAATAAATGGAAAAAGAAGTTTGGATTTGATGGTAAATTAACTGTTGCATCATGTTAGAAGTTACTACAACATATAGGAAATTATGAGATCACTAATCCTAAGAAGGCCAAGACTGTTTCCTAGAATTTTGTAAAAGGAAAAAAAAATTAATTGAAGAAATGTCATTTTTGTTTTTTTTCTACATAAGAAGAACTATATATTCTATAGCAAACAATGCATTGTACTTGAGAGTTTTGATCATTTTAAATTTTGTTTTTACTGGGAATACTAGAGATTTAAAAACTCTGACTAAATTTTCTGCAGACAGGCTTTTGTCTAATATTCTTCCTGTTTTACCAAAGCTTTGTGTATGGAGCACCTGAATTTCATTGTTTGGGATAATGTCTTTTTATTTTTCTTAAATCCATTTGTTAAAGAAATATGTCACTAATTCCTATTATGTTGACAATTCATTCTTTTCTTTAATTCTTTTGGGTATATTACTGGAATTATTACTAAGCTTAAATACTTCACATTCCACAATTAGAGTTTCTTTTTCTTTAAGAAAAAATGTCCTTAAAGATATTTCTTGCCTGATCTAATCTTTGTAAAGGTCAGTCAAGAATGCAGCCTTTGTCTGCCTCATTAGGATTTTTCTTTTTACAGCTGATTTTGTTGCATTACATTTGAATTTTAATTCTGCAATTTACTGAAAGGTGCATGACACTCTTTATTGGAGGAAGAACTTGTAAATGGTTTGTGGAAGTGGGAGCATGATAAAAAAAAATCAGTCTCTGAAGTTTGCGTATGTACTGTTCTTCCCTTAACGGCTCAGGATATTAAATTGTACAATGTAAGCCCGTTGGCAGGCCTGACCCCACCACAACCTGGAAGGAGTAGCGGAACAGAGGAAGCGCTGATTGAACAGCTGTCCGAAGCGGGCAGACTATCGTCGGCGGTGGGAGGTCCGGTTCTGGCTTCAACCCCAGGTACTGATACAGCAGAAAGGGGATTTTCATCCCTAGCCTTAACCCAAGAAGTAAATCTTCTAGGGTTGGGAGGTGGTATGGAAAAACCTGCAATAATCACCATGGATGTGATTTGGGAGGCCATTCAGGGGGTGAATGTGAACCTCCAGTGAATTTTTAATTCCTAACAGACTGAAATAAGACAATTAAAGGAACAATCTAACCAGCTTACCACTAAAGTCGAATCCTATCAGGAAAAAATTCAGACTTTTGATTCTAATTTAAAATCTATGCAGACTACAGTGGTGGCTGTTATTAAAGAGAACAAAATCCAGGCAAAGAAATTGGAATATATAGAAAATCAAACTAGAAGGAATAATCTTAGAGTACTTACTTTTCTGATTTCATCATTCATTACTCCAGCTGAACTATTGAAAAAGTATTTTCTGGAAGTTCTGGACATTCCTGTTGAAAGTCACCCTTTGGTGTCAAAAATGCAATACATTAAAAAATCTATGCCCACAGACTCAGAACCTCCTCAAGATAATTTGAATGATTTTCTAGAACGTTCTGAGATCTCAGATCGAGCAACATTACTTATAACATATGCCTTGGAGTCAGATAAGAGTTTAATTCTGCGTTCTTATTTCAGGAAATTGAATGTTAATTTTATGGGCGGGAAAATACGTATTTTTCCAGATTTAGCCAAAGAGACTCAAACCAGGAGAAGGGAGTTATTGGCATTGAGGCCGAGAATCCTTTCCCTGGGTGGAACATTTATCCTTAGATATCCATCTAGATGTATGATCTCTTTAGATGGTGTAGATTACCTTTTTTTCTGTCCTATTAAATTAAAAGATTTTCTTTTAGCTAAGGAGGCTATACGTGACCCGTCTGTGATGGCTGCTCCCACATAGCTGTACTGTCTAGGCTGCAGGATTCCAAAGTCCTTCTAGTTCAGTTCTGATATGTGTCACTTTATAAGTTGTATTAATTGGAATTTCCTAATCTTGGATCCCCCTTATTGTGGACAAATATGATAAGATTTTGTTTGTAATATAAATACTTGGAGTTATGTTCTAAATCTATACATCTTAATGTATGGACATTGGTGTGTCATTATGCTGAAAATATAAATAAATAATTTAAAAAAAATTGTACAATGTAAAATGCCATAACTTGCCTTTCGCTATCCTTCATACGTATGTGTGGGCGTGAGTGCAGTCCAGTTTATTCTTCTTTCAGGGAGATTTTCCTATTAGATTGGGTTCAAAATTTACCATTAATTCTTCTGAATTCTCTGTGGTATGTTTCTTCGCTAGATAATTTCCTGACAGGCTCATGCTATCTAGATAATTTCCTGACAGGCTCATGCTAGCATTATTTTTCCTAGTTTTAAAGGCTAAAGACCAATGTCCCCAAGGTCTGCCTTTAAAAAAAAATCTTTACAGTTTATGCAAGTTGTAGTCATTGTATGACTGGGTTTGGACTAGAAAGAGTTTATGATTGCCTTGAAAGCCATGTGTTGCCTCAGATAACCCTTATGGTCAGGAATAAAAAAAATTACTTTCCTGTGTAATACATTTGATGATGCAAAATTAATCCCTTTATCCTCTGAAACTATTATAGAAAAGAATGCAGGTGGTAGCATAATAAAGGAACTGCTGCCTAAATTAATAAAGGTTTTTGAGCCTGAAAGTGGTAGACGCAGTACATGTCAGTCTGCCCATGTAATCTATTAAGGAGAGACCTCCTTCACAGCTTAGGAAATACAAATTCTTGATATCCAGTCACGATTCAGTTAACACACAATCAGAACTTCTTATAGCATCCGATCAAAACATTTAGACCTTTATATCTTCAGATCATATCATACAAATTTCCCCAGAACCTCAGTGATGTTAATCGCTATCATGTACATGAAAATGATAGCGATTAACATCACTGAGATTCTGGGGAAATATGTATGATATGATCTGAAGATATAAAGGTCTAAATGTTTTGATCGGATGCTATAAGAAGTTCTGATTGTGTGTTAACTGAATCGTGACTGGATATCAAGAATTTGTATTTGTCCTAGGTAAGTGCAGCATGGATCTACCCAACCTAGACCTCCTCCACAACCCCCACACACACCTCCAAACAATACACAGTGGCGTTCCTAGCCTGGATGACACCCGGGGTGGATCGCCGACGCCCCTCCCCCCCCGGGTGCAGCGCGCCCCCCCTGCGAAATGACCCCCCCCCCCGGGTGCACACCGCTGGGGGGGGGGGTGCCGCGGCGCACGCCTGTCGGCTCTGAGTTCACTAACTTCGCTCATTCGCTGCAGCTTCCTCTGCCCCGGAACAGGAAGTAACCTGCTCCTGGGCAGAGGGAGCTGCAGCGAACGAGCGAAGTTAGCGAACTTGGAGCCAACAGGCATGCGCCGCGGCACCCCCCAGCGGCGTGCACCTGGGGTGGACCGCCCCCCCCCCGCCCTCCCCTTGGTACGCCACTGACAATACACACTCATCTTTCTCATTCTGCTTCTCCTCAAAGGTGACAGAGGCTACCCGCAGCAGAGCTGGCTCATGACCCCCCTGGTGCATCCACAACCAGGGTCGGAGGAGACCTACAACAGCAGGCATCGGACCACCCGTGTCATCATAGAGCGGGCCTTTGGGCCACTGAAGAACAGGTTCCGGTGCCTGGACCGTTCTGGAGGGGAGCTCCTCTACAGCCCCCAAAAGGTGACCAAGATCTTTGTGGCCTGCTGCATGCTCCATAATTTGGCCCTACGCAGAGGACAGCCCCTCCCAGAGGAGCCACAGCCACCAGAGCAGCAGGCCCCAGAGGAAGAGGATGAGAAGCCCCCTCCACCTCCCGCCCACAGAGCAGAGCAGACCGCACACCAACTGGGGGTCAGAGCAAGGCAACGACTCATCCAGACAAGTTTTCTCTGAGAGTAAGTTGACATTTATGCATAGCAATCACATATGTACACACCTGCCTGTGCCCTCAGGCTGTGCTGATGTGTCAAGGGTCCCAGGCACGCCATGAATGCCCTCCTGGGGTAACAGGCGGTGAACGATCCGCTCCAGGGGTGTCAGGTTAGCGGTGTCATGTGCTGGGGGGTTGCCACCAGCCTTCCTTCTCACATCCCGCCTCAGCCTATGCCACTTGTGTTTGCAGTCTTCCACCTCTCTGCCACAGTGGAAGACTGCACTCAGTCGGTCCCGTATCGCCTGCCATTCCCGCTGCTTGGTAGTAGTAGCAAGTCTCTGGCCTGTGGGAGCGAACAGATGAGCGTGTCTCCTGTTTTTCTCCTGGACCAGGAGCTCGATTTCCGCATCACTAAAGTTACCCTTACGGGTCGGAGGCAGCCTCGGTGCCATTGTAGCAATGCGATTCGAAAATCCGGAGAAAAACGCCTAAATACTCGCCAGAGACACCCATGTTGAAAGGGGGATGGGCGGGCTTGAGATAAGCGTTGATTTTTTTGATTATGGACAAAATCCCTACACGTACCCAGCTGCTCCAGCGATTTGGCGTGCGCGATTTCGATTATGGGCGGAGCACTATGAGCGTCCCCAGCTGCTCTGTGTTGTGGGCGTGATTCTGATTATGGCCGGAGCCGTATGGGCGTCCTCACCTGCATTCCTTTTACTGCTGGTCTTTTAAACGGGCTGTTTGCTTGCACTTTACCAATTCTTCTTTACATTAGGGGGAGGTGCATGCGTTTCAACACCTGTTTGTTTGTAGGGTTTTTCTTTTTTGTGTCATCTGCTGGGGGGTTGGCCTCGCCACCTCTGTTTGCAGTGTTTCACATCCCTTGAACTCCATTTCCGCATCAGTAACATTTCCTTTGCAGGTGGGTACTTGCTTAGAATCTTGCCACACACGTTCAAGGTAAGCTCATACTTCTCAGCCACTTGTTCAAGGGCTCTCCATTCTCTGGATGTGCTTTGCATTCAACTGTTACTTCTATTTCACCAGGTTTGCCGGTGGATGCTGTGCAGTGGAGAACGTTGAGGGCACTTATTGGTGATGCTTCAGGGCTGTACTGTGTGGTGTTGCCGTTGGAGTTGCTGGACCATATCATGTTGGGCCTGTCGGACTCCCCGGTAGGTTCCATGCTTTATGTGCTGCACCCCAGTCCCCATTTATGAAGTGCTCACCCATTCTGAAGGTTGCTGGGAGGGGGGGAGGGGAAGAATATATGCAATGAATGTCTTTCCACATTATTGAGCACATTCCTATAATTCCCCATAGTTATGGAATGAAGCATTTCTAAGTTGTAGTCTGCAAACGATTAGCAAGGTGGCCACAGGTACCTGCCTACTGAGCCCTTCAGTCATGGTGACGGTGTTTGATTACAGTTCCTAATCAAAATTAACTGCAGCTGCCTACAGCCTGGTGGCTGGCGTGGCGTAGTGGTTACAGCACCAGTCTTGTAATCCACAGCTTACCAGTTCAAATCCCAGTTGCTCCTTGTGAACTTGGCCAAGTCACTTACTGTCCATTGCGTCAGGTGCAAACTTAACACCCTCCTGGGACTGAGACAGATCCAGAGTACCTGAATGTAACTCACCTTGAGCTACTACAAAAAAGGGGTGACCAAACTCAATATAAATGCACACATATATATTTGGGTGCCCTGTGTTGTATTATATTGCAATTGTGCTGATGAGGAGTGGCCTAGTGGGTAGGGTGGTGGACTTTGGTCCTGAGGAACTGAGTTCAATTCCCACTTCAGGCACAGGCAGCTCCTTGTGACTCTGGGCAAGTCAATTAACCCTCCATTGCCCCATGTAAGCCGCATTGAGCCTGCCATGAGTGGGAAACCACGGGGTACAAATGTAACAAAAAAATATATATATATAAATATCCATCAGGAGTCACGTGGTACTATGGAAGAGAGCGGTCACTGAAAAGCGGAGCTCCCACACTTCCAGATTTACTTATCTGCAAATTACGGCACCTGCTAAACGCTTTGCAAATATACCCACCTCGGGGCAAACCGGAAAGAAGAGCGAGGAAAACACGACCCCTTAATCGTTTGTCTGTAGCGGAATGGCTTCCAGACTTCAGAAAAAAGAAAAAG
The DNA here is from genome assembly GCF_901765095.1 of Microcaecilia unicolor. Classification (NCBI taxonomy): domain Eukaryota; kingdom Metazoa; phylum Chordata; class Amphibia; order Gymnophiona; family Siphonopidae; genus Microcaecilia; species Microcaecilia unicolor. The sequence continues at coordinate 59,206,964 of NC_044039.1, forward strand.
ACAAAAACAAGGCCGCAGACTCTAAGATGGCAGACAGCCCGCCAATGCAAGGCTCCCCAGTGTGTGCTGCTTGGACCGCTGAGATTACAGCCGAAGTGACGGCAGCGGTGGAAGCTGCGCTAGATAAAAAATTGCAGGCTCTGTATGACAGAGCCGAAGCGGCACACGAAAGACTAGATGGCTTCCACCTAGATTTAGATCATCTTCAACAGCGAGCCAGTGATGTCGAGGATCGTATGCAGGAGATGGAGGAGCCTAGAGTAACAACGCAGAAGAAATTGAAAGAACTAGAGCAAAAGTTAGACGACTTAGAAAATCGAGCGAGGAGAAATAACCTGAGACTTGTCGGACTGCCTGAGAGCCTGAAATATGCGGACCTAGTAAGCTTCTTGGAGCGCTGGCTCACGGAGACATTACAATTGAATAACTTACCAGACCCTCTGCGAATTGAGCGGGCCCATAGAATTGGGCCTCGACGCCAGCCAAATGAGAAACCTAGTGGTCATCTTGAAACTCCTACAATATGGTCAGAAACAAGTGATTCTGAGGGCAATTCGGGCGGGACAGACATTGCATTATGAGAGCCGGAAAATCTTGTGCTTTCAGGATTATTCAAATAGCGTGGCGATGGCGAGGCGTGCCTTTGCGCAAGTATGTGCTGAACTATATGAACGTAAAATAAAGTTTTTTTTGCTTTACCCTGCTAAATTGAGGATTTATCATGATGGCGGAGAAAAACGTTATGAGACGGCGGAAGCCGCAAAAGACTTCTTGAAAACGCTTCCAGCTAAAGCAATGGAGTGAGGCAGCACATGGCCACTTGATAAAATGGGGCGGGAGGACATATTTGCTGCAAAAATGGACACTTTTCTATGGCGATCCAAAGAAGGAAGCTGAATGTCTGTAGAGATTTGGAGTGGCATACTGGAAAAATACCAGTAACTAATCTTACAAATGCGGAGCTTGTTGTTTTGGCCAGAGACAAAAGAGTTGAAGCAATTCTATATGAGGAGAAAGATTTGAGACAAGCTACATAAAAATGATGGAGCAGTATGGAGTGGTAAGAAATAGACCTTGCAGTAAAACAACAGCTGCGATGAGCAGATGGTCTCAAACAGTATACATGGAATTGGCAGAAGATAGACTTTGTTTATGAACTCTGGAGATAAGACATACTGTAAGAAAGTTGATATCCTTGAAAACTTGTCTAGGGCATATATTGTTTGTATGGGGAATATGGGAAATACATGAGAAAGGTGTAAAAAAGGGCATTTAGAACATAATGGAGTTGGTAATAGAATAAAAAAAGGGAAGTGGGGTACCCAAGCGTGACTGGTTCTCTTAGAACTACATGGGGGAATTGGAGATGGGGGGGTTTCGGGGGCAGGGAGATAAGGGGGAGGGGGAGGAGGGAGGGGCTTTGCAAGGGTACAGCAGAGGGGGGGGGAGGGTGGATGGAACTGACAGAAGAAGTAATTTTGGTTGAAACATACATGACTAAGGGAGAAGACAGATCACAGAGAACTGGCCAGGGGAGAGGTAAGCTGGGATGCCCCTTCCTTGACGAGGATTCATATATCTATGGAATTAAATCTAATGGGGGTTACCTAGATATAGATAAACTCAAGATAATATCGTGGAATGTGGGGGGAATTACATCCCCTATTAAGAGATCTAAGATTTTACAAGCACTGAATAGACATAAGGCGCACATAGCTATGCTTCAGGAGACGCATTTGAATGCAACGGAAAACAGGAAACTGAGTAGGTGGTGGGTGGGTGACCTGGTAGATAGCCCAACCTCAAATAAAAAGCGGGGGTGACCATGTTATTTCGTAAGGGCTACAATATGTGCTGCACCAGAAAATAATAGACCCCACAAGGGGAGATATATTCTTCAACATATCACCCTATATAATAGACCAATGTTACTGATCAATGTTTATGCCCCAAATCAATACGATATAAAAAATTCTTCGCGAGACTCTTATCAGGCACGTACAAGGCTTCGAGCAAATGCCGGTGATAATGGAGGGGGATTTTTAATCAGGTTTTTGATCCAATGGTGGACAGCACTGGCACCTCCGGGTTGGACCGTGGACTATTCGAAGGGGTGCCCTGGGTGTGCTCAGAATTAGAGCTGTTGGGACTCCTGGCGTTTATTACATCCCGGGGAAACGAGACTACACTCACATTTCTAGAGCCCATGGGTCGCAGTCGCGCAAGATGATCTGCTATCTCACAATATATTACCTCTCATTTAGTAACAGCGGAGATAGGCCCTACACAAATATCCGATCATGCAATGATCTGGGTAAGTATACGATGGGGGGGTGAATCTAAGAAATCTTTCCAGTGGAGATTCCCAAGAGCCTTATATTATGACCCCCAATTTCATAGCTTTATGAAAGATAGATTGGAAAGAATATGGGGAATTAATAGAGAAAGCTTTCATTCAGACCCAATACTTTTTGGGAAGCTGCTAAAGCTGTACTGCGCGGGGACACATAATATCCTACTCAGCCCATAAAAAGAAAAAAAGGGAAGCTGAGCTGTTACGATTGGAGGCGAGAGTACGAATGCTCCGCCAGTTGTATGGAGAACACACTCTATTGCTCATAAGAAATTATTGATGACAACGCAGGTTGAACTCAATCAGTTAATTCATTCCCGCACACAAAAATCTTTAACATATTATAAGTATCAAATGTGTAAATATGCAAACAAACATGGAAAGTTGCTTGCGCGGCTAGGTTAATCAGGTGGGGGGAAGGAGATGGTGACACATGTAAGAGACGAACAAGGTATTAGACATCACACAATGAAGATATTAATAAGTGTTTGAAAATTTCTTTGCCCGTTTATACTCACCGCCAGAGGAGGAAGGTCTAGAGGCAAACTATACTTGGAGGGACTAACTCTCCCCCGGCTTAAGGGACACCAACAGGAAATCTTGAATGCAAATATCACTGAAGAAGAAGTTAAGTGGTGTATACGAGACAATCCGTTATATAAATCTCCAGGGATAGATGGGTTCACTTCAGAGGGTATATAAAATCCTGGGGGAGGATATAGGAACCTGTATTACTAGCGTCTTTAATAGTTACATTACCAAGGGAGAACTCCCAAACTAACTTCGGGCAGCACAGATAATTGTATTACTGAACCAGGAAGGGACCCGGAGTTAGCGGAATCTTACCGTCCAATTTCTCTACTATCGTATGAAGCCAAATTATTTGCAAAAATTTTGTCAAATAGATTGGCTAGGGTTCTTACCTCACTTGGTGCTAGACCCACAAGTGGGATTTGTGAGAGACAGATCGGTTGCAAAAAACTTGAGGAGGATTTTATTGGCATTAGAACAGATAAAATTGGTAACACCCCATCAGTATTGATTAGCTTTGATGCTCATAAAGCCATTTGATAGAGTGCGATGAGACTTTATGTTCGCGGTATTAGAAGCTTATGGGATTACGGGATTTTTTGCTGAGGCCATTAAGACACTGTATCATGGCCCAATGGCAGAGGTGGTGGTGAATGGCCTGACATCTAGACGGTTTGAGATAGCAAGAGGCACCCGACAGGGATGCCCCCTGTCCCCTCTTTTATTCGTGATGGTGCTAGACCCCCTAATTCGAGACATCGTGGGCTCACCAGAAATACAGGGGGTAAAAGTGGGGGAGGAGCATTTTAAGATCTCTGCTTTCGCGGATGATTATTGGTCGTCCTTAGACAGCCGAGCGTATCCCTACCAGCGATTCTGGAACTTTTTAAAGAATTCGGGGATTTCTCCGGATTTGGCCTTAATCTGGACAAATGAGATTCAACCTCTATACATGTCAGATGCGGAATGGTCTCGATTAGCTTGCCCACTTAGACGCAAAGATCATTCCTTTATTTATTTAGGAATACAGCTGCCAGGGGATCCATCCCAATTATATCAGAAAAATATAACTACCTTGTTGAGTATACAAGGCGTCTCCTGGACAGATGGTCTAATCTGCCACTGTCTCTGTCGGGGCGTATAGCCTTATTTAATATGGTGTTATTCCCAAAATGGCTTTACTGTTCCAGATATTACCTATATACTTTTTGAAAAGGGATAGGAAGAAATTGATGGGTTTATTGTCTCACTTCTTCTGGGCCAGGAAAAGGCCGCAAATAAGTTGGAAAAATGTTGGATACATGGGATAGAGGAGGAATGGGGGTCTAGATTTACGTTACAATAGAGCCTGTTTATGAGGCACGTGGGAGATTGGCTATTGGGAACCTCTTACCATTCACCGAGGGAAGCAGAGGAAAAGTGGGCTCATCCCTTACGCTTGCCATATGTGTTGCAGGCTAAGCAATCTTCCCTTCCAAAACATATTAGATCTAGCCTGTTGGTTCGACCGCTTCGGATGGTGTGGAGAGAATTAGGACGAGCATGGGCATTTAACGCACACCAGAGTGGGCTACTACCTATAATGGGGAATAATGACTTTATGCCAGGAATGAGAACTCGAGATTCCGAGCTTGGAGACATAAAGGGATTACGGTTTTACAAGACATGGTAGATTCCACGGGTAAGATTAAGGGAGTGGAATCCTTAGGGTTAGGAGGGGTAACATGGATGGACACCTTTGCATATCAACAAATCTCCCATTATATTGCAGGTATCCCTAGGCACTATCTTGCTATGGATATTCCAAACAAAATTGATCAGCTGTATGAAGTACCAACGGAAGACGCCATATCAATATCACTTTTACACAAAAGGCTTATGCACACTGATAGACCGAAGCAAATGAATTACCTTACACTGAAATGGTCAGCAGACACCAAAAGAGGGATAACAAGGCAAATGTTGCTAAGCACTTTGAAGCAGATTCCCAGAAAAATAGGTAGTGCAGAACTACGAGAATGCCAAGGGCGGGTGATTTTTCGTGCCTATACGTCTAAAATGAGACTACATAGAATGGGGGGAGTGGATTCACCTATATGTGAGCGATGTAGAAAAGATCCATGTACTTTTTATCATGCTCTATGGGAATGCCGGGAGATCTGACGATTCTGGGCTAAAATATTAGATTTATGGGCTATGTGTTGAATAAACATATTCTATTGCGGCCGGAGTCTGCTCTACTGGGTCTGGACGCTGTGATGGGGGCCAGTGCTGTCCACCATAATTTATTGCTATATAAAGCATGTTTAATCGGTAAAAAATGCATAATGGTCAATTGGGTCAAACGAGAACCTCCTACATATTGGCAATGGCGCAATAGATTCCACACCTTGTTGTGATGGAATTACGAGACACCTACCCGAAATTTAAAAGACAAAGAGAACTATATTTGATTTGGAAAAGTTACATACATGTGCTTGCGCCTCGGGCTCGTAGTGCTGTACTTAACCAGTTGGGAGACCCCCACATTCCAATATGAGGAAGGCAACATTGAGAGGTCTTGGCCTAATTCTCCTATAGCTATGGTCAGTTTCCGGGGGGAGGATGGGAGGGTAAAGCAAAGAGTAAAGAAGAAATGGAATCGGATGTCTTAATCTAGAAACGTTTTGTAACTAATAGCTTACATAAGGGGGGGAAGAAGAAGAACAGAGAGAAGGGGAGGGATGGGAGGAGAGGGACGGGGAAGGAGGGGAGGGGGGGGGGGGAAATGTGAAAATTGTACTACTCTGACATAAGAGATTGGATGGAGTTGCGCGGATGATATGTTAAATTTATGGTTGTTAGTTACAAGCTATATCTGTATTAAATGATGTTGTCTTGAATAAAAAGATTTAACATAAATATCCATCAAATACTGTGACCATTGTTTTCCCATTTCTCCTCAGCACGACATACCATTGTTGATGCATTGAATGTGAAAAGATGACCCAGCTGCTTGTAGCTCCTTGGTGGCCCCCACCGATGTGGTGTGGTTGTGGGTAAGGGTGTCTGGTGATCAGAGAGCAAACATCATCGATGCGCTAACCTAGGGTTATCTGCAAGTTTTCTACTTGGCAGATCACAAGTGCTACACAACAAATCTATTATTTACAGCACTCTGTGCTGTGGGGCTCTATGGTAAGGGGGAGGGAGAGAGGCTGGATGGCCATTTGTGTTCCTCAACACAACCTGCACATACGGCCATGCAGGTTGGAATGAACAGGTGGCCTTCTGTATGGCCACAATTATCACAGATATGCATCAAATTTCTCTTTCACACTTCACATTTCATGCAATGCATATTGCTGCCTCCTCTCACATCAACACCAGCATTGGATAATAGTAATGCACAAGGTACAGACACACACACCCTGTTATATGCAATATAAAAAACATATATTTATTTAAACATGGGGACACAAATCCCCCCCAACCTTATAAATCCCCCCAAACCCTACAAATCCCCCCCCCCCCAAAAAAAAAGTCTTTCAAGGGTGGCTTACGCCCTGTGTGTAGTGCCCTTTGTAGCAGGGTAATGAGCAGCGCCAGAAGCACCCTCAGTGGCCTATGGGGCTGCTCATTACCCAGACTTATGGCTCTGAGCTCCTGCAGCACCTGCTTCTGGCCATCTATCAGCTGGTTCTGGACATCTACCAGCTGGTTCTGACCATCTACCAGCTGCTGCAGGGCTGGAGCTGGCCCAAGGAATGGAGCTGGCCCAAGGAATGGAGCTAGCTCAGGGATGGAGCTGCAGGTGGTGAGGGTGATGGAGCTGCAGGTGGTGAGGGTGGATGGAGCTGCAGGTGGTGAGGGCGATGGAGCTGCAGGTGGTGAGGGCTCCTCCATAATGCCCTCATCAATGATGAGGACCCCCTCCTCCTGCTGGGCCTCCTCAGCTGCTGCCTCCTCCTCCTCCTGCTGCTGGTATGTAAAAGGATTGTGGATGAGATCAGCACATGCAACATGGCTTGCATAGTGCAGGAGGGATGTGAGAATGGTGTTCCTTTGCTGTACATACATTTATTACTGATTGTGCATGTACACATATTACTCATTATCCTTGAATGCAGACTCCATTTAGTGCTCACATTGATGATGGAGCTTTTATATGTGTAGCTACGACGGGGGGGTGGGGGGGGGGGGGGGGGGGGGGGGGGGGGGGGGGACAAACACTCAAACACTTACCTTTCCAGCCTGTCCCTTATGCGGGACCAGGCTCTCATTGCCTGTATCCTGGGGGCAGGTGGTGGTGGTGTATGGAGAGCTCTCGACCTCAGTAAAATTCGGCTCTCTCCGGAGCTCCTCCATTTTTCTCAGTGAATAAGCGTTGGAAAACAAGCGTCTTATATGGACGCCCTTGCGTGACGGATGTCGTTTCATGCACAGCTCCATATATGGTCTACCATCCCATATAAGGCCAAGTCAGCACGTGGACGCCGTCGTAAGCATAGACGTCCCTGACGTGCATGAATGGTTGTTATGCATGGGGCCCTTGATGTGTGCGGAGCTTGCCTTATATAGATGAGTATGGAGATTGCGAACCTTTCACATATACACAAAATCCATATAGCTGCATGTTCTATAGGTACAGTGCATGTAGTTCCGGACATCCAGATACGGAAAATATGAGGAATATTCGGTGGACCGGCATGATCCTCCCGTAGTTTACGCTTATGAACGTTCCTCATATTTCCCGTACCTGGATGTCCGGAACTGCATGCACTGTACTTGCGGAAACAACTAGGTACATTCTTTTGACTATAGTTTATGCGGGGCCAGATTTGGTCGTTTTCAACTGCGATAATCGAATGTCTAAAGGCGCCCTTTTTACTACCCTTTGTGTGGCCGTTATTTGGGCATTTTGAACTGTGATAATTGAATGTCTAAGGACGTCCATATTAGTTTTCAATTATACCTACCGGATATTGCCCGACTTCGCAAGGGCGTCCTAATTCGTACTTGGACGACCTTTCCATTATGCCCCTCCACGTAATTAGCATAGGATTTTGGAATAATTAAAATTTTCTAAAAAGATTTTTAACTAAATTACAACTCGAGCATTGTTATCATATTTGTTGAGTATAAAGTGAGTCTCTATAGTGAACGTTGGTTTAGATAATCATTTAGAGACTTATTATTGAAGTGTTTTGGTTATAACATTGCTTTAAAAAAGGTTTGGACAAGTTCCTGGAGGAAAAGTTGATAGTCTACTATTGAGGCTGGGATTGGTAGCATGGAATGTTGCTACAATTGGGTTTCTGCCAGGTACTTGTGACCTGGTTTGGTCACTGTTGGAAACAGGATACTGGTCTAGATGGACCATTGGTCTGACCCAGTATGGCTACTCTTATGTTCTTATGTTTTTTGTTCTTAGTCGTGAAGCCAAAGGTTATATAATACTTTCAAGAAAGCCAGTTCATTGTTAACTTGTTAGTGGAACATAACCACACAGGCATGGTATGGTTGCATTTTGAAATACTAAGAGTCCAACCAAGGAACGTATTATTTTGAGTTGTCTTCACTGGACCAAACTTGCTTTCCTTATGCCATCACTATCGAGTTGGATAGGCAGTGCCTTAAAAGGTGGAGGATAAAGGATTAAAATGTCTGAAACATTTAACAAAGGTGGATTACAATATGTACCTAGCTGAGCCTTTACAAATCTGTCCTTTAATGATGCTGCATGTCAGAAATCATAGTCATAAATGTAGGTATACAAACATTATTATATGCACACACCAGCACAGGCATCCATACACACAATGCAACAGTAAACAACTTCTACAGTACAATCCAGTTTATTTCCAACTTGTTTACCATCCTTAGGTTTTGCTTTGGCTTTAAGAAGCAATACGCAATGTGCATGGAAGGTCTGGATAAATGAATTAAAACAACTAAAATTTAAAGTAAATGCCCATATCTGTAATACTTGGCTAGCAGTAATGAAACAGGGATAGAATATTCACATTCTAGGTAGCAAGCAGCTTTATTCTTATTGTCTACTGAACATAATTAACTTTGTATGACCTTGGCGGCTAATAGTTTGCTGCTGGCTATTGTATTGTGGTGGTGTATTGTTTGTCTTCATAATCAAATCATATTCATCTATATGGAATCACACAGCTGGCAGTGGAAGGTAAAAAAAATGCCTTTTCCGACCACATCGAGTTGAAGAATAAATAAATAATAAATATATACAACAGACCTGGACAATGTTGGCACATTCAGACTAACTCTGGATAGCCTTCTATAAGAAGCTCTTCCCTTGTTGTTCATACCTTTCTTTAATTAAAAAAAATAATAATTAAGTGCCGTTTTATAATATACCACTGCATTCCACAAAACAAAAGGAGCAAGTTCCCATATACTATCTTTTTCTTTAATGTATGTACTTATAAATAGAAACTCTGAATGTTGAGCACCTGATTCTCATAACATGATGTCTGTTGCGGTTGCCCTTTACTAGGTGAAAACATCCTATGCATGAATACAAAGTTTGCTTAGGGTGCTAGGGAGTCCCTATAACCAGCCTCTCCAAATGACTCGCTGACTATGATTTAGAACAAAATTAGAACTCCAACCAATACTTCCTCTGTGTATGTCAGTATGCTGCACAAGCTGGCATGTTTGAAAATATAAGTGAGCTCAAATAAAAATGCTACCAACAGTAAAGAATAACAGCATGGATGCAGCACTGTGGGAGAGGCAGGGCTGTGCCAGCTCAACTTTCTAATGTCACGCCGTCTCCTGTTCTCAATCTAACCTCCTGGAGGTAACAGCCAATAGGGGAAAGCTCACAAGGAGTGAATTACAGGATACTGCAAATTATAGGGGAGGTGGGGAAGCCCCAGTACATAGTGCTATTATACAGATGATTATTATTATTAGCAGACGAACGCAGCGCTGTCAGGTTCTTAGGTTCAGAGCCCGCGGGGCCGGGCTCTGGAGCAAACGTGAGCCTTGGGCTGCTGACGAGGAGCAACAGCAGCAGGCAAAACCCACCAACCAACGCTGGGTAAGCACACCAGCACCGGCAGGGACTGCAGGCACCGCCCAGCGAGCCGGAACACATGGACTGGAATCCCCCGGACTGGAGGACACAGGACTGGAACACTGGACTGCAATCCCCCGGACTGGAGGACACAAGACGAACACCACCGGACCAGAACACACTGGACTGGAGCGCACTGGACTGGTCCATACAGCTTCACCTGCACTTGGCCACTACTCCCCCAAGGGTTGAGCCCTTGGGTTAGGGTGGCCGGCAGGACTTACCAGATACCAGATGACACAGGGACCAGGACTGGGAAACAGAAGTACTCCTAAACCTAAACTGACCTAAGTGCTCCCAAGCCCTAAACCAACAGAAGTGTTCCTAACAGTAAACTAACAGGGGTGCTCCTAAGCACCAAGCTATCCCAGAGCTCCTACAGCACTAAACTACCAAAGGTGCTCCTAACAGCACCAAAACCTGAAGTACTTCTATCAGCAACAGAGGGGAAAGCAGGGGAGCTACTGTACAAGGGAAAAGCAGGGAAGCTACACACCTACGCAGCACAGGTGCATCCTAAGCACTACACTAACAAGCTAAACACAAAACCAACAAGCTTCCTAAGCACTACTCTAGCAAGCTAGATACAAAATTAACAAGGTGCTTCCTAAGCACTACCCTAGCAAGCTAGACACAAAAGTATCAAGGTGCTTCCTAAGCACCAAAGGGGAAGCTAACAAAGCAGAAAGTGCTCCTCAACACTAAGCACTAACCATGACCTTCAGCAGACGTTCTAAAGCACACGCAAACACCAACATTGCAAAGGCCGTGAAGGAAAGAACACCACTCCTTATCAAGGCCCTCCCAGATGATGTCACACTCCCTAGAACCCAGGCCACAGCACACTGACCCAGAGAGGCCCAACCCACACCACTGCAGCCCCGTGAAGCACTTGAAGCCAGTACACCCAGAAAGGGAGCAGAGCAACTCAGGCAACACCCACAGCTGCAGTAAAGTGAGACAATTAGCCCCATGCTGCTGGAAGCTGCCAGCATAGAGAGAGAGAGCTAGCTCAGAAAAGGACAGACAAAAGAAACAGAAGCCAGCTAAGAAGCTGACCCCCCAGGATAAAGGTAAGTTTGAGAGGGGTTCTGACCACGATCATAACAAGCGCTGAACACCTGACACAAAGAGACAGTCCCTGCTCAAAGAGCTTACAATCTAAATAATACAGACAGACAAACAGTTACAGGTGAGGGAGGTACTGGGTGAGAAGGAAGGAAGGGACAAGGGGAGGGCAACTGAGTAGTGGCTAGGAGCTAAAAGCAGCAGTGTAAAGGTGGGTTTTCAGCATAGATTTGAAAACAGGTAGAGATGGAGCTAGACGTATAGGTTCAGGAAGTCTATTCCACGCATAAGGTGCCGCAAGAGAAAAAGGAACGAAGCCTGGAGTTAGCAGTGGAGGTGAAGGGGGACGACAAGAGAGATTTGACCAGTGAGCGGAGTAAATATAAGTAAATATAAGTAATACTCGTGATATATACATAACAATATATCCTGCCTCCATGAACATGGGGGGCAGAACATGCATAGCTAATAGACAATTTAGGACTGCTTTTCACGCAGGCCAACTTGCCTGATTAGCTATGTGGGCATCAGAATTGAATATTGTCAGTGATGTGGAGGGGCATTTCGAAAGAAATGGTCAAGTTGCAATTTGGACGTCTTTGTAAAATGCCGAAATCCAGGGGTGGGGAAAACCTTATTTTCAAAAAAAGATAGACATCCGTCTTTCGTTTCGAAAATACCACCAGAAACGTCCAAATCCTTAAATTTGGACATCCCTGGATTTGGACATCCTTGGATTTGGACGTTTCTGACTTCGGCGATTTTCGAAAACAACGACATCCATGTCAAAAACGTCCAAATGCAAACATTTGGATGTGGGAAGGAGCCAGCATTTGTAGTGCACTGGTCCCCCTGACATGCCAGGACAACCAACGGGCACCCTAGGGGGCACTGCAGTGGACTTCATAAATGCTCCCAGGCACATAGCTCCCTTACCTTGTGTGCTGAGCCCCCCCCAAAACCCACTACCCACAACTGTACACCATTACCATAGCCCCTAAGGGTGAAGGAGAGCACCTATATATGGGTATAGTGGGTTGTGGTGGGTTTTGGAGAGCTCGCTGTTTCCTCTACAATATAACAGCTCCCTACCTGGGTCCGCCCTGTCTGAAGGTGCACTGCAGTACCACTAAAACTACTCCTGGGACCTTCATGCGCTGCCATGGACCTGAGTATGACATCTGACGCTGGCACGAAATATTTTTAAGATGGTTTTTGAGGGTGGGAGGGGTTTAGTGACCACTAGGGTGTTACGTTTCTGCTGGTAGGCTGGGGAGGGGTGGGGAATCTCTCTGCTAGAGTAGCTGGGAGGGACTTACCTGCTATTGGTCAGCCGAGTTGTAGCTGACGTCTGCAGCTCAGACGTCAGTATCCAGGATCTATTTTTACCTGCTACTCCAGGTAAACGGTGCTTTGGCGTTGAGCTCTGTGCTTGCCTTTAGCCTTGCAGTCTCTGTGATTGTAAAGCTTGTGCTGTGGAGGAGGAGCAGTTCTGCTTTGCCCTTTTTCTCTGTTTTACGTTCCCTTGCTGTGTGTCTGTATTTGTGCTGAGTTTCGTTTCCCTTCTCTCTTGTCTCCCGAGGAGGTGGTTAATTAGTTCTCCTAGCAGCTGGGTTTAGTCCTCGGGTGCCGGAGCAGTGTTTTGCTGTGTACTTTCTCTTCGTTTCCCTGTTGTGGCTCCTCCCCTTTCCTATAGCTTGAGTGTGTTAACCCTTTGGTCTCTGGTTCAGAGTGTGTGTGTTCTGTAGCCAGTAGCTTTCCTCTGGCTTGTATTTCTTTGTTTTTTCTGGGTACTGTCTGCCCAGATCTGATTCTCAGTGGGGTCAGCTTCTCCTGTTACTGCTGCTGTTTCTGGAGTCCCTAAGCCCTGCCGGCTGCCTGCAGGTAGGGGCTCAACTCCTACTGAATGGCGGCTAAGTGCAGGTGAAGACGGTTAGCTGCCCCCGTTCGCTGTGCCTGTATTTTTTGGGGAGTGACGGTCGCTGCCGGCTGGTTCCTGTGTTCTCTACCTGTGAGGAAGCCTGCACCTCTCCTCAAAGCTGGTGTCCTGGGTGAGTACGCTGAGGGCGGGTTCTTGCTACTGTGGTTCAGTCTACCCTGGGCTCCCCTTGACTTCCTTACTGTTGGGGGAGGAGGAGGGGGGTCTGGGCTCAAGGGCTCACGAGCGGGTTGGAGTACAGCTAACAGATAACATAGGGGAGTAACGGGAGGTCATCCCCGATACTCTCCGGTGGTCAATCTGGTCATTTCGGGCACCTTTTGTGCCTTATTCATAAAAAAACACGTCCGGGTGAAAATGGCCAGTGTCGTCAGGGACGTCCTTCTTTCGATTATGGGTCAAAGATGTCCAAGTGTTAGGCATGCCCAACTCACGCCCCCTTGAAATTAGAATTCCTTGCGACGGACTGCAGTTGGAGATGTCCAAAATCAGGTTTCCCTTATACCGATTTGGACGTCTCTGTGAGGACGGACGTCCATCTTCCGATTTATGTTGAAAGATGGACATCCTTTTCTTTCGAAAATGAGCCTGATAGTAACATAGTAAATGATGGCAGATAAAGACCTGTACGGTCCATCCAGTCTGCCCAACAAGATAACCTCATTTTTACATGATATGTGATAGAGGTAGGAGGAACAACCTCAGGTTTTGAGGGGTTCCTGAAGGCGGTGAGACTGAAGACATCCCGCAGATCGTGAAAACCCTGTGTGCAGCTCTATTGGGCCCTGAGGAAGGAATGGTGGAGATTGATCTGGACAGGGCGCACAGAGCACTTGGCAAGCTCGGGACATTATCACTAGATTCCACAATATGAGGTGAAGGAGCTGATACTTAACCGAGCCCGGAAGGCGCAGGACCTAGAGTATGGCAGAGCTAAAATACCTGTCTATCAGGATCTCTTGCAATACACCTTGCAACAGAGACGTCTGATGAGACCGGCTTTGGACATATTGCTTACAGAGCGCATCCCCTTACCGATGGAGCTTTCCTTTTTCGTTGCTTTACACACTGAAGGGAACCAAGCATAGAGTCCAGTTGCTGAAACAAGCCTGGGGAACTCTCCACGCAGCGGGGCTGTCTGCTTCAAGTGCGCCTCCGGGGGCACTGGCGCCAGCCACTAAAGCAAAGTTACAAAGACGGAAGCGGGTCCCTGAGTTAGCCAACCGGCGCAACCCAAAAAAATGAGATGTGGCGGAATGAGACCGAATAACTCTGAGGAAGGTTTGAGGGAACTGTTAGCTTAAGGCGTATTGCCTGTGTGGATGGTCTGAGAGTTACTGGACAATGCTATGGGGTTTGGAGTTCTGTTGGGGGGGATTTTCAAATGTCTTATTTTGCAGAGCAGAGCTCGGTTTGGTGTTCTCACCTATTGCAGGCTCAATGTGGCTTACATAGTACCATGAGGCGTTAGCCGGTGATGAAACAAATACAAAGTGGTGTTATTGCCAATGAGATAAATGTGTTACAGACACATTAGGGAATCATAGAAGAGTGATATAGTGTTCATTACAAGTATTGGTAGCAAAACTCTGCATGAGTTAAGGAACTAAAGCACTAACACACTGCAGCAAAAAGTGGGGCTCTTTGCCCTTGAATGATCCCATACTTGAAGAGGGATGTACTGATCTAATGCTCTGTTGAGCGTTAATTTCTTCTGACGTTTTTGAATTTGCAACATTGGACTTTGGGATTTCAGAACGTTATGGATTTAAGTATCATTTGCTTATTTAATTCTATTAGACCATTCTAATATGTAAGAAGTTCATTTTGACTGCCAGTGAGTAGTGAGATGGACAATTTAGTGTTATTTTTTTTAAAACTTTATTTAGTCAGTTTTAATAGTATACAGAATCATAATGCTATGTATAACAGAACAAAATCCCCAACTCATTCCCTCCTTCCCAACCCTCATCCTCCCCCCTCCCCCCTCAACCCCCTCCTCCCCCTCCTCCTACCCCCCCCACCCCCGTATTTCTTCCCCTCCTCCCCTCTCCCCTCCCTCCCTTCCTTCCTTCTCAGATAATTATCCCGATACCCTGGCCCCATTGTCCGTTCATATATATGCTATAGTCCTTTTTATATTCCTGATGCTGTTCACATACTGTATGGGGCACCACCAGTTGAGGCGCGTCCAGCTCAACCCCTGCTTGAAGTCGCCATCCTCTATAATTATCCCATATTTTTTGGAATATAGTTAGCTGTCCATTCTTGATCGCCATCAATTTCGACATTTGATATAAATAGTCCATTTTAGTATCACCTTCACCGCTGGAGGTGCCATCTGTTGTTTCCATGCCGCAGCTATTGCAATTTTACTTGCCACCGGTGGGTCGAAAGTGTAATATGCAATGTTCCACTGTCATCGGGTATTCTCTTCCCAATATTTGTTTGAGCAGGCCAAGTACTTCTTTCCAGTGGTTTTGTATTTTTGGGCATGTCCACCATATGTGTAGCATATCTCCCTTTATTGGGCATCCTCTCCAGCATTGATTTGACACATCTGTGAACATTTTGGCTAATCTGTCTGGTGTATAGTACCATCTGTACAATATCTCATATACATTTTCTATAATGGCACTACTCACAGATGTTCTTAGTGTACCTGAGACCTCACCCTGGGCACGATACTTCACCCTACAATACCCTTAGAATACCTCGGGCAAATATCGTGTGTCGGACAGGGTTAAGGTACAGACATTAACACTAGCCACGTCTCCCTGTTTCTAAAATGGGGAGAGGAATGAAACTAAATTGGTTATTTTTTTTATTATAACTTAGGGGAACAAATGACATTTACATGGATAATTCAATATATATTATTTTTATTTATGTTATAGGTATGTATAAAGTTCAGATCCGTGGAGGTCACGTGATGCCCACGCTGAATAGCAGATGTGGCAGAGAGGAGCTCCCGTCCCCCAACTGCTAGAACAGCTGATTAACGCTGAAAATTGGAACCGGAACATCACCTCTTTGGGGAGCCTATACAGCATAACAACGAGTGACCGGACATCGGAAAAGAGTGCTGATGGCAGCCCAAAACGCCGCGGGAAAGGAACAGGGCGAGGAGAAAGCGAGGGCGACGGACATTCACAAAATGGGCGGCTGTGGAGGAGGAATGCCCGAGCTCCATAAATTCTGCTTGGGTGGCAGAAATCATTGCAGAAGTAACCCAAGCCCTAAATACATCGCTGGATCAAAAATTTCAAAAACTGTCAGATAAACTTGAAAAAACTAGATGGCAAAATGGAAGCGCTGACGGGCGATTTACCGCCTCGTGCCAGCGAATTTCTGACCTGGAGGACTGCGTGCAAAAGTGAAAGTGATAAAGAGGCGACCAGCACAAGGATTGCGGACTTAGAGAACAAACTGGACGATCTAGAAAATAGGTCCAGAAGAGCAAACCTCCGGTTAGTGGGCATACCCGAAACTATACCGGATGCTGAGTTGCGCCCATTTCTGGAGGAATGGCTGCGGACCAAGCTTCCAATACAATCCACAATAGGACCACTTAGGATTGAGAGGGCCCATAGGTTAGGCCTGAAGAGGAGCGGCGAAGCAAAACCCAGGGGTGGTCATTTTGAAGCTGCTGAATTATGCGCATAAGACGGAAATTTTGAAAGCAGTTAGGGCACAAGGCCCATTGACATACGAGAACAAATCCATACTTTGCTTCCAGGACTTTTCAGCCAGGGTCTCACAGCTGCGGAAAGCATACTCGCCCATATGTTCAGCCTTACATCAGCGACAAATACAATTTGCATTATTATACCCAGCCCGCTTAAAGGTTTTTATGGATGGGAGAGCGACCTTTCTGGAGACACCTGAAGCAGCGCCGAGAATTTTTGAACAATCATGCATCGGTACAACGAGGGGCGAAGAACTAACTGGGACAAGCAAGGATCCGGGGAAACATACACAAAGATGAGACGGCAGATAACATTTGGGTCGATAACAGCCTAACGAATACAACTCATGACCTTTAGAAATATGGCTAGTGCTATGGTGGATTTGGCATTACCATGCATCATATCATGCCAAAGGGTATGGAACTCTATGGATTATAATTTTATGGCAAGAAACTTAAGTCAACCTCGTAACCACAGCTGGAAAAAAGGAGGAAAGCAGAGGTTGAAGAGTCATCCTACACACGATATCTCCCAGCCCAAACAGTGGCAAGGAAAGAACAGAGGGGATACCAATGCGGGGAGATACAAAACGAATATACTTGCAGAGTTCATTCCCTTCTAGCCCACGAACGGAGACTAGACAACTAAATATATAAACAGAAACTGACAAGATGGGTAGACCTGTGGAACCCGTTGATGCATCCAGGGATCTATTGATGGGGGATATGAAACGAGGACAGATAAACCAAAGAGGAAGCTTATGAACTAAAAGAAACTCCCAATGAAGGAAGAATGGGACGATATTTGGTGAGATGCATGAGGGAGGTAGATGTGTGTTTAGAGATGCATGAATGTAAAAGACAGGAAGGATGTCAAGTAACAACAGAACTGGATGAGATATGATATGTAAATGCATGGTCAGTTACATTTGTTGAAGGGAATGCACTACATTAAATGACCAAGAAGGTTGGAAATGAGAGGTTCGGGGCAGGCAGGGGAAATATGTTATAATAGGCCCTTTATAGAATAACTACAAAGGACCGGTAATGAGCGATTGAAAGGTTCTGGGGGGGGGGGGGTACCTCTCTGGGGGTGACCAGATAGGAGATGCCAACCACGGGGAAGATGTGGAATGGCAAACCTCTAAGGAGGTTGGTTAAGGGAATACAGGATACCGAGGGAATGATCAAGGGTGGGAGGGGGGGTTCAATGGAGGGGAAAAGAGGGAGGGAGGGTGGAAGTAGCTCTATGTTCACCAGGGAGGAAGAGGGATATGAAGGAAAACAATATATTAGGGACTTGTGGACTGAGGAGAGAGGGTTGGAGGCTGGGCTGACTCTCTTGATTGGCCTTTCGAAGAATCCATATTAGGATCATTAACTGTATTCAAATCTCCCCCCATTATCACCGGGATTCCTTCATGTTGAGCAAGGGCATGGACCAGCGAAAGAATTTCTGATTATATGTATTTGGCGCATAAATGTTAGCCATATAAAGGTGTGTCTATTAATTAACACTTTGGCGATAACATATCTACCATCTACTGCCTTCCAGCAATCTATTATTTGAATATCCAATGTTTTCCGAAATAATATCATTACTCCTGCCTTGCGATTTTGAGCCGGAGCCTCCACCAAAGACCCCACCCACCACCAGCATCTCCTATCTGGTCACCCCCAGAACCTTTCAATCGCTCAATACGGTCCTTTGTAGTTATTCTATAAAGGGCTATTATAACATATTTCCCCTGCCTGCCCCGAACCTCTCATTTCCAACCTTCTTGGTCATTTAATGTAGTGCATTCCCTTCAACAAATGTAACTGACCATGCATTGTAAATATCATATCTCATCCAGTTCTGTTGTTACTTGACATCCTTCCTGTCTTTTACATTCATGCATCTCTAAAACACACATCTACCTCCCTCATGCATCTCACCAAATATCGTCCCATTCTTCCTTCATTGGGAGTTTCTTTTAGTTCATAAGCTTCCTCTTCAGCAGATGGGGGGACAATCAAGAAAGGGATCCCAATGCTCTGTGAGGCTTTGGACTTAATAGATGTATGGCGATTGCTTCACCCGAACGAAAGAGATCTACCCATCTCTCTAGAGCTCATTCCTCGCAGGCCCGAATAGATTATTGGCTTCTATCCAGCCCCCTGTTTGCCAGAGTTCAAGTTGCGAGACTCGGACCTTATGGGGTCTCAGATCATGCATATATATGGTGGACGCTGAGGGGACAACCGGGACAGGGACAGCGATTCCAATGGCAATTCCCAACATATCTGATGCATGACAGGGAATTCAAGAACATCTAGGGAAACAGTGAAAAGAATATCAAATACATAATGCAGAACATGGGACGATCCCATACTCTTTTGGGACACCGCGAAAGCAGTGTTACGAGGGGTGATAATAGCCTACACCAGCCGCAAGAAAAAGATGAGAGAGGAAAGCTATTATTAGATTGAATAGGCAAGTGGAAGAGGCCAGGAGACAGTGGGCTGTAAGGCCTTCAGCACAAAATAAAACGAACCTCCTGGCTGTACAGGCTGCCTTGAATACCCAGCTACATGCTAGAGCTGTTAAATCATTACAATACTACAAATACCAGTTATATCTCCATGGTAATAAACAAGGGAGAATGCTGGCTGGAAAACCGGAAAACAAAAGGTCCTGCAACTTAAGACAACAAGGGGAATAAAAGTAAGAACAGATAGGGAGATAGCCGCCACTTTCCAACAATATTATCAGGAGCTCTATACTCGCCCATTAGATAATGATTTGGAAGGCCGGGCCTACTTAGACGGATATACATTGCCAAAGTTAAAGGAAGTGGACCGAGATAAGCTGAATCAAAAAATCACAGAAGATGAAATACTCCAGGTAATACAACAAGGGGCTTTAGGTAAGGCACCGGGTCCAGATGGATTTCGGTATGAATTCTATAAAATCCTGCGACAGCAAATTAGTACACCCCTACAAGCTCAGTTTAATAAATTTATAGAGAACGGGGACATTTCTGAATCCCTGAAGGAGGCTAGGATGGTGGTTTTGCTTAAACCAGGCAGGGAACCCAGAATGCATAACATCCTACAGACCCATATCTTTGATAAATGTAGAGGCAAAAATGTATGCAAACATTTTAGCAAATAGGCTAGCGGTACTACTGCCCTCGTTAATAGAAAACAGCCAAGCAGGATTTGTAAGAGAAAGGACAATTGCTAAAAATATGAGAAAATTTTGGCATCAATGGAATGGGTAGAAAGACATGAAACGCCTTCTCTGCTCATTAGTTTTGATGTGGAGAAGGCATTAAACAGAGTCAGTTGGGAGTTTCTGTTTGCCACCTTGAAAGCTTATGGTTTCGCGGGAGCTTGGATCCGAGTGGTGCAGGCATTGTACAATAGACCAACGGCAGTGATATGGGTTAATGGAACCATCTCGGAACCAATTACACTACAAAGGGGGACCAGGCAGGGTTGCCCACTCTCCCCACTACTGTTTGTGCTTAGTATAGATCCATTGATTAGGGAGATTGTGAGTAACCCGGAGATTAGGGGAGTTAAGATGAAGAACCAAGAGTTCAAGATATTGGCGTTTGCTGATGATCTCTTGGTTCACTTGACCAGGCCTAGGGATTCTTTACCAGTGTTGATGGAGAGTTTTAAAGAATTTGGAGACTTCTCTGGGATTAAATTAAATTTAGATAAGTCAATGGTGCTGCCCACCACTAGCTTGATACGAAGGCAGTGGGAAGGTAACTTTCCTCTGAAGTGGGCTACATGTCAATTCAAATATCTAGGTATCAAACTCCCCTACAAAACGTTTTTGATACATGACCTCAATGTTGGCCACCTTTTAGACCAGACGAAACAATCCTTATCAAATTGGTCAATGTTGCCGATTTCATTATATGGGCAGATCCAGCTATTTAATATGATTATATTCCCCAGATGGTTATACCTGCTGCAAACATTGAGGGGCATAATTGAACAAAAACGTCTATCTCCATGGGCGTTTATCTCCGAGAACAGGTCCGTGAAGGGGCGGACCCGAACCGTATTTTCGAAAAAAATAGACGTCCATATTTTATTCGACAATTTGTGAGCTGGGCGTTTTTGTTTTTTCAGTGATAATGGAAAATGAAAGCGCCCAGCTCAAAAACGAATAAATCCAAAGCATTTGTTCGTGGGAGGGGCCAGGAGTCGTAGTGCACATGCCAGGACACCAACCGGGCACCCTAGGGGACACTTTTACAAAAAAAAAAAAAAAAAAAAGGTAAAAGAGCTCCCAGGTGCATAGCACCCTTCCCTTGGGTGTTGAGCCCCCCCAAATCCCCTTCAAAACCCACCGCCCATAAGCCTACACCATTACTATAGCCCTAAGGGGTGAAGGGGGGCACCTACATGTGGGTACAGTGGGTTTGGGGGGCGGAGTGGAGGGCTCCCATTTACCAGCACAAGTGTAACAGGTGGGGGGGATGGGCCTGGGTCTACCTGCCTGACGTCCACTGCATCCCCTAATAACTGCTCCAGTGACCTGCATACTGCTGCCAGGGAGGTGGGTATGACATTTGAGGGTGAACATAAAAAGTTGTGAAACGACATATTTTTGTGGTGGGAGGGGGTTTGTGACCACTGGGGGAGTCAGGGGAGGTCATCCCTGACTCCCTCCAGTGGTCATCTGGTCATTTAGGGCACTTTTTGGGGCCCTATTCGTGGAAAAACAGGGTCCAGGAAAAGTGCCCTAAATTCTCGCTAAAAACGCATATTTTTTTTCCATTATCGGCGAAAGGCACCTATCTCTGATCGGCCGATAACCACGCCCCAGTTCCGCCTTCACCACGCCTTTGACACGCCCCCATCAACTTTGTCCACATCCGCGACGGAGTGCAGTTGAAAACGTCCAAATTCGGCTTTCGATTATACCGCTTTATTCGTTTTTGTGAGATAAACGTCTATCTCCCAATTTGGGTCGCAATATAGGCGTTTTTCTTTTTCAATTATAAGCTGGATTGCCACTTAAGCTCACAAAGAAAGATCTTAGAGAATTAAACAAACTGATATCACGCTTCTGTTGGCAGGGGAAAAAACTACGAACCCCATTTAGATATTTAATAGGATCTTGGAGACAGGGAGGACTAGGAATACCAGATATGCAAAATTACAATTGGGCGTGTCTCCTGCGACATTTAGGGGACTGGGTGCTAGATACTCAACAATACACACCTAGGCCGATGGAACAAGCATTATATGGTAACTGGAATATTCTGTCTCTAGTCCAGTGCTCCAGGGCCCAGGTCCCCAAGGAACAGAGGTCCGGTCTTCTACTACTACTACTATTTAGCATTTCTATAGCGCTACAAGGCATACGCAGGTCCGGTCTTCTGCTGAAATCTATAAGGCTGACATGGAAGTATTTGATTCCTTTATTAAAAGGGAATGAACAACAATCGGATATACTACCATTAGTTGGCAATGTAGAATTTATTCCAGGAATGGATAATCAAAGTTTTAAGAGATGGACGCAAGTTGGGATTAAATATGTGGGAGATCTCTTGGACGAGGAAGGAAAACTAGTGAGCTCAGGGAAGATAGAGGGCAGAGATATGTTTGCATATAGACAGATACAACATTACATTTCCACTTTAGATTTACAGGATGACGGATTCTCGCTTAGACAGAGATTATTGAACTTTTTTGAACCCATACAAGACCGAGGAATATCAGTATCTGCCCTGAAAAGGCATTGGAAGATATACAAATACACTCAGAGAAAGAGGAACTGCAAAATAAATGGACTCAGGATTTAGGCATTCCAGGGGGCTCGATCAACCTAAGCCAACTAGTGGGACGGATACCATCCGGATTGGTGTGTGCAGAATTAAGAGAGTGTAATTTCCGCATCCTGCATAGAGCATATTTTACACAGGAAAGACTTTCCAAAGCAGGAGGCATAGACACCCCAATTTGTAAAAAATGTAAGACAGACACCAATTCCTTTATACATGCCTTTTGGAATTGCCCCCTGATCCGGAAATTTTGGGTGGGAATAATTAGATATTTAGCAAACCTGGGAGGGAGACCTATCAGGCTGTCACCAACGGGACTATTACTAGATTGATACGAAGACTTGGGACCACAAAACAGATATTTTATAAGTTTAATCCGAAAAGCCGGGATGCTGGGCAAAAACGTTATCTTAGAGGTATGGACCAGCGACTTAGCCCCCTCCTATTGGCACTGGAGGAATTGGCTGCATAATCTGATGCTATTAGAAGCACAATATGCCAAACTCACATTCAAAAGAAAACAACACTTTTTAAAAGTTTGGGACTATTATATACAATCTTTGTCCCACATAGCTAGAAGCTTGGTGTTGAACTCTCTCTCTTAGTGAAGGTTAAGCAATGAATATAGCATATAGAATACAAGAATACGGAGTTAGAGGAGCCAGAAGTCCCGAATCCAAGGGGGGGGGGGACATAGAGCAAGGGTGGAGGGCGGTTAGGGGGGAGGAGAGGTTAATACTAAAGGTTGAAATGTATATAGTTGACTATGATATGTCTGTAGAGGTTATATATATAAAGATGAGTGCATTGACAGAACGTTACTTATAAAACTGTTTAAATTACAATGCACCGCTAATACAAGACAATAAAACAAGAGAAGTAACTAAAGGAGGGAGGGAGGGAAGGAACAATGTCAAATAAGTATATTGTTGAAAGGTTAATTGTTTGCTGTATAATGGGGGGAGGGGAGAGGGGAAGGGAGGGAACAAAATTAATAAAACTAGAGGACGATAAAAGTGTTGTAACTTGATGTGACTATCAGGCTCATTTTCAAAGCACTTAGCCTCCCAAAGTTCCATAGAAACCTATGGAACTTAGCCTCCCAAAGTGCTTTGAAAATATGCCTCAATGTATCTTTGGATTTGTCTTCAATAAAAACGTTAAACCATAAAAGTTCAGATCCGTTTAACAAATTATTTTTTTTTAGAACATCAACAACCCAACAGATCAACTCCTCATACGTTTTATCAGATAAGTATAACTTAAACTTAGCAAAATTTAATTAATTAAATATGCATTTAATCTTAAAGCTTTGTTTAAACATCTCCCTTTTTCACAAGAATTGATTCTTTGTTCTTTTCTATTTCTCTTACAGGTCCCGTTTTCCAAACAGGTACAGTGGGGGAAATAAGTATTTGATCCCTTGCTGATTTTGTAAGTTTGCCCACTGACAAAGACATGAGCAGCCCATAATTGAAGGGTAGGTTATTGGTAACAGTGAGAGATAGCACATCACAAATTAAATCCGGAAAATCACATTGTGGAAAGTATATGAATTTATTTGCATTCTGCAGAGGGAAATAAGTATTTGATCCCCCACCAACCAGTAAGAGATCTGGCCCCTACAGACCAGGTAGATGCTCCAAATCAACTCGTTACCTGCATGACAGACAGCTGTCGGCAATGGTCACCTGTATGAAAGACACCTGTCCACAGACTCAGTGAATCAGTCAGACTCTAACCTCTACAAAATGGCCAAGAGCAAGGAGCTGTCTAAGGATGTCAGGGACAAGATCATACACCTGCACAAGGCTGGAATGGGCTACAAAACCATCAGTAAGACGCTGGGCGAGAAGGAGACAACTGTTGGTGCCATAGTAAGAAAATGGAAGAAGTACAAAATGACTGTCAATCGACAAAGATCTGGGGCTCCACGCAAAATCTCACCTCGTGGGGTATCCTTGATCATGAGGAAGGTTAGAAATCAGCCTACAACTACAAGGGGGGAACTTGTCAATGATCTCAAGGCAGCTGGGACCACTGTCACCACGAAAACCATTGGTACCACATTACGACATAACGGATTGCAATCCTGCAGTGCCCGCAAGGTCCCCCTGCTCCGGAAGGCACATGTGACGGCCCGTCTGAAGTTTGCCAGTGAACACCTGGATGATGCCGAGAGTGATTGGGAGAAGGTGCTGTGGTCAGATGAGACAAAATTGAGCTCTTTGGCATGAACTCAACTCGCCGTGTTTGGAGGAAGAGAAATGCTGCCTATGACCCAAAGAACACCGTCCCCACTGTCAAGCATGGAGGTGGAAATGTTATGTTTTGGGGGTGTTTCTCTGCTAAGGGCACAGGACTACTTCACCGCATCAATGGGAGAATGGATGGGGCCATGTACCGTACAATTCTGAGTGACAACCTCCTTCCCTCCGCCAGGGCCTTAAAAATGGGTCGTGGCTGGGTCTTCCAGCACGACAATGACCCAAAACATACAGCCAAGGCAACAAAGGAGTGGCTCAGGAAGAAGCACATTAGGGTCATGGAGTGGCCTAGCCAGTCACCAGACCTTAATCCCATTGAAAACTTATGGAGGGAGCTGAAGCTGCGAGTTGCCAAGCGACAGCCCAGAACTCTTAATGATTTAGAGATGATCTGCAAAGAGGAGTGGACCAAAATTCCTCCTGACATGTGTGCAAACCTCATCATCAACTACAGAAAACGTCTGACCGCTGTGCTTGCCAACAAGGGTTTTTGCCACCAAGTATTAGGTCTTGTTTGCCAGAGGGATTAAATACTTATTTCCCTCTGCAGAATGCAAATAAATTCATATACTTTCCACAATGTGATTTTCCGGATTTAATTTGTGATGTGCTATCTCTCACTGTTACCAATAACCTACCCTTCAATTATGGGCTGCTCATGTCTTTGTCAGTGGGCAAACTTACAAAATCAGCAAGGGATCAAATACTTATTTCCCCCACTGTAAGTATCTTTCTAGCTTTTGTTGTTTTACTTTCTTTTCTTTTAGCTGTTCTCTAAAAATGCAGTCTTCTGCAAACTGGACTCAGACCACTTAGCTGTTCTTCCCGCTTTCTTGTATAACTTCTGTTCTTCGCCTTTCTTTAAACGATGGGTACCATTTGCAGAAACAGGAACAGAATGAGGATCACTGAGGACTGGAACCAGGAGCCTGCACCTACTATCCTAATCTTTTAAAACTTAAAGGAAGGAAAACCCTAACTTCTCATTACTATAGTACTTTATTATACCAAACCTCAAAGAGAGGAAAGTCTTGCTTCCGTTTATGTCAAGCCTAACTTATTCAGTGCTAACTATCTCAGTAAAATAAACAGATAATTAAGAAACCCTATGCTTCCAAACCCCCCCCCCCCCTTCAGTTTTTTTTTCTTTAACTGAATTAATCAAAAGTATCAGATAACCCCTTTCAAACATTTATTACATACTTTAAGTTAAATTTTATTTCAGGGGTTTCAATATTTATGTGCCTGCTATCAATTATTTTTAATGGTAAACAGCCAATTACTTCTCACTAAAGTTTATTAGCACATCATTTGCTTGCAAGTGCTGTCAATACAACAACTTTCAAATAAATTGATTTTCATCAAAAACTGGCAGACTTGGCTGTTCAATAAATAAGTCAGCTTGTGACTTTTTTTTTTCCTGGGCTCTGCCTGAATATCAAAGTGGATGTCAGGAAATTTTAAATCCCACCACCTTCAAATAACTACCAGTAGTTTCAAGACACAGAGCATAAAGTGGTGTAATATCTCTCAGATTCAAACTGAGTTTTTAAAACTCTATCTCCCACTCACACAACTCGGAGCCTCTAACAACCGCGTAGCTCCTCTGCATTAGACTTAATAAGAGTTCATACAGGCACACTACTTTCAGAATAATATTAGTTTTTTTTTCTGACTTTTTAAAGTAATTTTTGAGTACTTCTGAAAGGACTCTCTTATAGACGTCCGTTCAGTTACACATACCCACCCAACTGTCCCTAAAGACAGTTTAGAATCTTTACTTAATCTCCCCGAGCTCGTGCCTTGAGCACGAGCCTCCTGCCCTGTTAAACCTTTTTTTTTTAAACACAGCCTTTTTAGATTCAATCAAACAATTTTTTAACATTTACACAAACACAGCTGTTCAAATAAAAACAAATATTTCTACCTTGAGGCTCCTGTAGCCCGAAAATCCTCCTTTCATTGTGGCACGAGCCTCCTGCTTCTCTCCTTCATGAGCCAGCATCAGCTCGTGCCACCTCCGATGCACCTGGCTCTCCTCCTCTTCATCCTGGCACGTGCAGCTCCCACAACGCGACCGGCCACTTTGTTAAAACAAAAAGCCGCTGGGAAAGTGCACCGGAGCACTTCCCCAGCCCCTCCGGTCCCACGCCGATTCTATTTTAATTTCGGAACCGGCTCGGTCGGTACCTTAAAATAGAGCCGGTTCCCTTAAGAGAAGGGAATCCTCGGGCCCTGCGTCAGAAATGTACGTCTTACGTCATTACGTCGATGTCAGACGCCGACATAGGGCCAATCAGAGCCCAGACTCTCTTCGGCTTCCTCTCTTCGCCTTCGCTCCTCCTCACTGCTCCTCGATGCGGCCTCACTACTGCTGGTGCAGCAAACGCAGCCAAAAATCTTCCCAGCAGCTGACGCGATGACCCCGGAGCCAGGTACATTTTCTTTTAAACCCTCTATGGGTTACATTAGCAAATAACCCCATGCTCGTTCCCAGCTTTGTATATCATATCCCTTCCCTATATCCTGTTCCCACTTGTGCGTGTACTTCAAAATTGGGGTTCTATGCGCTAGCAGGGCTGAGTATATTCTCGTTATGCATCCTCTAGTGCTACTCCCTCCCATCGCCCATTCAAGTACTGATTCCTCGATTTGTAACTCTACTTTTGCTTTTCGAAGTATATAATCGCTAATTTTTGTGTAGTAGAATAAGTGTTGTGGCTGGAGATCATATTCCTCCATAACTTCATCATATGGTTATAATGTCCCCTCTTCCCAAATTTGCCCCAACCTTTTCAGCCCTCTCTGTTCCCATTGTTTATAAACTTTATCTCCCTCTTCCCATGTAAAGCCAGGTGCCCCTCTTATATGCATCTTGCGAAAGTGTGTTCTATTGGGGCAGAATTGCTGACGCACTGTGTTCCATGTCATGAGGGGTGTGCGAACCGCCATTGGAAGGAGTGTTGCCATTGCTCGAACCCGCTTTTTTGGTTGCCACAACAGCATGGCTAGTTGGTGCATTCTTATCCATTGTTTTTCTATCTGGAGCTACGGTTTTATATCATCATTAACCCAGGTCCTGGGGAACTGGGTTCGATTCCCACTGCAGGCCCCCGGATTGACCTCGTCCCTATACAATTGCTTATGAAATTCCAGGAAGGTCAAGCCAATGCCTTTTGTTGTGGTTGTTCTTTGCCCTGCACTCTCTTCGATTGCATGTATATAATTTTTCATCCTATGCTTTTTTAATTTATATGCTAATAGACGAGATGCTTTATTACCGAATTCAAAATGTTGTTGTTGTGTTTTTTGGAGGTAGAGAATCCACAAACGTGAAGAATTCAACGAAATCCCACGAATAGTCACAATACAACAAAGCAGTGGGTAAAAAACTAGGAGTTCCAGAGTGAAGATGAACCAAACTTTATTAATCAGTATATTGACTCAATATACTGATTAATAGAGTTTGGTTCATCTTCACTCTGGAACTCCTGGTGTTTTTTTGGAGGGCCTCTGCTATTTCTGCTAATTGAAGCTCCCTCAGTTCCATTTGCACTTGATGGCAGCGGGCCGTTACACTAGGTGGTGGTGTTCCATTAACTAACGCTCTCTGTATGGCTTCCAGCTCTGTATGCAGTTGTTTTTAGCTCGCTTCTGTCTGTTTCGATATGCTTGCAGTGATATAATTTGTCCTCGTATGACTGCCTTCATCCCTTCCCATACTATCTCTTCCTGCACCTCCCCATATCATTCTCCCTGATATAGTTTTTGTCATTTTCCAATTGTTTTATAATGTTTGGATCCACTAATATACTATCATCCATGCGCCACAAGGGCGGGGATGTCCTTCCTGCGGCACATATTTGTAATGTAAGTGGAGCATGATCGGACCAAGTTCTGTTCTGGATCTGAATCTGTTGCACTTTCTGTAGGAGAGCGTGGCCTCCCAGCCAGAGATCTATCCTAGAGTATGATGCATGGACAGCTGAGTAATAAGTATAGCTACAAGTAGTTGGGTTATGATGCCTCCATACATCTATCGGCTGCCATTTGGAGATAAGCTTATGTAGTCTAGCGCGACCTGCCTGAGCGTATCGGATTCCTTTTGTTGAGTTATCCATCAATGGGTGTGGGGTTAAGTTAAAGTCCCCTCCCAGCAATAATTCTCCTTCTATATGTGTCGCTATTATTTCAGATATTTCTGTGTAAAAAGATCCTTGCTGCTCATTGGGGGCGTATTTATTAATTAAAGTGTATACCTTTGTTCCCAAGTGTAATACCATCAAAAGATAGCGGCCCTCTCTTATCTTTCACCACTCTCTTTATCTGCCAAGGATATTTCTGTGTCAATGCTATCAGGACCCCTTTTCTTTATAGTGCCCATGCCTACATAGCTTTTCATGGGAAGGCAACAAGTGTGTTTCCTGGGCGAA
Source organism: Microcaecilia unicolor (assembly GCF_901765095.1). Taxonomy (NCBI): domain Eukaryota; kingdom Metazoa; phylum Chordata; class Amphibia; order Gymnophiona; family Siphonopidae; genus Microcaecilia; species Microcaecilia unicolor. The sequence continues at coordinate 59,236,128 of NC_044039.1, forward strand.
GACTATATCTGCCCCCAATCTCAACACCTCCTTAAACATGAGTTGGCATTTTACGGGGGAGTTTAGACCTTTTACATTAAAGGTAATTAAGTCTATATTACCCATTTGTCTCCTTATTGTAGGTCTCTATCTCTTCCCATCTGTAGCAAACGCTCTCCTGTCATCCCCCCTGCAGAGCTCCACTTTCGTTCTGGGCCCATTAATATCAGAGAATATTCCCCCCCCTCCCCTGTTCCCCCTCCCCTGTATACGCTTCACCTGCCATATCAGGATCAGGTGTTTCAGGGTGTAATATGACTGTCCCGTTTCCCACTGCTCATCCACTAGTGGTAGCTTGACCCAACATGCAAATAGACACTCGTAACCATTATAACCTTATTTCTAATACAACATTAACATTTTAACCAATATAAACCTGTGGTAGCTACTTGATATCAGTGTTGTTCAATTACTACCTCTCAGTCCTTGAACTTAGCTGGTCTGTGCGGCTTGGCTAGGGTTACCATATGGCTCCAGAAAAGGAGGACGGATTGAGCCAGCCGGGTTTTACTTCCATTGCTGAAGCAATGGAAGTAAAACCCGGCTGGCTCAATTATTTCCATTGAAAGCAATTGCTTTCCATTGAAAGCAATGGAAGTAAAACCCGGCTGGCTCAATCCATCCTCCTTTTTCTGGAGCCATATGGTAACCCTAGGCTTGGTGCTTACCCGCCGCAGATTCACCATCAGACCGATGTGGACCTTCATTTCTGATTTAGTTCATAGGTATTCATGCTGTTGCCCGCTCTCTGTGTCTTAATGTGGTATCTGATTGTTGACGTTGCAGACGTCCTTTTCCAGCCGTTACTCGCTGCCATCTTGGTTTTTCTCTATCAGGGGTCTCATCTCCCTTGATGGCGGTACTATGCTGCTCAAATCTTTTTCCGGAAATATCAAAGCTGCCTCTGCCGCCTCTCTAATCTGATGCAGCTTACCTTCTTTATAGAAGCGTAATGCAAAGGGATGGCACCATCTATATTGAATCTTCTGTGATCTGAGATATTGGGTGATCGGTCGGAGCTCAGCTCGCCGCTGTAGTGTGGATTGCCGCTAGGTCTTGATACATCTGAATCTGGTGCGTGCCCCTTTAAACTCCGGGTGTTCCCGTGCTGCTTGCATTATTTTTTCTTTCCTCTTATAGTCCACAAAACAGGCTATTATATCTTTTGGTTGGTTATTTCTAGGCATCCCTAACGCTCGGTGTGCCCTCTCTAGTTCAATTTCTGAGGGGTCTTTAGTGATTGCATTTCCTTCAATAGTGCACTTGCTACCTGTTGTACTGTTCGCTCACAATCCGCGTACAAGGGGGGCTCTGGTATGCCTCGGAGTCTGATGTTATGACGTCTGCTTCCGGTTCTCGATGTCTTCCATTTTGTCCCCAGAGTTGCTAAATATTTTTCCTCTCCTCCATGCCCTGCTCATTTAAGGCGTGGATCATGTCGCCTTGGTCTTCCAGGTGCTCTTCTGTGTCCGCGACTCGGGCTCACAGTGCGGCTATTTCCCCCTCTTAGATCCGCCCCCAAGGTTTTAAGATCAGAGCGGAGCGCTTTGAGCTCCCCCGTGATTTCTTTTAGCTAGTCGCAGATCTCTAACATCGGCTCAGTGTCTCCATTCAGGGGCTCTTCCTGTGTGAAGAGGGACTGGGATCCCTGCATCGCTGGCTGTTGCGCCGATCGCATCGGCTGCGAGATCTTCCATCACGCTGCTGTTCTTTGATGCTGCGGTCTGTTGTGTCGGGCCGCTGGAGCCAACATAAGCGAAAACTCGCTAGGGACTGTTTTGGCACTCAAGCTGCCATACTGGGTGTAATCCCCCAGTACTCCATTATTTATCTCGAGCGCTATTATTGTTATTCCATCATGCTAATCACTTGTTTTTCCTTGCTTTCGTTGTGGGACAGCCGGAGCTCTTTGCTCAAGCAGCCATCTTGGCTCGGTGACGTCACTTCCCCCGACAATTTATGTGTTATTAAGTAATTTATGTTCTCCACCACTGACTTTCAAATACTGAATTGAAGAACTTCTGATTGATGGGGAGACAATCAGTTTCCACTAGTGTGATTCATAAGTGTTTCAATAAAGAAAAAGTATGCTGATCACTGTCTCACCTAGTACATATGTATACATCAATTATGTAAAGTTTTAATATTTAAGATTGTATTATATTATTGTTAACTGGCTTATAGGTGCCATCTTTAGAATTAAATTTTAACAGCCAGACCCTCGACCATTCTTCTAACGTTTGGAGATTCCTTCTCATTGTTTCTACTCCCTCCAGGATATCCACTCTATTGGCTATCTTTGGGGAAAAGAAAGAAGCGATATGGATCACCTTAAAAAGAGATGATAGAACCTCTGTCCACGTGGGTGTTGTCTACAGACCCCCCCACACAATTAGAGGAACTAGATAAAGATCTGATCGCAGATATTCAAAAATTAGGAAAGAAAAAAAGAGGTTCTGTTGATGGGAGATTTCAATCTGCCGGATGTAGATTGGAAGGTTCCGTCTGCCAAATCGGAAAAGAAGTAGAGAGATCGTGGATGCTTTCCAAAGTGCTCTGCTCAGACAGATGGTGACGGAACCCACGAGGGACGGAGCGATGCTGGATCTGGTGCTCACAAATGGGGATAGTGTGTCAAATGTGCGAGTGTTTGCACACCTGGGAAGTAGTGACCATCAAACGGTTTGGTTTGATATAACAGCTGAAGTGGAGGGCAGCCACTCTAAACTCAAAGTCCTGGATTTCAAGCTTGCTGACTTAGTAAAATGGGGGAATACCTGAGGAAGGAGATGATGGGCTGGGAGGACGAACATGAAGTGGAAGGGCAGTGGTCCAGGCTGAAAGAAGTAATAAATAGGGCCACAGACCTTTATGTAAGGAGAGTAAATAAAAGCAAGAGGAAAAGGAAACCGATATGGTTCTCCAAGCAAGTGGCTGAGAAAATAAAGGGCTAAAGAGTTGGCATTCCAGAAATATAGAAAATCTCAAGAAGAGGAACACGGGGAGGAATACCGGATGGCAACTGAAGCAAGAGTGAGGTACGTCTGGCGAAGGCGCAAGCGGAAGAACAAATGGCTAGAAATGTAAGGAGGGGCGACAAAAATTTCTTCAGGTATATTAGTGAAAGAAGAATGACTAAAAAGGGAATTGTGAGACTAAAAGATACAGCGAACCGCTATGCGGATAATGATGAAGAAAAATCCAATTTGCTAAATAGATACTTTTGTTCTGTTTTCACTGAAGAAATCCTGGAGAAGGACCGCGAGGGACTGGCAAAAGTACACCTGAGAATGGAATAGATATAGCACCGTTCACGGAAGAGAGTGTGTATCAACAACTTGGAAAGCTAAAGGTGGACAAAGCCATGGGACCGGACGGGATCCACCCCAGAATATTGAGGGAGCTCAGAGAGGTCTGGCGGGTCCTCTTAAAGATTTGTTTTAATAAATCCTTGGAGACGGGAGAGGTTCCGAGGGACTGGAGAACGGCGGAGGTGGTACCTCTTCACAAAAGTGGTGATAGGGAAGAAGCTGGAAACTACAGGCCGGTAAGCCTCACTTCGGTTATTGGAAAAGTAATGGAAGCCATGCTGAAGGAAAGGATTGTGAATTTCCTAGAAGCCAACAAGCTGCAAGATCCGAGACAACATGGTTTTACCAGAGGGAAATCGTGCCAAACGAATCTCATTGAATTCTTTGATTGGGTAACTGGAGAATTGAATCATCGACGTGCTATAGATGTAATCTACTTAGATTTTAGCAAAGCTTTTGACACGGTTCCTCACAGGAGGCTCTTAAATAAACTAGATGGGCTGAAAATAGGTCCCGAAGTGGTGAACTGGATTAGGAACTGGTTGACAGACAGACGACAGAGGGTGGTGGTAAATGGAGTTCGCTCGGAGGAGGGAAAGGTGAGTAGTGGAGTGCCTCAGGTGCTGGGGCCGATTCTGTTCAATATATTTGTGAGTGACATTGCCAAAGGGTTAGAAGGTAAAGTTTGCCTATTTGCGGATGATACTAGATTTGCAACAGAGTGGACACCCGGGAGGGAGTGGGAAAGCATGAAAAGGGATCTGAGGAAGCTAGAAGAATGGTCTAAGGTTTGGCAATTAAAATTCAATGCGAAGAAATGCAAAGTGATGCATTTAGGGAGTAGAAACCCACGAGAGACTTATGTGTTAGGCGGTGAGAGTCTGATAGGTACTGAGGGGGAGAGGGATCTTGGGGTGATAGTATCCGAGGATCTGAAGGCGACGAACAGTGTGACAAGGCGGTGGCCGTAGCGAGAGGTTGCTAGGCTTATAGAGAGAGGTGTGATCAGCAGAAGAAAGGAAGTGTTGATGCCCCTGTACAAGTCGTTGGTGAGGCCCCACCTACAGTATTGTGTTCAGTTTTGGAGGCCGTACCTTGAGAAGGATGTTAAAAAAATGGAAGCGGTGCAAAGAAAAGCTACGAGAATGGTATGGGATTTGCGTTCCAGACATATGAAGAAAGACTTGCTGACCTGAACATGTATACCCTGGAGGAAAGGAGGAACAGGGGTGGATATGATACAGACGTTCAAATACTTGAAAGGTATTAATCCGCAAAAAAATCTTTTCCGGAGATGGGAAGGCGGTAGAAACGAGAGTGAGCATGAAATGAGATTGAAGGGGGGCAGACTCAAAAAAGATGTCAGGAAGTATTTTTTCACGGAGAGGGTGGTGGATGCTTGGAGAAACTCTTTTATTAAAAAAGAAACGCAAAGCCATACAGAAACATATACCCCAAACCAAATATATACAAACAAGTCCCCCACCTTAAATCCACCTATCTACCTATATACACTGTCAACCCCCACCCATCCTAAAATGAAATTAAATGAACATAAAATTCAAATAAAACTCAAAGCCAATTCAAAATAAACTGTCCAACCCCTCTATGGAGGTTTCAAGTGCACATGCCTCCACCAAACATTGGTTCTTGCTATCCCCTCCGCCACCCGTTCCCACTGGGCTACCCCCTGGACCGCCCGAACCACTCCCAACTAACGCTGTCGGCTGATCGGTAGTCCTGGTGCAAGGAGACCCCACACCGAGCCATCCAGAGGCTAAACCGGAGTATGACCGAGATGAGGAACTCCGTCACCGATCTAACCACCCACCTCCCCCCTGCCGCCCGTAAACCCAATCTGCATATGAATATGAGTTAAAACTCGGGATGTGTAATAAGCTGCTACCCTGCCACATACCATTCGTGTAAAAGGGCATTCCCGTAAAAAATGTTCCATAGTTTCCTCCCTCCCCACGCACTCCCCCCTTGGGCAATCCGCTTCCTGCACATTCCTGTAGTTAATATTCCCTCTGACATACAATTTCCCGTGAAAAGACAGCCAAGCAATGTCTCTGTATTTCGGCGGGATCCTCCGTGAGGCCACCAACCGCAAGCCCTGCCTCAGCACTGGACCAGGTGCATCCTTCAGTACCAGGGGCGATGAGAATGTTTGGGACCTCACCCATTCCACCCATACCTCCCTCCTCCCTGTCTTTATTTCCTCTGCCAAAATTCCCCAAACTCGTACCAGCCGAACTAAGGGCCTATAGTACCCAACCTGGTCCGGAGCCCCCTTCCTTACCACCCCCACCCTCCTTCCCAACTTCCACGGGAGCCAGAATCTCTCCCACCAAGACAGAACGCTACCTGCCCATCCTGGCGGATCTCTGTCCAGTGCCCATCCCAGGTTAAACTGAATAAACAGGGAGCTAAAGAAAAGTACAGGGTTTACCATCCCTACCCCCCCCCTCTTCCCGGGCCAAGTATGTAATGTTACGCTTGAACCGTGTTCAGCCGATTCCCCCACAACATCTGAAAAAAAACACTATATAGGGTGGTATAACAATGCACTGGCACAAAACAAATATAACTGATAAACAAAAACATAGGCACCAGGTGAGATTTAATCAGCTGAACCCGGTCAGTCATGGACATCCTCCACCCTTTCCATCTGTCAACCTTTTCCTTAGCTCCCTGTATGCACCGCTGCCAATTAAAGGTTGCATAATCCCCCTGTTCAAAATATACCCTAATACCCAGCAGTCTGCTAATGGCCTCCGGAAACTCCCCTCCCAAATCAAAAGAGCCCCCTGGAGGACCCACCCACAGACTCTGACTTTTCTGGAAGTTTATCAAAGCCCCTGTAGCCTGTGAGTACCCAGAAATGACCCCTTTCAATTTCTCCCCCTCTGTTGCTGTCCGCCACCCACACCGTGACATCATCAGCGTAAGCCACCACCCTTAATTGAGACCCTGTACACACCTCCACCCCCCGAAGTCCCTCCTTCCCTCCCTGCTCTAACCGCCTAACAAAGGGATCAATTGCAAAAGCATAAAGTACCGAGCTTAAGGACATCCCTGCCGCACCCCTGCTGTCACCCCGAACCTATTCCCTTTCCAACCGTTCACCAGGGGAAAACACCGTGCCCTCGTGTACAATAAACGTAATTGAGCCACCCAATCCCTAGGAAACCCATAGTGCTCTAAAACCTGCCAAAGAAACGCCCACTGTACCCTGTCAAAAGCCTTATCCTGATCTAATGCCACCATTAGTCTTCCTTCCCCCTGACTATGTTCCACCCCTTCCCTTACCCAAGCCGCTGCCTCCAGAACCCCCCCTCCCCTTAATCCCACAGGCCTGGTGAACTTGCCAACACCCCCCCCCCCCCACCACCTCCTTCATCCTATTCAGAAGCATATGCGCGAATATCTTCCGATCACCATTGAGCGGGCAATCGGACGCCAGTTGGCCAAGGACTCTGGATCTTTCCCTTACTCAGAAGATCAACGCCGCCTCGGTCAGGGATCGGGGTAAAACCCCTGCTGACGTGCAGCCTCCCAGACTTGCAGCAGGATTGGGGCCAGAAGGTGCTTAAATGCCCTGATAGTACTCTGTTGTGAGTCCATCTGGCCCTGGTGCTGGCCTCTTCTACCTCCCCAGCGACCAGGGGCGCAACAGGGCCTGAAGAGACGGGCCCCCCCATTCCCACCCCCGGTGTCCCCGCAATATAGTGACCCATTACTTCCTTATCCACTTGCTTATCTGAAAAAAATCTGTGCAAAGTGCTCTTCCACCACCTTTAGAATCCCCTCCTTCGACACCTGAACTACCCCTCCCATGTCCCTTAAACCCCCCACAATCCTATGCTCCCTCCGCTCCTTGCAACACATAAATGGGTCTGGGCTGACCAATTTCCCAAAGTCCCGTTCATAGACCAAGGAGGCATATCGATCATACTGGACCTTTTCAAGTTGCTCCTGCAAATCCAGAATATCCTCCTTTCTCCCTCCATTGGAGAGTAGATAGTCCCTTCGTTTCTTAATGGCAGTCCCCAGCCGAGTTCTCTCCCTTCCTTCTCTCCGAGCTTGACGGGTGAAAAAAAACCTCGTCCGCCTCTTCACTAACTCCCACCACTCTCCAATGGAGGGAAAATACCCTGGATCGAAAGCTGGTCACTCAAAAAGGCCCGATATTCCTCCTTGACCTTCTCATCGGTAACCCATTTAAGGTTAAGCCGCCATAACCCCCTCCCCGGCCTATGCCCCGCCCAACCCCCCACCTCCACCAACACCAGTTTATGGTCCGAGAAGTCCACGTCCACCAACCTGGGCCCCCGAACGCATGCCCCTTCCCGGACCAAAAATCTGTCTATCCTGCTCCTACACTGTCCCCGTGCAAATGTGAAACCCTCAACCTCTGGTGAAAATTCAAGGTGCACATCTACCAACCCTGCCCCTTTCATTATCCCAGCTAGCTGTATCCCATCATACCTCACCTGCGCTGCCCTTCCTCCACTATCCTGTTTCCTCAAAATGGTGTTAAAATCCCCCCCCCAAACCACCTGACGTGCCGTGTATAAATAAGGTTTAATTTTACCAAATAACCGTGAACGTTCCCTCTTACTTTGTGGCCCATAAACATTAATAATCCGGGAAGCCACCCCGTGCCACAAAACATCCACCACCAAACACCTCCCTACTCCTAATTCCATCACCCTTTGAATCTGTACCTTATGTGTTTTAAATAATATCCCTACCCCCCCCATACCTGTCCCCTGCCAAGCCCCAAACCGAAGGCCCCCATCTCCAGGCCCTCCTCGCATGCCTGATCGCCTCCATAGTTTGAAAGCGTGTCTCCTGGATTAGGAAACAGTCTGCCTGGATCATGGAGAGGCCCTCAAAGGCCAAACATTGCGCCCTCTGGGAGGCCACACTCGCCACATTCAGAGTGGCAAATAATAATATAATACCTGCCATTATGTAGGGAAAGATGACTGTCTCCCAACCTCTTCCTGCTGAACTGCTTCCTTCACATCACCCCTACCTAGAGCCCAGACCCCTTCTTCAACCACTTCTTCCTCCGCCCAATCCCTAACCCCGGCTTCAAAACCTCCCTCCTTCCCCACCCCCTCCCCCCTCCCTTCTTCCTTCCCTTCTTCTTCTTAGACTCATCCAACCCCCCCTCCTCTTCAGACAAAGACAAACCCCCCCGCCCTCCTTCCTCTATTTGCCCCCTCCCCCCTCTGATCCCCTCCCACCCCCTGAACCTTCCCCCTCTCACTCCCGTGATCCGATCGCCTCATAAGCTTCTCCCCTCTCCTGCCCCCCTCTCCCCCCCTCCACGTCCAACCCGCCCCCACCCTCCACACTAATCTCTATCCTCCTAACCTTCCCCCCTTCTTCTTACGCTTACCCCCCTCTCCCTCCACCCCCTCTAATTTCCTCTTTCCTTCCTCCCCTCCCCCCACAACCCCACCGACCCCCTCCCCTTCTTCTTCCACCACCTCCTCTTCCTCTGCCAAAACCTGAAACTGGTTTCCTGTCTCCCTCTCTTGCCGAGCCCCCTCTCCTGACCCCCCTGAAATCCCTCTACCCTTCCCCTTCACCCCCCTTCTGCTTCTTGGGGACCTGGGCCCATTCATCTACCCCTTCCAGCCCTTGCCCCTGTTTCCTCACCTGTGCTGCTGCCTCTGGAACCCCCACCTCCACAACCTCCCTCTGTGCCCCCCTTGCCCCCTGATCCTGACCCTGAACCCCCCCTCCCCCACCCCCCTCCTCCTGCACCTCCTCTTCACCCCCCCCTCTTCCCTCCCCCCATTATGCGATGCCCTAGGGCAGTCCCGGAAGGCATGCCCCAGACCACCACAAAGATTGCACCTGATCGAAGAACACTCTTCGGTGGGATAATCTTTCGATCCGCACTTAGCACATTGCTGTACTGGGCAGGACATGCTAAAAATGGCGGAAAGACCCACACCGAAAACATTGTCTTGGCTGTCCCTTGTAAAAACACAGGATTCTGTCCCTTCCAATAAAAGCCGCTGAAGGAATGTGTTGTACTACCTGCCCTACCTGGTGAAGTTTAACCAAAGCCCCCCACCCCCCCCCCGCCCAGACTCTACTGGGATCCGGGAGCTTGGTCAATGGAGTCCTCAACTCGGCATACCTGTGCAGCCAAAAGGCCAAGTCTGCCCCTGAGATGGACTCGTTACGGACTAGCAGAGTCACCTGCACCAGATCTGGCCGACTGATGGGAACTACCCTATAACATTTCCAATCCCCCCCTTCCTCTTACCCCCCTCATACTTTTCCCAGAAGACCTCCATGCCTCTCTGGGTCAGAAAACTGACATCGTATTCTGGGAGATTAACTGGATGAATACAGGCATAGAGGTCTTCTGGGACAAACCCTAACCCCAAAACTAGTTTCAACACTGTATCACGTGAAGGCATTCCCCCCTCCCCCACCCACTTGATTTGGACCACATTCCTTCTCTTGGGCGGTTGCCCATAACCCCTACCTCCCCTGAACCCAGCATCTGTGTCATTACTAAAGGAAAACTGCCCCTTCCCTCTTCCTCCTTCCCTATTAACCACATCTGCAAAGGAGGGCTGACCCTGCCTCCACTGACTTCCCCTCCTCCCTGAGCTTATCCCTTCCTTGCCTGAAGATCCCTTCCCCCCCCACCTGCTGATCCTGCCCACCCCCTTTACCTTCCCTTACCATCTTCCCATCAACCCCCTCCCCCCCTTCCACAAACTGGAACAGCAACCCGTTCACCAACCTTTTCACCAACAGAACAGTTCCCCAAACCCTCTGCCCCTTCCCCCCTTACCCCCCTCCCTCACATCACAAATCAACATATCCTGAACATCATCCCCTCCCCCTCCCCCCTGCCCACAGTCAGTGCCCAGAGAACTGAGCCCCCCGGAATCTATAACCAGTTCTGAACAGTCCTTAGCTTTCACAATGCTTCCCTGGGAGTGAGCTCCCTCTGCCTGGGCTGCAGATCCCCCAGCAATATCTTCTGTCAGAGAGACTGCTGATACACTCTGAGGAGAGCTCTGTTCTCCCTGCACCAGCAGGTCCCGAGTGAGGCTGCTCACAGTTTTTACAGAGCCAGAGTTTATCTCATCTTCCCTTCTGTGCCGGGGATTCCCTGAGCCTGGCTGTGCTGCTGAATCCACCACTTGTGGCTGTAAACCTGGTGCCTCAATCAGGGAGCTAACTAAGCTCACCTGTGTCTGCAGCCCTAAGACCTGCTGTTCATTAGTGTCCACGCTCCCAATGTCAGTATGCTTTCCAGCTTGCTTTTCAGTGTTCACCTTCCCTGTCAAACTGTTGCCTGCATCAGTGTTGGGTAGTGCAGGCACTTTTTGTGAAATAACACAAAACCCCAAGTCACCGTCCTCAGTTTCAAAGACAGCAGAATGTGTAGGCTGACTGAGTTCCAACTCCATTGTGTTTTCAGCCATAGTCTCTGCAGCACCACCTGAGGTCTCTTCAACTCCTTCCCTCTCTTCCCTGGCAGCTGCCTCTAAGGTAAGGTTTGCAGGGTTCTGAGTTGCTAGATTCTTCATAAATTGTAAAGTGTCTTGACTGCTTGTCCCCACCACATTATCTACTGCAACCTGGTGTTTTGTAAAACAATCCTCAGATACCAACTCTCCTGTTTCCTCTGGCTGATTCTGGTTTGGCACTGTCCTGGGTTGAAATCTTTCCCTGGTAATATAGAGTTCCCTTAAAGGGTTATCAGAGCCCTTCTTCTTCAGGGAGTCCAACACCTTTCTTTTCAGGCAAAGCTGCTTTCTCAAATGAGCTTCTTCCTTTCCATAAAGACTCTTCTGTGCTGCTGGGGCCAACTTCTGCAGGGTTCTAGCCCTGTTTAGTTTTTTCCCCAGCAGTTCCACCTCCTTCCCCAGGGCTTCAATCCTCCTCACCCTGTCCACGATACCTCTGGCTGAAGAATCAGGGCTGCTGCTTCCCAGCTGCCCTACCCCCTCCTCCTCCTCCTCTTCCTCAGACCACTCATCCTCACTGTACAACGGGTCCAGCACCGGCTGAAGCTCCTGACCCTCTTCCATCCTCTGTTCTGCCACTTTCTGGGCCTGCGGGACTTTCACCTTCTGCCTCCCCCTCCCATGCTCTTCGTGCTCCTTACCCGGTAACCGCTGGGTCATGGGAGGGGTGCTGGGTCCACTGTCCCCCCTGGACCTCGAAGCTCCACGGTCCAGGGGACTCCGCTCTCTTCTCCCAGGGGCCAGGCTCGGCTGAGAGCTGCTTCTCCGTCTCTCCTGGTAGCTGGGCCCGGCCGTTTCCCGAGCCGGGCCCTGCCCTGAGGATCGCTCCCCAGAGCCCTGCCTCATGGCTGGGAAGGGAGCTAGGCCTTGCTCCCCTCCCTTCCTCCAACCACAGAGCCTCCTGTAGTATGTCCTTCTCCTTCAGTGTCTAGCTACACACTGACTTGGAATGCCCTCCCGTGGGAGGTGGTGGAGAGGAAAACGGTAACGGAATTCAAACATGCGTGGGATATGAATAAAGGAATCCTGTGCAGTAGGAATGGATCCTCAGAAGCTTAGCCAAAATTGGGTGGCGGAGCAGGTGGGGGAAGAGAGGTTGGTGGTTGGGAGGCGAGGATAGTGGAGGGCAGACTTATACGGTCAGGACCAGAGCCGGTGATGGGAGGCGGGACTGGTGGTTGGGAGGCGGGAAATACTGCTGGGCAGACTTGTACGGTCTGTGCCCTGAAAAAGGCAGGTACAAATCAAGGTAATGTATACACATATGAGTTTATCTTGTTGGGCAGACTGGATGGACCATGCAGGTCTTTTTCTGCCGTCATCTACTATGTTACTATGTATATGTGTCATCCGCAAAAAGGCAAACCTTTCCTTCCAACCCTTCAGCAATATCTCCCACAAATATATTAAACAGAATAGGCCCCAGCACAGACCCCTGAGGAACTCCACTGCTCACTTTCCTTTCCTCCAAGCGGATTCCATTTATCAACACCCTCTGCCACCTGTCGGTCAACCAGTTTCCTATCCAGTTCACCACTTTTGGTCCTAAGTTTATTTATTTATTTTAGTACATTTATATCCCGCATTTTCCCACAAAAGCGGGCACAATGCGGCTTACAAAATTACAAAAGTTACATATCAAAAAGGGTAATAACTGTTGGAAACAGGTTCAGTCAAGAGGAAGAAGGTGTGGGCTGAGCGATGTAGTTGGGATATACCTTCTCAAACAAGAAAGTTTTCAAGGATTTTTTGAAAATTTGATGATCGTCTATCTCCTTTAAGGACCTTGGTAGACTGTTCCAAAACTTAGGGCTGACGTAGGTGAAGGATGAGGAAAGGAGCAATTTATATCAAACAGATTTATAGCTTGGAAAGTGTAAGTTTATTTATATTTGTACCCACACTTTCCCACTCATGGCAGGCTCAATGCGGCTTACATATACAGGTACTTATTTGTACCTGGGGCAATGGAGGGTTAAGTGACTTGCCCAGAGTCACAAGGAGCTGTGCCTGAAGTGGGAATCAAACTCAGTTCCTCAGGACCAGAGTCCACCACCCTAACCACTAGGCCACTCAAGCAGTCAAGGAAGCATTTCTGGATGGCAGATCAATCAAATCTTCCATGTAGGCAGGGGCCTCCCCATAGATAATCTTGTGAGTTAACATGCAGATTTTGAAGGTGAGACGAGCTAAAATGGGGAGCAAATGCAGGTTGAAACACAGAGGTTCTGCATGTTCAAAGCGTGGTTTGCCAAAAATAAGTCTAGCAGCTGTGTTTTGGGCAGTCTGCAATTTTGTCAGGAGAAATTTTTGACTACCAGCATAAATACCACTGCAGTAGTCTATTTGGGAGAGGACTAACCAATGAGTGTGAGTACGGAAGAGGTCCCTCGAGAGAAATTTCCGGATACGCTGCAATCTCCACATGGAGTAGAACATTCGTTTAGTGATGAGATTAACCTGGTTATCCAATTAAAAGTGAGTGTCTAACAAGACTCCAAGGATTTTCAGGGTTGACGAGACTGGAAGAGTAAAATCCCCATTGACAAGTGAAGTCGGGTTAACCTTGCTGTGCTGGGACAATAGGACTAGACACTGGGTTTTGCCATTATGGCAAAGCTGACAGTTATTTTGTCGGTGATTTCAGCAAGAGTCGCTTTGAAAGGGATGTAGATGGTCACATAGTCCGCATAGATGAATGGGTTGAGGCCAAGATTGGATAAGGCTGTTGCAAGAGGAATTAACATGATATTAAAAAGTGTAGGGGAAAGGGGTGAGCCTTGGGGCACTCCGCAAGAAGCGGTCCATGGTGCAGAAACGACAGATTTGGATTTAATTTGGTACGTTCTTAGTGATAGCCCCTCAACCAGTGAAGCACATTGCCACCTATACCAAATGCATCTAATAGTTGAAGTAGAAGAGTGTGATCCACTATGTCAAATGCACTTGACATATCAAATTGAAGTAATAACATCTGATACCCTGAAGATATTAATTGCTTGAAGTTCGACAGGAGGGTAACTAACACTGTTTCGGTGCTGTACTGTGGTCGAAAACCCGATTGTATACTATGCAGGATGCAAAATTTACTCAAATAATCAGTTAGTTGAGCGTTAACCATATTTTCCATTGTTTTGATTAGTAAAGGAATTGATGCCACAGGACGGTAATTAGAGACAACGTCAGCCTTGATTTTCGGGTCCTTTCGAATAGGTATGAGGAGGATACTTCCATGAGCAGAAGGGAATATGCCATTCTAGAGCATGTAATTGAAATAGGTGGTGAGATCTGCTATAAAGCATGAAGGTGCAGATTGCAGCAGAGAATTAGGGCAGATATCTAGTCCACAGTGTTTCTTGGAGAACTAGGAGTGGCCTAGTGGTTAGGGTGGTGGACTTTGGCCATGAGGAACTGAGTTCAATTCCCACTTAAGGCACAGGCAGCTCCTTGTGACTCTGGGCAAGTCACTTAACCCTCCATTGCCCCATGTAAGCCACACTGAGCCTGCCAAAAGTGGGAAAGCACGGGGTACAAATGTAACAAAAAAAATTGCAACTGCTTTGGACACTGCTTCTAATGTTTCAAGTTCAGCCCTTTCAACTTATTCACTAGTCTTCTGTGGGGGGCTTTGCTGATATCCAAGTAGATTACATCTAGCGCACGTCCTTCCTCCAGTTCTTTGGTCACCCAGTCAAAGAAGTCAATATGATTCGTTTGGCAGGATTTTCCTTTGGTAAAGCCATGTTGCCTCGGGTCCTGTAACCCATTGGCTTCTGGAACATTAACTATCCTTTCAGCAGCGACTCCATTATTTTTCCTGCCACCGACGTTAGATTTATCGGTCTGTAGTTTCCCACTTCTTCCCTGTCTCCACTTTTGTGAAGAGGGACCACATCTGTTCGTCTCCAATCTCGCGGAACCTCTCCCGTCTCTAAATATCTATTAAATAAATCTTTGAGGTTCTGCCAGGATCTCACTGAGCTCCCTCAGTATCCTGGGATGTTTCCCATCCGGACCCATAGCTTTGTTCACCTTCAGATTTTCAAGTTGTTTATAAACTCTTTCTTCCATAAATGGTGCAGTATCCTCTCCATTCCCAGATGTTCCCTCAGCAGCTGACCGTGGTCCTTCCCCAGTATTTTCCTCCATGAACACTGAAGAGAAGTAATTGTTTAGCACGTTTGCTTTATCCTCCTCACTCTCCACATAGTCATAGCCATTCTTATTATCTTTCAGTTTTGCAATTCCATTCCTATCTTTTATCCTTTCTCTAATATATCTGAAAAAGGTCTTGTCACCTCTCTTTACATCTTTAGCCATTTTTTCTTCTGCTTGTGCTTTCACTTTCGCTAGCCTTATTTCCCTCTTTGCTTCTTTGAGTTTAATCCAACAATCTTTTCCGTGATTCTCTCATTGCATTCTCTTGTATTTCTTGAACAAAGCCTCTTTAGCTCTTATTTTTTCAGCTACTTGTTTGGAGAAACATACAGGTTTCCTGTTTCTCTTGTTTTTGTTTACTTTCCTTGCATAAAGATCAGTTGCCATATTTATCGCAGCCTTTAGCTTTGACCACTGATTTTCCACTTCTCCTACGCCTTCCCATGCCAACTCCTTCTTCAGGTATTCCCCCATTTTATCAAAATCAGTACATCTGCAATCCAGTACTTTGAGTTTGTGTGTCCGCACTCCACCTTTGCCCTTATATCAAACCATATTGTGAGATGATCACTATTACATAGGTGGGCACCCACCCGGATCTTGGAAATACTGCCTCAATTCATGAGCACTAGATCCAGCATCGACCCATCCCTCATGGGTTCTGTCACCATTTGTCTGAGCAAGGCACTTTGCCAGGGGTCCACAATCACTCCTACAGTGCCTGGATAATTGTCTCCCTGCTTCATCTTGACAATAACTGGAGAACAGGGGTGGACTCATAGTGATCTAGGCCTGTAGGCGCAAGACCCCTACAGAGGTAAATATAACCAAAGCTAATAACAACCTCAACATCACTTGCTTTAAATGAAGCACAAATACAGCAGGACATAGGCGCCCGATATAAGAGGCTTGGGGAGGCTAAGCCTCCCTAGCCACAAGTCCAGCAAGGGTCGGGGCGGTGGGGGTGGACCGCCCCGGGTGCAGCTCGTGAGGGGGTGCTGCCTTGAACATCTCCCTCCCTCCCCCCCCCGACTGGTGCGTGCGGACCGTGCGATGCTGCCGTCTTTACCCCCCCCCCGTCCCCCAACTAGTGCGGTATTGCTCTCCCCCTCCGCTCCTGTCACGTCTTTCAACTTCGAGGCTTCCGGTAGCAGCAATGTAAGCGCTGCTTTCAGCCTGCCCCGGAAGCCTTCTCTGGACAGCGTCCCTCCTACGCGGGAAGCTGTACAGAGAGTGCTTCCGGGGCAGGCTGAAAGCAGCACTTACATTATTGCTGATGCTGCTGCTACCGGAAGCCTTGAAGTTGAAAGACGTGACAGGAGCGGAGGGGGAGAACGATACCGCACTAGTCCGGGGTGGGGGTGGAAGTGATGCCAGCCAGCTGCCAGACCAAAGGGAAAGGGGGTGGAGAGAGGAGGATGTGATGCCACATCTAAGGGGAAGAGGGAAGAAGGAAAGCAATGGCAGGGCATGGGAATGGGAAAAGGGGGGTGGAGCAATGAGTGAAAGTGATGGTAGTCTAGATCTAAGGGAAGCAAGAAGGGGAGGGAAGAGAAAGGTGGGATGCATGAGGGAGAGGAGAGATGCATGAGGACGCTGGAGGAGAGAGAGAAAGTGGAAAAGTGCAGGGGACAGCCAGGGACTTGCAAAAGAGCAGGGGAGAGCCAGAGAGAGATGGGGAGAGAAAGAGGGGACATGGAAGAGAGCAGGGGAGAGCCAGAGAGAGATGGGGAGAGAAAGAGGGGACATGGAAGAGAGCAGGGGAGAGCCAGAGAGAGATGGGGAGAGAAAAAGGGGACATGGAAGAGAGCAGGTGAAAGCCAGGGATATGGAAAAGAGCAGGGACGAGCCAGAGAGAGATGGGGAGAGAAAGAGGGGCCATGGAAAAGAGCAGGGGAGAGCCAGAGAGAAGATGCTGGATGGAAGAGGGGTACAGAGAGAGAGTGATGAGTGGAAAGATGGGAAGAGAAAGAGGGGCAGGAGAGAGAGAGAAGCTGTTGGGGAGAAACTGGGGGAGACCCTAGCTGTCAGACGGAGAAATGTTGAATGAAAGGAGGGAGAAAGAAAGAGGGAAAATGCTGGAAGGAGGGGGCAGAAATAGGGAAGACACTGGATGCAAGGGTAGGGAGGGAAAGAGGAAAGACACTGGAAGGATGTGGATAGAGAGGACATGCTGAATGGAAAAGGGTCGAGAGAGAGAACTGTTTAAAAAGAAGCGGAGATAGAGGGAGACAATGGATGGAAGGAGAGGGAGACAATAGATGGAAGGACTGGGAGAGGGTAATGGGTAGAAGGATGGAGAGAGAAAGATGCATGACACTAGATGGAAGGGTAGAAGAGAAAGAGGGAAGGTGCTGGACATGGATGAATGGAGGAGAGGGAAGAGAGGAGAAATCTGGACATGGATGGAGTGGAGGGCAGGGAAGAGAGGAGAAATGTTGGACAAGGATGGAGGAAAGGAAAGACAAAGGAAGGAGATGCACACGGATCGAGTGGAAGGGAGAGAGGAGAAATGCTGGACATGGATGGAGGGAAGGGAAGACAGAGGAAGTACATGCACCTGGATGGAGGGATGGGGAGAAATGCTGGATATGGATGGAGGGGAAATTGCTGAATTTAAGGGCTGGATTGGAACACTTAGAGGGCAGATGCTGAAACTGGAGAAAGGATAGGGACAGGGCTACAGATGGTAGACAGGACGCATAAGGACACAGGAGGATGGTGGACATGTTGAGAGAAAAAATATCAAATGGAAAGAAGACACTGGGACCAAAGCGAATAGAAAAACTAAATGATCAGACAACAAAGGTAGAAAAAAGTATTTTATTCAGAATTTATTAACTGGAATATGTTAGCTTTTGGAAATGTGCATCTGTGATATTTTGTATGTAAGTTTCAATTTTTCTAGTATTGCTGCATGCTGAGTCTGACTCCTTGAGGTAACTTTCCAGTTTTGCCCTCATATCTGTTGTGTCATGTGTTTTTCATGTGTAATCAAGGTGCAGTATTCTACTAGTGTGTAGTATTTACAGCCCTTTTTGGGGTTTTGTTTGTTTCACTAGGTTGTGTACTGGTGTTTTAGAGCCCGGTGTAATTACAGTGCTGCCTTTCCACGCATAAGGTTGTAGCTCGTCCTGTCCTTGGAATTAGTGCTGTTATGGTTTGCTAAGGTTATGAGTGTGTTTTTGCACAAGTTTGTGTATAGTGTTTTGCAGTGGAGAGATTGTGTATTGGCCTTACTGAGGTGGCACCAAAACATCAGAAAGGGTTTTAGAGCCTAAATCATGACACACCACCTCTTGAAGGATCTACATATAGTCGTTAATAAAAGGAGCTCATTGTGAACACTATCCACCCTAAAAGAGTGTTTTGTGGCTCTACATGAGAATTGTGATATTATAATCCCTTGTTTCATATTGTTGACGGTCTGCATTTTCCATATGGGTGGTATATTGGTGTATTAGGGTCTGCCTAGTGTTATGGTACAGTAAGGTTCTGAGTGTGTTTTTGCACAAATTTGTGCATGGTGTTTTACAGTTGAGCGATTGTGGTTAGTATATATACTTTGAGCAACCACTTTATTCTTTGACATATGATACATATCTAATATCTAAATTTAATAAAAGGTATTAATTGTAACTATTTTATTTTTACTTATTTTTTTTCTGTGTTAATTGTGGCTATAAGCTCCGCCCCTGTTTCCACCCCTAACCCCACCCCCTTTAGCCTCCCCAAACAGTTGGGCCACCGACCGCCTATGCAGCAGGACTTGTGCCCTGATTCCTACCAAGGTCCTGCATTAATAGTAAGGGATTGCCTAAGACCTGCTTACCTGACAAACATTCTTGCAGTCAGGTGGAGCTAACCTAACTATTTTGGTGCCTGGATATGATGAAGGTCATAGGAGCCTACATCATCGTATTATTATTTTTAATCGAGTTTCAGGAAATGCAACTTTGCTAAATCAAATTGGAAATTCCAGTACTTTTCCACCAGGTCTGAGAGTCCAGAACAAGGGGTGATGTTTATATTAACCTCAGGACCACATGCTGCAACCATTCTGGCATATAAGAAGCAGCTGTGCATTCCGAAAATTGAGTCTGGTGACCTCACCAGCACTGGTCTAACATTCTCTCATGTCTCCTAGCTCATACGACTCCATCCATTTCCTCTGCTCCTGCACTACTGGGACTTTTACCGTTGGACCCTTCAGACCTCCTGCTGCATCTCTTCAAGAGAAAACTTTCTCACCAGGTTGTATAAACCAGCTCTGAACTGCTATTGGGTAATATACAGGTGCCCTCTAGATTCTGGGCCTAGGGTCAAGGAATGTGTTTGCCTTAAACCCTTTTTCATAAGGGCGAGCCGTTTTTCTATGAAGGACCTAGCATAAGTGTGGACCTCTTCGACTGAAACTGCACTGGCTCCCTATCATGGCCTGCATTACCTTCAAACTTTGTACTCTAGTCCACAAGATAATCTACGGTGCAGCCCCTGGTTATATGATTGCCCTGATTGATCTTCCAGCCAGGAATAGTATCAGATCATCTTGTACCTATATGAATCTTCATTATCCTATCTGCATTGGTCTTAAATATAAATCATCCTACGCGTCCAATTTCACCTACTTAAGTACTCAAATGTGGAATTCATTACCAAAAAGAGTGAAAACGATACATGAAGGGATCTGGGTGTCGTCGTCGATGATACGCTGAAACCTTCTGCTCAGTGTGCTGCTGCGGCTAGGAAAGCGAATAGAATGTTGGGTGTTATTAGGAAGGGTATGGAGTCCAGGTGTGCGGATGTTATAATGCCGTTGTATCGCTCCATGGTGCGACCGCACCTGGAGTATTGTGTTCAGTACTGGTCTCCGTATCTCAAAAAAGATATAGTAGAATTGGAAAAGGTACAGCGAAGGGCGACGAAAATGATAGTGGGGATGGGACGACTTTCCTATGAAGAGAGGCTGAGAAGGCTAGGGCTTTTCAGCTTGGAGAAGAGACGGCTGAGGGGAGATATGATAGAAGTGTATAAAATAATGAGTGGAATGGATCGGGTGGATGTGAAGCGACTGTTCACGCTATCCAAAATACTAGGACTAGAGGGCATGAGTTGAAGCTACAGTGTGGTAAATTTAAAACGAATCGGAGAAAATTTTTCTTCACCCAACGTGTAATTAGACTCTGGAATTCATTGCCGGAGAACGTGGTACGGGCGGTTAGCTTGACGGAGTTTAAAAAGGGGTTAGATAGATTCCTAAAGGACAAGTCCATAGACCGCTATTAAATGGACTGGAAAAATTCCTCATTTTTAGGTATAACTTGTCTGGAATGTTTTTACGTTTGGGGAGCGTGCCAGGTGCCCTTGACCTGGATTGGCCACTGTCGGTGACAGGATGCTGGGCTAGATGGACCTTTGGTCTTTCCCAGTATGGCACTACTTATGTACTTATGTACTTATGACCATCTAGAATTCCGGCGAACTTTAAAGGCCTATTTGTTTTGTAAGGCCTACCTTTCTGAATCTGCCTAGCTGCCTCAACCCTGCACTGATTTAAAAGACAATGTTATTTCTTATTTCCTTTGTCATTTATTGTTCCCATCTACCTCTACCTTCCCTTACCCTATTTCTGATTGTATTTGTTTAACATCGATCCAAAAGGTAAAATTATGTATCATACCTGATAATTTTCTTTCCATTAATCATAGCTCATCAATCCATAGACTGGTGGGTTGTGTCCATCTACCAGCAGGTGGAGATAGAGAGCAAAGCTTTTGCCTCCCTATATGTGGTCATGTGCTGCCGGAAACTCCTCAGTATGTCGATATCAAAGCTCCATCCGCAGGACTCAGCACTTAGAGAATTACACCCACAAAGGGACACTCTGCCCAGCTCACCACCGCCGAAACGGGGGAGGGGAATTAACCCAGCTCATCCCCACACAAGTGGGGGAGGGGAATCCGTCCAGCTCATCCCCGCGGAGCGGGGGAGGGACACCACCCCGCCGATGCGGGGGGATCTGGCTTATCCTGCAACCGCAACCGCGGGAGGAGCTGACTGACCCTAACACAGCCGAAGCGGGAGGGGTACACAAAGCTGCCCTACAGCCGCACGAAGCGGGAGGGAGTGCCGGCAGAATTTATGTCTCAATCCAGCCCCGTAAAACGGAGGGGAGAGGAATGCAGCAGCTCACTGTAACACAAACTCGTCTCAACTCTTGAAGAATTCAATTGAAAAAACTTGAACACGAAGTCCTCCTGAACAGGAACTGAAGACTAAACTTGAACCTGAAATGCAACCAGAATATAAACAGTACAGATATCTGGGAGGGGCTATGGATTGATCAGCTATGATTAATGGAAAGAAAATTATCAGGTATGATACATAATTTTACCTTCCATATCATCATGCTGATCAATCCATAGACTGGTGGGATGTACCGAAGCAGTACTCACCCAGGGCGGGACATAGAAATCCTTGACCGCAACACTGAAGCTCCAAACCGGGCCTCCGCCCGAGCAGCCACAGTCAAGCGGTAATGCTTGGAGAAGGTATGGGCCGATGCCCAAGCTGCCGCCTTGCATATCTCTTCCAAGGAGACGGACCCGGCCTCTGCCATCGAGGCCGCCTGAGCTCTAGTGGAGTGAGCCTTCAGCTGAATAGGCGGCATCTTCCCCGCGGTCACATAAGCCGCTGCAATGGCTTCCTTGACCCATCTTGCCACTGTAGGCTTAGCAGCCTGCAGACCCTTACGAGGACCTGCAAACAGGACAAACAGATGATCCGATTTCCGGAAATCATTGGTCACTTCCAAGTATCTGATGATGACTCGTCTCACATCCAGATATTTGAGAGCAGAGTATTCCTCTGGGTAGTCCTCCCTACGAAAGGAAGGGAGACAGAGCTGCTGATACATATGGAAGCGAGAAACAATCTTGGGCAGGAAGGAAGGCACTGTGCGAATAGTCACTCCTGCCTCCGTGAACTGCAGAAAAGGCTCTCGACATGAGAGTGCCTGGAGCTCGGAAACTCTTCTGGCTGAAGTGATAGCCACCAAAAAGACTGCTTTCAATGTCAGGTCTTTCAGAGATGCTCTCGACAAGGGTTCAAAAGGCGGCTTCTGCAAGGCTCTTAGCACCAGGTTGAGATTCCACACAGGCACCACTGAGTGCAGAGGAGGGTGCAGGTGATTAACTCCCTTGAGAAAACGTACCACATCTGGCTGCGAAGCCAGGGAAGCACCCTTTAGGCGGCCCCTGAAGCAAGCCAAAGCCGCCACCTGGACTTTAAGGGAACTGAGCGACAGGCCCTTCTCCAGACCTCCTTGCAGGAACGCCAGCACTGAAGAAATTGGAGCAGTGAAGGGAGAAAGTGAGCCTGCTTCACACCATGCTGCAAAGGTACGCCAAACCCTGGCGTAAGCAGTAGAAGTAGAGCGCTTCCTCGCTCTCAGCATAGTGACGATGACCTTGTCTGAGAAGCCCTTCTTCCTCAGACGCTGCCGCTCAATAGCCAGGCCGTAAGACCAAAGGGGGAGGGATCCTCCATCACCACGGGACCCTGATGCAACAGGCCCTGCTCCACTAGCAGCCGCAGAGGGTCGTCCACTGATAGCCTTATCAAGTCCGCATACCAGGGACGTCTGGGCCAGTCCGGACCCACCAGGATTATTCGGCCCGGATGCTTTGCCACCCGGTCTAGTACCCTGCCCAACATGGGCCAGGGCGGGAACACATAGAAAAGCTCCTGTGTCGGCCACTGTTGGAGAAGAGCATCTACTCCCAGAGATCGAGGGTCCCGTCCTCTGCTGAAAAAGCGCGGCACTTGGCAATTGGCCGATGACGCCATCAGATATAGGCTCGGCTGGCCCCAGCGCTTCGTGATGTCCAAGAACGCCTGAGCCGATAACTGCCACTCTCCGGGATCCAAGGTATGGCGACTGAGAAAGTCCGCCTTGACATTCATGACTCCGGCAATGTGGGCCGCTGATAGCTGTTCCAGGTTCGCTTCCGCCCACTGGCATAGATTCATGGCTTCCTTGGCTAGAGGGGCACTCTTGGTACCTCCCTGGCGGTTGACATAGGCCACAGCCGTGGCATTGTCCGACAGGACCCGTACTGGCTTCAACGCCAGTACCGGGAGGAACTCCAAAAGCGCCAACCGAATGGCTCTGAGTTCCAGGAGGTTGATAGACCACTTTGCCTCTGCAGGAGACCAGAGCCCCTGCGCTGTCCTTCCAAAGCAGTGGGCTCCCCAGCCCGACAAAGAGGCGTCCGTCGTGACGACAATCCATTCCGGGGTCACAAGAGGCATCCCTGCAGACAACTTGTCTGTCTTCAGCCACCAGCTCAGCGCCTTGCGCACTGCTGGGTCCAAGGGAAGGCGTACAGCATAATCCTCCGACACCGGAGTCCAGCGCTGCAGCAGAGAGAGTTGAAGTGGTCTCATATGAGCCCTGGCCCAGGGCACTACTTCCATCGTGGCCGTCATAGAGCCCAACAGCTGCACATAGTCCCAAGCCCGAAGAGGAGAGGCTACTAGGAACTGGTCCACCTGAGCCTGAAGTTTGACAATCCGATTGTCCGGCAGGAACACTCTGCCCACTTGGGTGTCGAATCGAACTCCCAGATACTCCAGGGACTGAGTCGGGCACAGCTGGCTTTTCTCCCAGTTGATGATCCACCCCAGGGAGCTCAAAAGAGCAATCACCCGGTCCACAGCTTTGCCGCACTCTGCATAAGAGGTGGCTCGGATCAACCAGTCGTCCAGATAAGGATGGACTTGTACTCCTTCCTTTCGCAGGAAGGCCGCGATGACCACCATTACTTTGGAGAAAGTCCGCGGAGCAGTAGCCAACCCGAACGGGAGGGCTATGAACTGGAAGTGTCGGCCCAGGACTGCAAAACGCAGAAAGCGTTGATGAGGAGGCCAGATGGGAATATGCAAGTACGCTTCCTTGATGTCCAAGGATGCCAGGAACTCCCCTGCCTTCACTGCCGCTATAACAGAGCGGAGAGTCTCCATGCGAAAGTGCCGAACTTTCAAGGCCCGATTGACCCCTTTGAGGTCGAGGATAGGCTGTACAGAACCTCCTTTCTTTGGTACCACAAAGTAAATGGAGTAACGTCCCTTGCCAAGCTGATTTTCTGGCACCGGAACGACCGCACCCAGGCGGATCAGATTGTCCAAGGTCTGCTGCACTGCCACAGCTTTGATCGGAGACTTGCAGGGAGAGAGTACAAACCCGTCTCTTAAGGGTCGGCAGAACTCTAGCTTGTAGCCGTCTCTGATGACTTCCAGCACCCAAGCGTCTGAAGTTACCCTGGTCCACTCGCCCAGAAACGAGGACAGGCGTCCTCCAATCTGCACTGGGCCATGGACCAGGACCCCGTCATTGGGCACGAGACCCTGGGGGAGGACCGGAGGGCGCACCTCCGGGACGGCGGTCTCTGCGAAAGGAATGCTGCTTGGGGGAGAAGTTCATCTTGAAGGAAGAGGGGGCAGAGGAGCCCGACTTGCCCGGGCGGTACCGACGGGCTTCCTGAAACCGTCCTCTGGAGATACCGGGGTGAGCACTGGCCCGAGCCCTGACCTCTGGTAACCTCTTGCCCTTAGACGTGCCGAGATCGGTCACAATTTTGTCCAGCTCGACCCCAAAGAGCATCTTGCCTTTAAAAGGCAACTTAGCCAGGCGGGACTTAGAGGCGTGGTCCGCAGACCAATGTTTCAGCCAAAGCCACCGCCGCGCAGAGACTGTCTGAGCCATACCTTTAGCCGAGGCTCTCAAGACATCATACAGTAAGTCTGCCAAATAAGCCAAGCCCGATTCCAGGGCCGGCCAATCAGCCCTCAAGGAAGGATCCGAGGGGGAAGCCCGCTGCACAATCGTCAGGCACGCCCTGGCCACATAGGAGCCGCAAACTGAGGCCTGCAAACTTAAGGCAGCCGCCTCGAAGGACGACCTTAAGGCCGCCTCCAATCTTCTGTCTTGGGCATCCTTTAGGGCCGTGCCACCTTAAGTACATAAGTACATAAGTAGTGCCATACTGGGAAAGACCAAAGGTCCATCTAGCCCAGCATCCTGTCACCGACAGTGGCCAATCCAGGTCAAGGGCACCTGGCACGCTCCCCAAACGTAAAAACATTCCAGACAAGTTATACCTAAAAATGCGGAATTTTTCCAAGTCCATTTAATAGCGGTCTATGGACTTGTCCTTTAGGAATCTATCTAACCCCTTTTTAAACTCCGTCAAGCTAACCGCCCGTACCACGTTCTCCGGCAACGAATTCCAGAGTCTAATTACACGTTGGGTGAAGAAAAATTTTCTCCGATTCGTTTTAAATTTACCACACTGTAGCTTCAACTCATGCCCTCTAGTCCTAGTATTTTTGGATAGCGTGAACAGTCGCTTCACATCCACCCGATCCATTCCACTCATTATTTTATACACTTCTATCATATCTCCCCTCAGCCGTCTCTTCTCCAAGCTGAAAAGCCCTAGCCTTCTCAGCCTCTCTTCATAGGAAAGTCGTCCCATCCCCACTATCATTTTCGTCGCCCTTCGCTGTACCTTTTCCAATTCTACTATATCTTTTTTGAGATACGGAGACCAGTACTGAACACAATACTCCAGGTGCGGTCGCACCATGGAGCGATACAACGGCATTATAACATCCGCACACCTGGACTCCATACCCTTCCTAATAACACCCAACATTCTATTCGCTTTCCTAGCCGCAGCAGCACACTGAGCAGACGGTTTCAGCGTATCATCGACGACGACACCCAGATCCCTTTCTTGATCCGTAACTCCTAACGCGGAACCTTGCAAGACGTAGCTATAATTCGGGTTCCTCTTACCCACATGCATCACTTTGCACTTGTCAACATTGAACTTCATCTGCCACTTGCACGCCCATTCTCCCAGTCTCGCAAGGTCCTCCTGTAATCGTTCACATTCCTCCTGCGACTTGACGACCCTGAATAATTTTGTGTCATCGGCGAATTTAATTACCTCACTAGTTATTCCCATCTCTAGGTCATTTATAAATACATTAAAAAGCAACGGACCCAGCACAGACCCCTGCGGGACCCCACTAACTACCCTCCTCCACTGAGAATACTGGCCACGCAATCCTACTCTCTGCTTCCTATCTTTCAACCAGTTCTTAATCCATAATAATACCCTACCTCCGATTCCATGACTCTGCAATTTCTTCAGGAGTCTTTCGTGCGGCACTTTGTCAAACGCCTTCTGAAAATCCAGATATACAATATCAACCGGCTCCCCATTGTCCACATGTTTGCTTACCCCCTCAAAAAAATGCATTAGATTGGTGAGGCAAGACTTCCCTTCACTAAATCCGTGCTGACTTTGTCTCATCAGTCCATGTTTTTGTATATGCTCTGCAATTTTATTCTTAATAATAGCCTCCACCATCTTGCCCGGCACCGACGTCAGACTCACCGGTCTATAATTTCCCGGATCTCCTCTGGAACCCTTCTTAAAAATCGGAGTAACATTGGCTACCCTCCAGTCTTCCGGTACTACACTCGATTTTAGGGACAGATTGCATATTTCTAACAGTAGCTCCGCAAGTTCATTTTTTAGTTCTATTAATACTCTGGGATGAATACCATCAGGTCCCGGTGATTTACTACTCTTCAGCTTGCTGAACTGACCCATTACATCCTCCAAGGTTACAGAGAATTTGTTTAGTTTCTCCGACTCCCCCGCTTCAAATATTATTTCCGGCACCGGTGTCCCCCCCAAATCCTCCTCGGTGAAGACCGAAGCAAAGAATTCATTTAATTTCTCCGCTACGGCTTTGTCCTCCTTGATCGCCCCTTTAACACCATTTTCGTCCAGCGGCCCAACCGACTCTTGGGCCGGTTTCCTGCTTTTAATGTATCTAAAAAAATTTTTACTATGTATTTTTGCTTCCAACGCTAATTTCTTCTCAAAGTCCTTTTTTGCCCTCCTTATCTCCGCTTTGCATTTGGCTTGGCATTCCTTATGATCTATCCTGTTACTTTCAGTTGGTTCTCTTCTCCACTTTCTGAAGGATTGTTTTTTGGCTCTAATGATTTCCTTTATCTTACTGTTTAGCCACGCCGGCTGACGTTTAGTCTTTTTTCCCTTTTTTCTAATACGTGGAATATATTTGTCCTGAACCTCCAGGATGGTGTTTTTTAAACAGCATCCACGCCTGATGCAAGTTTTTTACTCTGCGAGCTGCTCCTTTCAGTCTTTTTTTCACCATTTTTCTCATTTTGTCGTAATCACCTTTTCTATAGTTAAACGCTAGCGTACTTGATTTCCTAGTTTCACTTCCTTCAATGCCAATATCAAAACCGATCATATTATGATCACTGTTATCAAGCGGCCCTCGTATCGTTACCCCCTGCACTAGATCATGAGCACCACTAAGGACTAAGTCTAGTATTTTTCCTTCTCTTGTCGGCTCCTGAACTAGCTGTTCCATGAAGCTGTCCTTGATTTCATCAAGAAATCTTATGTCCCTTGCGTGTACAGATGTTACATTAACCCAGTCTATATGCGGGTAATTGAAATCCCCCATTATTATTGTGTTGCCCAGTTTGTTTGCGTCCCTGATTTCCTTTAACATTTCCGCATCCGTCTGTTCGTCCTGGCCAGGCGGACGGTAGTACACTCCTATCACTATCCTTTTCCCCTTTGCACATGGAATTTCAATCCACAGTGATTCCAAGGAGTGTTTTGTTTCCTGCAGAATTTTCAATCTATTTGATTCAAGGCTCTCGTTAATATACAATGCTACCCCTCCACCAATCCGATTCACCCTATCACTACGATATAATTTGTACCCCGGTATGACAGTGTCCCACTGGTTATCCTCCTTCCACCAGGTCTCAGAGATGCCTATTATATCTAATTTTTCATTTAGTGCAATATATTCCAACTCCCCCATCTTATTTCTTAGGCTCCTGGCATTCGCATATAGACATTTCAAACTATGTTTGTTGTTCCTAAGTACATCATGCTTAGTACTTGACAGTATTAATTGGCAATCTTTTGTCTGATTTTTATTGTTATTTAAAGATACCCGATCTACTACAATCTCTTTTGCAACCTCACTATCAGGATACTCTATCTTCCCTGTTATGGTGATATCTTTGAAAGATACCTTATCCCGAACCATGCTCTTTTGAGCGACTGTCGGCCTTCCCCCCATTTCTAGTTTAAAAGCTGCTCTATCTCCTTCTTAAACGCCGATGCCAGCAGCCTGGTCCCACTCTGGTTAAGATGGAGCCCATCCTTTCGGAATAGGCTCCCCCTTCCCCAGAATGTTGCCCAGTTCCTAACAAATCTAAAGCCCTCCTCCCTGCACCATCGTCTCATCCACGCATTGAGACTCTGGAGCTCTGCCTGTCTCTTGGGCCCTGCGCGTGGCACAGGTAGCATTTCAGAAAATGCTACCCTGGAGGATCTGGATTTCAGCTTTCTACCTAAGAGCCTAAATTTTGCTTCCAGAACCTCTCTCCCACATTTTCCTATGTCATTAGTACCCACATGTACCAAGACAGCCGTCTCCTCCCCAGCACTATATAAAATCCTATCTAGGTGACGCGTGAGGTCCGCCACCTTCGCACCAGGCAGGCAAGTCACCAGGCGATCCTCACGTCCACCAGCCACCCAGCTATCTATATGCCTAATGATCGAATCACCAAGTACAACAGCTGTCCTAACCTTTCCCTCCCGGGCAACATTTGGAGATATATCCTCAGTGCGAAAGGATAATACATCCCCTGGTGGGCAGGTCCTGGCTACAGGAGTACTTCCTACTTCACCAGGGTGATGCTCTCCTTCTAGGAGACCTCCCTCCTCCAAGGTAGCACAGGGGCTACCTGACTGGAGGTGGGACTTCTCTACAACATCCCTGTAGGTCTCCTCTATGTACCTTCCACCGGCAACGCCGTTTTCTTAGTCACCGCAGTGATTAAAGAATCCACAGTAGGCCAAAGAAAGGCCTCCCGTTCACTTTCAGGCAAAGGATAGAGGCGGGACATAGCCCTAGCCACTTTGAGGCTCGCTTCCGGGACATCCCATTGAGCCGAAATTAAGGTGTGCATGGCATCATGCATGTGGAAGGTTCTAGGCGGGCGCTTCGTCCCCAGCATAATGGCGGAGCCAACAGGGGCTGAGGGAGAGACATCCTCCGGAGAGGAAATCTTCAAAATGCTCATGGCCTGCACTAACAGGTTGGGCAAATCCTCTGAGCGAAAGATCCGCGCTGCAGAGGGGTCATCCGCTCCATCCAAGCGGGAATCCGTCTCCTGCAAGGAATCCCCAAAGGACCGTTGGGAGAACTCAGATACGCTGCCCTCATCTACATCAGAGGAAACAGAGTCCTCTAAGGCCTGGGAATCCACCCGAGGGCGTTTACTTCTGGGGGCCTCAACCCCTTTATCGGACAAGGGAGAAGGGGCAGCGTTTTGCATAAGGAAGGCCTGATGCAGCAGCAAAATAAACTCGGGGGAGAAACCCCCCAGACTGTGCACTTCAGCAGCCTGGGCCACAGCCCTAGACGCACCCTCAACCGGCGCTCGCAAGAGCGGGGGAGAAACATGCTGTGCATCCAAGATGGCGTCCGGCGCGACACTCTGCGAAGGAGCCGCGCGGGAAGTACGGCGCTTAACTTTAGCCGCTTTTTTGCCGTCGCCCAAATCAAGGGCGGCCATGGCATTAACTTCTCCCAGCTCAAGGGCGGCCCAAGAAGAAGCCGTCCAAGCAGAATGGCCGGCCAAGATGGCGGAGGCGAGCAGCGGGGGATGGGCGTTTATGGCGGGAAAAACCGCCGTACCGGAGGAAGACCCGGGACACTGACCGGCCTCCGAACTGACACCCAACAAGGGCGAATCAGACTTTAAGACCCCCGCATCCCCGCTAGAAGCGCACACGTGGTCCGGGGAGCGATTCTTCGCGCCTTCGCCCTCTGACGCCATAGGCCACGTGGAGATCGATCGGGGAACCCCCTGCCCGCTATAAAAAGGTAAAAATTACCTGCTTCTCGCTCCGAGCTGTAACGACCTGGTGTCCCAGTGAGTAGCTGCAATAAACGTTTAAATAAACGTCGAAATAAACGCCCTTAAGGACGTTCAAAATTTTTTTTTTTTTTTTAACGGAGCCAGCGGGAGGGGGGAGAAAAGGAGGGACCTGGCGCCACCAGGTTTGCACTTGCTCAAGAAGAGCCCTCAACCCTAGGCACTCAACAAAACCTAAAAATTAGGCTTGGAGACCTAGCCAGAGCTGCTGCTGTGTGTGACCACCACCTGCTGAGATAGAGAACATACTGAGGAGTTTCCGGCAGCACATGACCACATATAGGGAGGCAAAAGCTTTGCTCTCTATCTCCACCTGCTGGTAGATGGACACAACCCACCAGTCTATGGATTGATCAGCATGATGATATGGAACGGTGTCTTGTAAGCCACATTGAGCCTGCTAGTGTGTGGGGAAATGGGGGATACAAATATTGCAAATAAATAAATAAACTCTCCTATTATTGTTGCCTTCTTTAATACTTTGTGCTGTCATGATAAATCTATTTCTATTTTTATAAACTTTGGGCCTTGTGTCAGTATAATTGCACTGCAGACTTGGATCCACATTGGAACATAAAATTGGTCTAATCTTAATTATAATACAGTTCTAGTTCCCAATTGTCCGGCCCTCTGAACAGGGTTGCCAGGTGGAAAATTTTTTTTCCACCCAAACGAGCCCAAAACCAGCCCAAAGTCAAACCTCGCCCCTGACACCCCCACCCCTGCCGTCATCAACCCCGCCCCCGCTGTCATCAACCCCCCCCTGCCGTCACCGGCCCCGCCTCCCCGTCATCGGCCCCGCCCAGAACGTCACTAACCCCGCCCGAAACGTCACTAACCCCGCCCAAAATGCCACTAGCCCCGCCCCGAAAAAACTGCGAAAGACCCCAAAAGAAGCCCAAAAAACCGCAACCCACCGCGGGCAAAAATTTCCCACGGCGGGTCGCGGAAAACCGCCCAATTGGGCGGGAAAACCGCCCACTTGGCAACACTGCCTCTGAATGAAGGTGGGGTAATCTGTTCAGCCCCACAGGCCCCTGGGCAATAAGGGTAATGGGCTCCTAACTATAAAGTGATTAAAGTAGATGGAAGCTAGGGGAAGGTGGGCCCCTGGGCACTGCTCTATTGTCCAGGGGCATAGCCAGACAGATGAGTTTGTGTAGGCTTGAGCCCAAGGTAGGTGGGCGGGCATGGAATTTGTACCCCTTCTATCCCTGGCCCCCCTCTGCTCTGTTTTCCTCTCTGCTCTTCATCCCTCCCTCAACCTCAAGCCCAAAATATTACATACCTGAGCTGATGGGGATCCACCAAAGAGCACTGCACCTAATCCTCCTCAGGCAATCCATGCTCTTCCAAATAGAAGCCAGCAGCGCTTTCCTAGAGCTGATGCGGCCAGCAGGCTTTGCGATCTCGGTGCTTGCGCAAGTGTGAAAACTGAGCATGTGTAGAGGGGCAGGTGTTTGATGTCAGCTCGAGGCAAGTGCTGCCAGCTGCCATTTCGAAGAGCAGTGTGCTGCTGCGGCTAAGAAAGCAAATAGAATGTTAGGTATTATTAGGAAAGGAATGGAAAACAAAAATGAGGATGTTATAATGCCTTTGTATCGCTCCATGGTGCGACCGCACCTCGAATATGGTGTTCAATTCTGGTCGTTGCATCTCAAAAAAGATATAGTGGAATTAGAAAAGGTGCAGAGAAGGGTGACAAAAATGATAAAGGGGATGGGACGACTTATTTATTTTATTTATTGCATTTGTATCCCACATTTTCCCACCTCTTTGCAGGCTCAATGTGGCTTACAATACATCATGAATAGTGGAAATAAGAAGAGACTGTGAGGAAAGGCTAAAGCGGCTAGGGCTCTTCAGCTTGGAGAAAAGGCGGCTGAGGGGAGATATGATAGAGGTCTATAAAATAATGAGTGGAGTTGAACGGGTAGATGTGAAGCATCTGTTCACGCTTTCCAAAAATACTAGGACTAGGGGGCATGCGAAGAAGCTACAATGTAGTAAATGTAAAACGAATCAGAGAAACTTTTTCTTCACTCGTGTAATTAAACTCTGGAATTCGTTGCCAGAGAATGTGGTAAAGGCGGTTAGCTTAGCGGAGTTTAAAAAAGGTTTGGACGTCTTCCTAAAGGAAACGTCCATATTCCGTTATTAAATGGACTTGGGGAAAATCCACTATTTCTGGGATAAGCAGTATAAAATGTTTTGTACATTTTTAGGATCTTGCCAGGTATTTGTGACCTGGATTGGCCATTGTTGGAAACAGGATGCTGGGCTCGATGGAACTTTGGTCTTTCCCAGTATGGCAATACTTATGTACTTATGAGCACTGGCTGCCTCAGGAGGAGGAAGAAATCTTCTGCTGGCGGGCTTTGAACTGCCATTTGGAAGTGCAGTGGCTGCCTGTGGAGAAAGAGGCAGAAATCTTCAGCTGGTGGGGTCCGAGGATCTCTGCCAGTTAGTGGGCCTGAGTCCAAATTGGATGGGCCCTGGCCCGCTTGTGGCCATGCCACTGCTATGGTAAGTCTGCTCTGCTAGAGAGAGTATAGTAGTTAGATACTCAATGGCACTATCTGCTTAAAGTGCTGCTGAATATCTGTTCCTT
This sequence comes from Microcaecilia unicolor, assembly GCF_901765095.1. Lineage (NCBI taxonomy): Eukaryota > Metazoa > Chordata > Amphibia > Gymnophiona > Siphonopidae > Microcaecilia > Microcaecilia unicolor. Next base: position 59,268,852 of record NC_044039.1, read on the forward strand.
TGCCAATGAATCAACGTATGATTGGGCAAGTCATCTAACTCTTTGTTCCAAATACAAAAACTGTGAGCCCACTACGGCCAGAAAAGTACCCGCATATTAAAAACTGTATGGTTAGAAAACAATAGAATAACCATACTGTCAGATCAATGTTCCATCTAGCCCAGTAACCTGTTTCCAACAGTGGCCAATTCAGGTCAAAAGTACCTACAGAAACCCAAATGGTAGCAACATAGTGATTTTCTCATGTATGTCCCAATAGCAGACTACGGACTTTTCCTGCAGGAACCTGTACCATATCAAACTTCCTAAAGCTAGTCACAGATATTATCACCTCTTTTACTAGACCAAAGTTTTTTTTTTTTGTGCCTCTTAAATTAATTGTCATCTAGGGGAGCTGAGCCTCATTGAAAAATGGGATGGAACAGCAAAAGAAACTGGCCTTCATACACGGATTTTAATGGATTCACACACACGCACGCACGCACGCGCGCGCGCGGCGAAGTTGCCGTACAACATGGCGCCTCACACTAGCAACTGTAGTACAGGAACACCAGGCGCTTTGCGGCGGCGAACGGTCGGGGTGCCGGGGTCTGAGTTACAAAGGGGAGCTCATACCACTGCTGCTGCCGCCTAGTTTGCTTGTTTGTATCTGCCGGCACCCCCCCCTTTTTTTTTTTTTTGCTGGATTAGTATGGTGGCAGCTTTGTTAAAAAGAGAAAAAAAAATCCCGACCCTGTGATAACAAGAAAAAACTAAGGGGGCAAAACATGGATCCCAACAGAATTATCCAGGCGCTGAAGGGTACTATAGATCCCAAGCTCCGGATAGCGTCGGAAAATGAACTCAACCAGGTTGGTGTTATGTTGCTCTGTACCTGCTGTAGGGCCCACCCCGCTGTGCCTTTCAAGAACTAGCTGGGGGAGGGAAGAATATACCGCTTGCGGGCCTAATGCTTTGTCTTTGGCTCCCGGACCCTTGTGAGTCGCCGAGAGATCGACAACACAGTGCCTTTAAGTGGCCCTCAGGCGATTACCCAGAGCCTCTGAAAAAAGTTTTATATACTTTGGCGGTGATGTAAAATTAGCATAGGTTTTAGTGGCAACAGTGTAATTGATCACTCACTTTTCTGTACCCTTCTGGAAATGATGTAGAACCAAACTAAGTATGTGGCGGGAAATAATCCCCGCCAGTACAACAAAATCTTTTTTTTTTGGACAACTTCCACAGTGTGCATTGAAGCATGGGTTGTCAAGTCAGTTGTATCTAAAGTGAATAAGGTCCAAAGATGAGCATACAATGTTATGTTCCGTAGCACAAGTAGCATTAGATGGCCCCACCTCAAGCCTTGCTGGCCCATGCATACCGTTGATGTTTTCTAGCTGGATAATCCCAAATTGAGACCCTGCAGTCTAATCAGTACCCTCCTGTGTATCCAATAGACAGATAAGTGACTGCATATCCAGACCTCCTGAATTCCAGGAGAGACTTAAGGTATATTTGAAATTTCTTTATTGATTTAAATATAAAACAATATAGAAAGGCAAAATGATACAGATTTTCTATCCAAGAAAAAAAAAAAGGAAACAGGTATACGTAATGGGATAACAATAGTCAACGCACTTCCTGTTCACAATCTAAAGGGGGGGGGGGGGGTGCGACATTGTTTCTTATAGCCTCTTCCTCATCTCAAACAAGGAGATTTAATAAACAGGATTAGAAGTGAGCCTATCAAGTCCACTGTAAGCAAGGAAGCCAATTAGGACAGTCTAGGTTTCCCCTTCCCAGCGCAGCCGTCTTCTCCGTTCATGCAAAACAAAGCAAGGAAACCTATGAGCTGCTGCCAAGTCTAAAGCTTTTTCAATTGCATAGGCAGTGCTTTAAAAGGTGGAGGACAAGAGAGTTTTTGTTTTATTTATTTATTTTTTTTTTTACTTATTGGACAGCTTTTTAATTTATGTGAAAGCTTCCCATATAAATATCATGAAATAACAATTGAATATCACTAAAACAGCTTAAAAATTATTGTAGCTGGTAGAAACAGCAATTTTAAACTCTGTATTTTGTGCTAATTTTTCTACACTAAAAACTAACTAAATAAATATATTGTATACAATACAGATGGCCAAATTTCAGTGAGGATATCCTGTTTCCTGATGGATTCATGTTAAATGTTGTTGTAATCTGCCACAGGAAGCCTGGTGTTATAAAGATGATGGAATATATTGAAATTAAATGGAAGTAGAATTAAACTCTTTTCATTGGGGCACATGGAATCACATCTTCATCTGTTTTGTAGAAGTTTACCTTTTAGATACACAAATGAATTATTCTGTTGTTTGAGCATGTTTCAGTAGTTTCAGGGACAAGTGGTTTATAACTCAAAATAATAAAAATATTTTCTGTCAAACAGATCTCTCATTTGTTGAAACATAACTAAATGGGCTATAAGCCCCTAATGCAGTCCATTGGTTTTCTTATATTTTGTTCTTGTGATGGCTTATACTGTGCCAAAACTGGAAGTACAGTAAGACAGAATAATAGATTTCAGTAACATTCATTATGTTTTTATGTTTTAAACCTCATTAGGCATTACCTGTCACGGTCGTGCCCTGGTTTCAAGCTCTCAGTCATCTTGCCCCCTGGTGGCCAGGCCTGGTGGCTGCATGGGATTGTCTGTGAGCTGTTTCCCGTTCCAGACTTCAGCCCAGTCCAGTCCGAATCTTCCGGCCTGCCAGACTTGCTTGTCTTATTTGAGCCTGCACAGCACCCGTAGCTGCCTGGTGATTGCTGCAGCTGAATCTCAGCTGCTGCTGGGCTTATTAGCCATTTGGAAACTCTCTGCTTTGCCTTTGCATCACCTGGTTTGTTGGTGCTTGCTGCACTTCTGCCTAGTCTAGTTTATAGTCTGTATTCTTGCCTGATTCTAGTTTAGTCTTTGTGTAGCTTCTTTTACTGTATTGCTTGTTTCCCAGTATTGTTTTTTGTTTGTATGTCTTTGTCTAGTTCTAGGTTGTCTGTGTTTCTTGTTCAGTGGCTGCCTGGCAGCTTTCAGTCCTGTCCCTTATCTATCAGTGTTTGTTCCCTGTTTCAGTGGCTGCTTGCAGCTTTCAGTTCTGTCCATTGTCTGTCTGAGAGTCCTAGTCTAGTATTCTGTCTAGCCTCCCTGTGTGTTCTAGTCCCTGTGTGTATCCTGTTGGTATCCAGTTCCGGCCCTGTCCGGTAAGTCCTGCCGGCCACCTGCATTCAGGGGCTCAATTCCTGAGGAACGGTGTTCACGTGCAGGTGAAGTCTAGCTGGCCCTGTCAGAGTTCTGCCTTATCCCTGTGTGGGGTGGTTTTGCCTGCCACTGCTGCTCCTCGGCAGTGGCCCAAGGGCTCACAAACCTAGTTCCAGCTTTGAAGATGTGACAGAATGCAAAGGACATGAGCTCGGTGAAACCTTCCTTCCTGCAGGGCGTTTCGCCCATGTATTTCTTCCCTTATTGTAGGATGCCTCTCAGCCCTAGGGCAGCTCCTGGGTCCAGTTCGGGTTCCGGTCTCGACCCAGTTTCTGACCTTTTTTGTGGGATATTGCTCCAGCAGTACTGTGACAAACTTTGTTCTGACCCCTTGAAGAATACCCCTGAAGCTGCTGCGGAGCAGGAACGCCTCAGGGGGCTTGGTTTCCTTTTCAACCCAGTTTCTGCCATTGATCCTAAGATCTTGCTCTTTAAGTATCGTAACCTGCTTACTTCCCGATCCAGGCTTGTGGGACACTCCTGAAGTGGACGCAGAAAGAAAGCGTTGTGGTAGTCCCGGGGTTTTGGCTCGCCTGCCGCCTTCCTGGAGGCCCGGTCTAGTTTCTGCTCCGAGTTTCATCCAAGTCGCTGTGTCCACGCGTAGTTCCAGTTCCAGCCAAGATGCTGAGTCCGGATCAAGTTGAGGTTCCGGCCAAACTGCTGAGTCCGAGCTGAGTTCCAGCTCCAGCCGAGATGCGGAGTCCGAGCCGAGTTCCAGCTCCAGCCGAGTTACTGAGTCCATGCCAAGTTGCAGTTCCGGCCAAGAAGCTGAATCCACTCCAAGGTCCAGTACCAGCCAAGATGCCAAGTCTACGTCGGGTGCTGAGTCCATGCTGAGTTCCAGGTCCAGCCAAGCCGCTGAGTCCACGCTGAGTTCCAGTTCCAGTCAAGAGGCTGAGTCCGAGCCAAGTTTCAGTTCCAGCCATGAGGCGAAGGCAAGTCCTTATGCCAGTTCGGGTTCCAGTCTTAACTCCTGTTCAAATTCCAGCCAAGCTACTCCTGGTCATGTTTGGAAGTCCCTCCTTAGGTTTCACCATTGTTACCCATGGAGACCTGAATTCCCCGTGGAGGTCGGGGGGGGGGGGGCCTTGAGGGGGAGGTACTGTCACGGTTGTGCCCATGTTTCGTGCTCTCCTTCCTCTCACCACCTGGTGGCCAGACCTGGTGGCTGCAATGGACTGTCTGGTTATTGTCACCCTTTCCAGATTTCAGTCCGGTCCGGATCTTTTGGGCTGCCAGACTTGCTTGCTTTGGTTGAACCTACACAGCACCCGTAGTTGCTTGGTGATTGCTGCAGCTTGAGCCTCAGCTGCTGCTGGACTTATTAGCCATTTTGAAACCTTTCTGCTTTGCCTTTGCATCGCCTTAGGCCCTGGTTTGTTGGTGCTTGTTGCACTTCAGATTTGTGGGGATTCTTGCCTGAAATTCTTGTCTGTTTTCAGTTAGTCTGTGTGTAGTTAGATTAGGTTGTGGGTTGTTTGCTAGTCTTGTCTCTGGGTTATAGTTTTGTGTTTAGTTCTTGTCTGCTTGTGTCTTAGTGGCTGCTCTGCAGCTTTCAGTTCTGTGTCTTGTTAATCGGTGTTTTGTTCCCTGTTTTAGTGGCTGCTTGCAGCTTTCAGTCCTGTCCTTTAGTTTTTCCTTTCCCTGCCTTGCTGCCCCTGTTTATTCTTTTTCCCTCTGACCCTCAGTCCCTGTTCAGCCTAGCTGGGATTCTCTTCCTGCCCTGTCCTATAAGTCCTGCCGGCCGCCTGCAGCCAGGGGCTCAACTCCTGGTGAAAGGTGGCCATGTGCAGGTGAAGCCTAACTGTCAGAGTTCTGCCCTGTCTCTGGTGTAGGGTGGTTTTGCCTGCCTCTGCCGCTCCTCGGCAGTGGCCCAAGGGCTCACAAACCTAGTTCCAGCTTTGAAGACGTGACTTTACCTGAATACCCTTCCAATGCTATACTTTATGTAAGCAAGAGGTGCTCAGCAATTACAACTTTGCTTGGAAATTAATGTCTGGCTTTTATTTAGCTCAAATGAATAGGTACACAATTAACAAATGTAATTATGGTCTGATCAAAGAAATATCAATAAGATGTTATATTTAATGTTTCCACACAGAATCAATACCACATATTTACTCTAGCTTACCCCCAGTTTGGTTAATGGACTTAGACTTTACTGGCCTGAAAACAAGTAGTACTGTTCCAAGAAGAGTCTAATTTTAAAACAGAATTTAATTGTAGCAGCAATTTCTGATGTTAGCTCAATCTGAATAGGAATGTATCACCTTTTCCTAGGGAGAGATCCTGGCTCTCTCTCCCCTCCCCCTCCCCCCCCCACTTGGCAAGACATCTTTCTCCATGGCAAATCTTTCCAGTCCCTCTTGTAGGCTGGAGTCTACCAATCTTTCATCTACTCGCTCTCTTACACTCATATCCAAGCTGTCCCACGTTATAAGGATTTGTCTCCATGGCCATTAATAGTATGTCCTGTCATTGGCTGTTGATAGGCTAACATGGAAGTAAATAGTTTGGCAATTTATGATTGGTCCAGCTTAATGAGGATTATGTCATGGGAATTGGTCCTATGATGCAAAGGCCTAGTCAGCTTAAGCATTCACAACCCATTCTTTGATAGGCCCATCAAAGAAGAGTTTCTACAGACCTATCCTCTGACCATCTTCATGGGTGGGCATAATTATCCAAGATCATCATGATCCTACTGACCTTTCACCACAGTTCTTCTGTCTCATGTCACCTAGAATAAACAGTCCAGCTCCACAATGCACATTGGTACACCAGCCTGGATCAATAATACTGACAGCTTAATTCTCCTTAAAACACAGTTCAAGCCAGGTCTGGACAGCTGAAGCAAAGCCTAATTTAACCTAACTTGCCTATAGGCCCCAAACTATCCCAAAACTAACCACAACATGAGGACAAGCAGGAATATAGTTGTCATATGTAGATGATATCATCAACATAGCACCAGTGTGGACGCTGCCCATCATTCTTTCAGCTTCTGGAAGCCTTTGGCAGGCCTGACCATGCATGTACATGTGCCTTCAAAGCTGCCTGACTCACACAGGACCCTCAGTTTTGTTTTCTCCATGGAACTCTACAGATGTGTCTTTCTCATCTCTGATGCATGTTTTTCAGAGGTTGGGGCTCTTCAGCTTGGAAAAGAGACAGATGAGGGGAGATATGTTTGAGGTTCTCAAAATCCCGAGTGGTCTAGAATGAGTAGAATTAAATCGATTTTTTTTTACTCGTTCCAAAAGTACAAACAGTAGGGGACACTCAAGGAAATTACATGGAAATACTTTTAAAACAAATAGGAAATATTTTTTTCACTCAATGAAGAATTAAGCTCTGGAACTCTTTTACGGAGGATGTAGTAACAGCGGTTAGCATATCTGGGTTTTAAAATGGTTTGTACAAGTTCCTGGAGGAAAAGGCCGGTCTTGGGGAAGCAACTGCTTGCCACGGGATTGGTAGCATGGAGTGTTGCCACGATTTGGGTTTGTGCCAGGTACTTGTGACCTGGCTTGGCCATTGTTGGAAACACGATACTTGGCTGGATGGACCATTGGTCTGACCCAGTATGTCTACTCTTATTTTCTTATATAATAGAAAGATCCTTCCCAGGCTTAGGGAGAACTATAATTTGGGCTTGGTGTAGAACATTGGACATTGGTGAGAAGTCTAAGGATCTTGCTACTCAAGAAGCTTGTAAAATTGTGCCCGATAGCCGTACGGGCCGGAGGCCTTCCCCAGCTTGTTAGTTTGAATCACCCAAGCTACTTCATCTTCCTGGAGTGGGGCATTCAGTTACTGATGGCTCCCATCATCGAGGGTAGGTACCACTCAAGTCTCCAAATACGCTCCACTATCAAGATCAATAGGGTCATCACGCTGATACAATTGGGAAAAGTAAGCTTTACAAATTTCCGCTATGCCAGCCTCTGAGTGGACCATGTCCCCTTGCCTATCTTTAAGTGGAAGGACTCGACTTGGGCCAGTCTACTGTTTAATGAGCCTAGCCAAGAGGCTTTCAGCTTTATTCCCTTGGTATTGATAAAATTTTGCAGACTTAACAGCTCTACAGCTGGTTGAAGGATAGGAAACAGAGAGTGGGGTTAAATGGGCAGTATTCACAATGGAGAAGGGTAGTTAGTGGGGTTCCTCAGGGGTCCGTGCTAGGACCGCTGCTTTTAAATATATTTATAAATGATTTAGAGATGGGAGTAACTAGCGAGGTAATTAAATTTGCTGATGACACAAAGTTATTCAAAGTCGTTAAATCGCGACAGGATTGTGAAAAATTACAAGAGGACCTTACGAGACTGGGAGACTGGGCGGCTAAATGGCAGATGATGTTTAATGTGAGCAAGTGCAAGGTGATGCATGTGGGAAAAAAGAACCCGAATTATAGCTACGTCATGCAAGGTTCCACGTTAGGAGTTACGGACCAAGAAAGGGATCTGGGTGTCGTAGTCGATAACACACTGAAACCTTCTGCTCAGTGTGCTGCTGCGGCTAAGAAAGCGAATAGAATGTTGGGTATTATTAGGAAAGGTATGGAAAACAGGTGTGAGGATGTTATAATGCCGTTGTATCGCTCCATGGTGCGACCGCACCTTGAGTATTGTGTTCAATTCTGGTCGCCGCATCTCAAGAAAGATATAGTAGAATTGGAAAAGGTGCAGCGAAGGGCGACTAAAATGATAGCGGGGATGGGACGACTTCCCTATGAAGAAAGACTAAGGAGGCTAGGGCTATACAGCTTGGAGAAGAGACGGCTGAGGGGAGACATGATAGAGGTATATAAAATAATGAGTGGAGTGGAACAGGTGGATGTGAAGCGTCTGTTCACGCTTTCCAAAAATACTAGGACTAGGGGGCATGCGATGAAACTACAGTGTAGTAAATTTAAAACAAATCGGAGAAAATTTTTCTTCACCCAACGTGTAATGAAACTCTGGAATTCGTTGCCGGAGAACATGGTGAAGGCGGTTAGCTTAGCAGAGTTTAAAAAGGGGTTGGACGGTTTCCTAAAGGACAAGTCCATAATCCGCCACTAAACTGACTTGGAAAAATCCAAAATCCCAGGAATAACATGTATAGAATGTTTGTACGTTTGGGAAGCTTGCCAGGTGCCCTTGGCCTGGATTGGCCGCTGTCGTGGACAGGATGCTGGGCTCGATGGACCCTTGGTCTTTTCCCAGTATGGCATTACTTATGTACTTATGTACAGTGAAGGAGCTGATTTAGTGTGGATTGGGTGACCGCCAACTGGGTCTTATTGGGAATCGAAGGATGGGACCCGCAAAACTGCCCATCTCTCTGCAATTGCTTTTCTAAGTGAAGAATGTCCTGATCTCTACCTCACTTTTTATGACTAGAGAAGGTGATTATCTCACTTCTAAGCACTGCCTTGGCTGTTTCCAAATACAGCACCGGGTCTTCTTCATGAAAATGATTATTCTTGATGAAAATCTTTCCATTTGTCCAGGATGTAATCGTTAAACTTCTCATCCTTATATAAGTCCAAGAGGAATTTCCATAGAGGCTTTGGGTTCGCCTCCCCACCCCAATCCAACAATACTTATATGAGGGCATGGTCAGAAATTTTGGTGGGGTCGATCTCAGCCACAAGTACTTTAGAAGAAAGTACCTGGGAAGTCTAAACATAATCGATCCGAGAAGGCATAGAATGGGCCCGGAATAGGTGGTGAAATCCCGTTCCGTAGGTGAAGAACCTGCCAGATACCAACAAATCAAAAGCATCACAGAAGGGGGGCGTTACAAGATGGCCGCCTGAGTATTGCTAGAGGAAACGAGTGGTAGCTGGAAACTTTTCTTCTCAACAACATGCCACATACCAAGAGAGGGGCAACGAAAAGCGCATTGCCGAAGGCTATGGCGTCGACCCCAGTGCAGCAGTCGCTCGATAGACTCTGGCAGAATATTCTACCAGTGACCGGCATGGCGAGGCCGCTGTTGAGCCCTGACGGAGGAGCGTCGGTGTTCCTAGGCTGCGAGGTTTCTCTCACGCCGCCGGAGTTGGTCCCGCCTCCTTGCCCTGCTTCGACTCGAGGGCCGGAAACACCGCTGGATGCGGAAGGCGCTGCTGGTGGGATTTCGGTTGGCAAGGCACCTCGAAGATCGGACGGGGAGGACTTAGGGTCCCAGGAAGAACCGGGAGAGATTACCCTGATAGTGGTCTGGAAGGCAGTACAGGCATTGACGTTAGCTGTTTCAAACTCAACAAGAGTTTGCTGTAATAGTGAGTAAAATTGAAAAATGTGATCAATCTTTGGAGAAAATTAAGAATGCTGTGGATGCCCAAATACAAAAGACACATGAGGAAATGACTGGTTTAAAATCCTCAGTGACGGCTTTAATTAAGGACAAACAAATAATTCGTAGGAAAATTGAGTCAATGGAGAACTATATTAGACGTTTGAATTTGAGACTTTTGAACTTTCCCATTTCTCCTTTATTGAAAGCAAATTAGCTATTTTCAATGTATTTGAAGGATATCCTGCAGTTACCAGATTCAACTTTACCTCCTTATACAAAAATATATTATTTACCTCAAAAGAAAGTTTCGTCTGTAGATTCTGCAGGATTGTTACAAGGGGAGGCTCAGAAACCTCAAAATTTAACTGCATTTCTTGAGGACTCGAATTTTGAGATTACAGACCTAGGAACATTGTTAGTTCAGTTTGTATTTGAGAAAGATTTGAATCATGTGTTTAAGTTATATATCAAGAACTCTGTTAAACTGTTTTATGGACAAAAAATCTGGATGTACCCTGATGTTGCGAAGGCAACTCAGGAGAGAAGGAGACAATTCTTGGATTTAAGACAGAATGTAAAAGCTTTGGGAGCATCTTTCTTGTTAGCTTATCCCTGTAAGTGTAGAGTTAACTTCCATGGAAATAAGTATGTTTTTTCTGATCCATTACAGCTAAATGTTTTTGTGCAAGCTAAGAGGATTCAGACCCCCACAGTGTAATAACATCAGACCAATTAAGATAGTTTGTGGAATAAAGGTTAGCCGATTTATTTAATTAATAGTTATGTTAAAAAAAAACTTCTCCTCATGTTTCTTAATGCCCCCCTCCCATATTTGAGGTCTAAGGAAGAATGAAAATTGTCACAATGTAGACAAGGAAGTGTATTGTAACTGATTCTTGAAATTATTGCCTTCTGTGTTTCCTATGCAAGTTGTTGTACTTGTGAAATTGAAAATCAATAAAGAATTTAAATTAAAAAAAAAAAAAAGTATCACAGAAGAGAGGAACCCTTTTGAGACATCTATCCTCCCTGTCCCGGTTACCTGAGTCCTATCCAACCCTGTTAAAGTCCTCTGCTAGAATCACAGGCATGTTGTCAAGGGTGTGACATATAAGTGTCATATAAAAGTACTTATTATAATCAGGTGCATAGATATTGCATAATAACAGGTGTCTCTCCAGAGTCACTTGTGCTATAATATTACGGCCCTCATGGTTGAAAATAATTTTTTTTTTCAAAAAGGAGTGGAAAACATGAAAAAGGATCTGCAGAAGCTAGAAGAATGGTCTAAGGTTTGGCAATTAAAATTCAATGCAAAGAAATGCAAAGTGACGCACTTAGGGTGTAGAAATCCACGGGAGACGTATGTGTTCGGCAGTGAGAGTGTGATATGTACGGATGGGGAGAGGGATCTTGGGGTGATAGTATCTGAGGATCTGAAGGCGACGAAACAGTGTGTTAAGGCGGTGGCCGTAGCTAGAAGGTTGCTAGGCTGTATAGAGAGAGGTGTGACCAGCAGAAGAAAAGAGGTTTTAATGCCCCTGTATAAGTCGTTGGTGAGGCCCCACCTGGGGTATTGTGTTCAGTTTTGGAGGCTGTATCTTGCTAAGGATTTTAAAAGAATTGAAGCGGTGCAAAGAAAAGCTACGAGAATGGTATGGGATTTGCGTTACAAGACATATGAGGAGAAACTTGCTGACCTGAACATGTATACCCTGGAGGAAAGGAGAAACAGGGGTGATATGATACAGATGTTCAAATATTTGAAAGGTATTAATCCGCAAACGAACCTTTTACGTAGATGGGAAGGCAGTAGAACTAGAGGACATGAAATAAGGTTGAAGGGGGGCAGACTCAAGCAAAATGTCAGGAAGTATTTTTTCACGGAGAGAGTGGTAGATAATTGGAATGCCCTCCTGCTGGAGGTGGTGGAGATGAAAATGGTAACGGAATTCAAAAATGTGTGGGATAAACATAAAGGAATCCTGTTCAAAAGAAATGGATCCTCAGAAGCTTAGCCGAGATTAGGTGGCAGAGCCGGTGAAATGGATCCTCAGAAGCTTAGCCGAGATTAGGTGGCAGAGCCGGTGATGGGAAGCGGGGCTAGTGCTGGGCAGACTTCTATGGTCTGTGCCCTGAAAATGGCAGAAACAAATCAAGGTCAGGTATACACAAAAAGTAGCACATATGAGTTTTTGTTGGGCAGACTGGATGGACCATGCCGTCATCTACTATGTTACTAAATGTGAAAAAGAAAGATGCCAGCTTTCTTAGCTACTGCAGGATTTTCAGTATAGTCTGCCACCCACCACCTCTTAAGCTTGCCATGTTCCAAGGAATCCAAGTATGTCTGTTGCAGGAAGGCTACAGAGGCCTTTTGCAGGTTAAGAGCACGCAAGATCTTCTGACGCTTGATGGGAGAGGAGACGGCCCCAACATTCAATGAGATGAGCTTAATTGTTAGAAGAGGAAAATTTACCATAGAGAACAAACCCAAAGCACCAGCTATAAGGATCAAAAGAAGAACCGTCCCAGAAATCAGTTCCTTCTGCTAGTAAAAACAGGCAGGGAGCATCCCCCCTCCAGACAAGCTATCCCAAAGATCCTGACACAATGAAGTACTCCAATCCTCACGTCCCTCCCCAGAGGTCATCCCCCATAACTAATATAAGAGACTAACCCCCATCTCCAGAGGTCATCACCCAGAATTAATATAGAAACTAACCCCCTCCCCCCCACCCTCCCACCCAACCAAATCCCCCTCCATCCCTATTGCATGCACGCACCCCCCTGTGTTACCACAACACTCAACACGATAACCACAAACCTCCCTGCACCATTCCCAAATGAGAACACATCCCCTCCATAAAGGGAGATATATGAACTGGGCCAGGAATAACAAAAGAGACAGAACCAGGCTTCATTTATAGGCTGAGCCGCAAAGCCCAATAGAAAACATTAGTGCCAAGTAAACCCAAGAATTAGTCACACACTCTGGTTCAGCTGCCTTCACACGTGGTGGCGACAAAGGCGCCCTCGCTTCCTCCACAGGGGGTGCAGGACCTGGCAGATGCCCAGAACTAAAATGCCGAAGTGGACACACTCAAGCTCCCAGAGGGTTGTTGCCCTGATTGGGCTTCTTGGGTCAAACTTTTCAACAAGCTCACTTCATTAGGAGTGGATAAAAACCTCTGCTTGCTGTTAACATTGAAGACCAATTTGGCAGGGTACCAAAGGTCCACCTGTAGCTCATTATCCTGCAAATCCTTTTAGTTTCCTGTGGCAACACATGGTCTCCAAGTTAAGATCAGGGTATATCCACAGCTCCTGACCATCATACTGAGTGATTTTCTGCTGTCAAGCTTGTTGAAGCACCAACTCAATCTCAGGGTAACGCAGTAGTTTGATGAACAGGGCTTGGGGGGGGGGGGGGGTTGATTCCAATCTGGGAGAGTCCTGAGTTCCATGTGCGCACATTCTATCTTGAGAAGGTGTCGCAGTCTCATGTGGGAAGGAGGCTTGCAGTAAAGACTGCATATATGCCACAGAAGATTTGCCTTTTACCCTCTGGGACTCCTAAAATATGGAGGTCAGAGCGTTTATTCCGATTTTTGAGGCTCTTGAGCTTCTCCTGCAGGTCTTCAAACCTCTGAGAGAACCGGGTGTGCTCCTGACAATCTTCTGCCCACTCTTCCAGGTCGTTCAGGCATACATCTGCCAAATGCAGCTGCATCGACAAAGCTTCCAGCCTTTGCGCAGGCAGGCAACCACAAGCTCAGTGATCTCCACTTTAGCTGCCCGGTTCCTTCAGAACAGTAGACCAACAACGTTTAAGTTCATCAGGGTCGGCATCATGACTTGAGACTACCCGCCGCAGAAATGCTAGGCGATCCATTTCCTTCAGGCTGTCCCATTTCTTTTGGCGCATGAGCCTACTATGCCGCATAAAGATCTTTAATGGACGTCGGAGCCTTGGTTTTCAAAAGCTTAGGCATAATCAAACACAGACCACGGCTCTCCTTAGCCTCCCATTTGATTTAGAATACAGCTGTGTGCTTTTGGGCTAAGCATCTCAATGTAAGATGACTAGATGGACAAAAAACACACCTATTATTTAAAAGTAATATGTAAATCATTTAGCTCTAAAAGTAAAAGTTAATTCAAACTATTTTGCCAATATCAATGTGATGGCAGTATCATCTGTTTCCAGTGTTGCAGAAAACATCGTTTTCCAATCACACAAGCCTTTACCACTCAACATTTCCTCATTATATACCCAGTGATGACACCTGACCTAGTAAAATTCCCAAAGGATGAAAGCTTTGCCATTCTCCTTTTAATAAACTTAAATAATGGACTCCAGTGGGAAGCTCCTCCCCTGTTCTATGTGTCCTAGGACATACAATGATGTGGCAGTAAACAGTCCAAGGGAAGTTCCAGAGAATGTCCAGGGAGAAAAGTGTGGTCAGGCATTTTGTCAGTTTACCGTTGGTCACTTCCAGTGGGTTCACTTTGCATCCCCCTTTTCAGAACTTTCCATTGGTCCAGTTCATCACTCTCATTAGCTTATCTTAGAGCACTGCGGGCTGCATATCCTTCCCAAGGATCTGAGTCAGCCTGGCCTCTTCTGTAAATACTTCCCTGAGCATATGCAAACATTACTGGTATTTCCCAAACAGCCTTTAAATGGTCCAACTCAAATATCAGACTTAAAAATAGCATCCAAAGGTAAATTAATAGGGAACCAGCTATGCCCTGTATCCTGTGGCCTATCACTGTATAATCATCTCAGAGTAATATGGCTCCCCTGCCTTCCATTTTAAAATCCTGTCTTAGCCTAAGTATCTCCTGTTATCCTATGAAATCTTTAATACATTTTGTTCCTAACAGTTTCGTGGCATTTTTAATGTGTGTCACATTTTGTATGCAGCCTTTGCTGTTGCACAAGAACATTTAGGAAGAACAGTAGCAACAACTGAAAATGTATGTCTATTAAAATAGTGTCACTATTTGTACTACAGTGGTATTTATTTATTTTATTGCATTTGTATCCCACGTTTTCCCACATCTTTGCAAGCTTAATGTGGCTTACAATATATCTTGGATACTGGAAATAAGAAGAGGATATACATTTGGTTTTACAGAAGGATTTTGGGTTACATGGTCATGAAGTACAAGATAGTGGTATTACAGAAGACATTATCAGACATTGGAAATACAAGATAATGGTGTAGCAGAGACATTGTAAGACATTAGACGCGTTACGACGTTTCTGGTTGTATTTGGAGATTTTACATGTTTTGATCTTTGTGGTATATCTTTTCAAAGAGATGAGTCTTTAGTAGTTTACGGAAGTTGGCCAGTTCATAGGTCGCTTTCAAATAGCGTGGTAACGCGTTCCAGAGTTGCGTGCTCATGTAGGAGAGGGTGGAGGCATGTGTTAATTTGTATTTCAGACCTTTGCAGTTGGGGAAATGAAGATTAAGAAGTTTCTTTAGTTGAAAGCACTTCACAGAATACATGTACAGAATTATTTTTATCATATGGTACAACATAGACTTGTACTAAGAGCTGCCCATGCAATTTTTTTGTTGGGGCCGTACTTTTTTCTCCTTTTCAGTAAATTTACAGTCTTAAACTTCAAAAGTAAATGCTACATCCAAAGAACCATAGGTAGATTCCAAAGTGGCACTGATCTCATAAAACGAATTGTTACATCTCTGTTCTTCTGTGAATTATAGGTTCACTGAAGGAAGAAGCATAATAAGGAAACATATCTATGTAAGATAGACCAGTTGAAACAAAAATATTTCTTGGTCTACAGGGAAAGAAGAAATAAGAAGGCATTCCAAATAGTCAAAATTGTAAACCAAGAATTACTCCACAGATTTGTAGAAGTTTTATTTTTTAAAACAAAACAAACAAGGCCGGCCAAGATGGCCACCACAAAATGAGCTCCGGCAACCCCTGACTTAGCACCCTCAAAATCGGCGACCAGGACACTCTCCCTCGGTATAGATCTGAGCCTTGCCCTCCACTGCATCCTGGTGGGGCTGTGATCGCTATAGCTGGAGGCTTGGGGGCGCCTGGTGCGGCAGTCTGCGGCATCTGTTTGAACCCCGCCCCCCACATCGGAGTCACAGCTGCAGCCCGGACAGTAAGCCCAGTGGACAAGCACGGCAGGGTGCAGCAACTGCTCTGAGGTGTGGTTCCTGGAAATAGTGGTGGAGTGGAGGACCTGTTTGGTGGCGACAGGCTTTGGGGAAGGAGGCACTGGGACTGCAGCATCGGAGAAGAGGAGGGTGGAGCATCCAGCAGGGAGTAGCTGCTGAATTGGGGCCTCAGGTCCTGAGCCCAGCGAGGGGAATACAGGCGGCACCATCTGAACCAAACACCATTCTGGTTCCACTCTATCTTTCTGGACAGAGAACATTTTCTGGGCCCTCTGTGAGGAAGATAGCACAGGGCTAGTACATAAGTATTGCCACACTGGGACAGACCAAAGGCCCATCAAGCTCAGCATCCTGTTTCCAACAGTGGCCAATCCAGGTCACAAATACCTGGCAAGATCCAAGAAAACTCAATACATTTTATGTTGCTTACCCCAGAAATAAGCAGTGGATTTTCCCAAGTCAATTTACAGCTTGTTCTCTGGACTGTAAGCAAGGCTGAGGGTTTTTTTTTCTTTCCATCCTCATCTCTTAGCTCCTGGTGGTTTCTGTCAGCTGTTCTGACTGCGGAGGGGCATTGAAGCACTGGCATTGCCTGGGGGTGCTGTATTTTCGTATGGTTACTAGAGGATCCAGGAAAGAGGTGGATTAAAGGTGGCGAAGACTGCCCCTCCCTCGCCTACTGTGGGATCCGTCTGAGCATCAGAAATAGTCACAGAGGTCCACCAGGCCGTGGAACAGGATCTAGGAACACAGCTACAACAAATCATAGATAAATTGGATTGTATGGAACACCGATTTGCCACTTTTACCAAAGACCTTCAGGAGGTTCAACAAAGAGCTGGCAATGTGGAAACTTTGATTCAAGAATCTTCTTTGGAAATCAAGAGCCTTCAAGATAAGGTTGCTTCCTTGGAAAAGAAAGTGCAGGGGGCCCGATACGGAGGGGGGCGGGAGCCTTGGCGGGGATGTGGGGGGAGGGTGGAGGTTGGTGCGCACGATGTTCGTTTCCAGGCTCCAGCGGCAATGGCAGCGTCTGACAGTCCGACTCCGTTTCCCTCTCTGTTCCACCCTCTGACGTCATCACGTCTTGACGTGATGGCGGGACAGAGAGGGAAGTCTCTACTGTGCATTTGCAGGTGAGTCGGTCACTTGCCATTGATATGTTTGATAGTGTTTGGAATATGTCCACTTTGAGAATCAGGTGCTCAACATTAAAAGTTTATATTTATTTACTTATTTATGGCATTTTATCCCACATTAAACATGAATTAGGGTGTTTTGTGGCTCTACATGAGAATTGTGATGATATGATCCCGTTTCATATTGTTGACGGTCTGCATTTTCTGTATGGGTGGTATATTGGTGTATTAGGTTCTGCCTAATATAATATTTATGGTACAGTAAGGTTCTGAGTGTGTTTTTGCACAAAGTTGTGCATAGTGTTTTGCAGTTGAGCGATTGTGGTTAGAAATATGCTTTGAGCAACCACTTTATTCTTTGACATATGATACATATCTAATATCTAAATTTAATAAAAGGTATTGTGACTTTTATTTTTATTTATTTTTTCTGTGTGTTATCAGACAATTATGGATTTAAGCTCCACCCCTGGCCCCACCCCTAACCTTGCCCCCTTTAGCCTCCCCAAACAGTTGGGCCACCGACCGCCTATGCTTATAGATCTACCAATCAGAAACAGAATCGGATCATCATTACCCCAATTGCAAAGGACTTAAATACAAAACAGCTTATGCGTCCGGCTTCTCCTATATAAGCGCACAACTATGGAATGGACTCCCAAAAGCTGTGAAAACAATCCATGACCACCTAAACTTCAGGAAATCACTAAAAACCAACCTCTTCAAAAAGGCCTACCCCAACGATCCAACGTAAACCCCCACACCCAGCAACGCAGCATGACCAATGATTGTACTGGACAATATACAATCTTCATTCCTTTTGACCCTTCACAACTACCTCATTCAACCACTATATAACCTTGTATTTGTTATCAACCGACTTGGCGAACGCCTTTTACGGTACTATGTAAGCCACATTGAGCCTGCAAATAGGTGGAAAAATGTGGGGTACAAATGTAACAAATAAATTATATCAGGATACTGCTAAGGCAGTGCTTAGGAGAGAGATTATAGCCTATGTTAGTCATCAAAAGAAGGTTAGAGATAGGGAGCTGCTCAGGTTGGAAAGGGAGGTCACACGTCTGAGACTTCTTTATGGGATCCACCATAATGTACAGATTAAAGCTCAGCTTTTAGAGTTGCAACATACTCTAAATGTATTAATTCATCACAATACCCCAAAATTGCACAGTTATTTTCAGTATCAATTATACAAGCATGCAAATAAGAGTGGTAGATTTCTAGCCTGCTTGGTTCATCCCTGTCAGGGTCCATTTAAGATTGATGCTCTGTACTTCTTCACTGGGGTTTTGGAAAATAAGGATGTTCAAATCAACCGCATTATGAGAGACTACTATGCCCAACTGTATTCGTCCCCTGATCCTCCTTCATTGGAAAGCTTTTTATTTTAGTTACATTTGTACCTCGCGCTTTCTCACTCATGGCAGGCTCAATGTGGCTTACATACCTTTATGTACCTTTACGTACCTTTCTGGTTTGGATCTTTCACGGTTGGATCCAGACAGTTTGGCTATACTAAATGCTCCTTTTGAGGCGGAGGAATGGTATCTTGGACTATACAAGGGGGACCCTTAAGTATGGCTTCTGGACATGATGGCTGTAGAGGAGAATTCTAAAAGATGTTGAGAGGAGATTGTACCCCCGCTGACTTCTATGTTTAATACTATAGTAGGAGAGGGCCGGTTGCCTGAATCCCTGTGGCTAGCCCAGATAGTTGTTTTTGCCAAAACCAGGTTGAGATCCACTAAAACCAGAATCATATCAACTGATCTCGTTGCTGAATTATGAAGCTAAATTATTTGCCAAAGTTTTGGCAAACCGTCTTATCTCATATACGTCCTGATATGATTGAAGACTCTCAAGTGGGTTTCGTGCAAGGCCGCAATATTGCTAAAAATTTGAGATTCTTACTACTCTAGAGTTGACAGCTGGTCATGATGTTCCCTCAGTGCTAATCAGTTTTGATGCTGAAAAGTCCTTTGATAGGGTGTGTGGGACTTTTTGTTTGGGGTATTGGATGTTTATGACATACAGGGTTTTTTTTTTCAGGAAACGATACAGTCTTTGTATTTTCTTCCTCAAGCTCAAGTGTGGGTGAATGGATTGCTTTCTTCCCCTTTCTCAATATATCATGACACCAGACAGGGTTGCCCACTTTTATTTGGCCTTACTCTGGATCCCCTCCTACATGACATTCAGTGAAATCCAGATATACAAGGCTTTCAGTTAGGCACAGTTACTTTTAAAATAGCAGCATTTGCAACTGATGGAATTGATGGTGCAGTCAAGGTGTTCCCGAGCGAAGATTGGCTGTTAGATTCTTTCGCAGTATTATCTGGCGAACAATTACTTACCAACTTGGTGGTCTCCTTGTAAAAGACTTTGCTAACAAAGGTGCGAATGGTAACATTTTAGTGGAAAGAATAAGTAATAGGAATAAAGTGCACAATATAGGTAAAGGGAGATTAACATATTGTTATTAAGCACTTGTTTCATGGTCTCAGAGTTAGTAGGGGGAGGGAATGGAATTGCAGGCACTTATTGGAACTCGGGTAATGCATGGGTAATCTTATAGGATGGGGAATATGCTTGTGGTGGGAGAAATGTGATAAAACTTGAGGATGGAATTCCATTGCTGCATTAGTATTGTTTTATATGTTCTTCATTGTTGTCAAATCACATAGAGATTGTGGAAGTTGTTCAATTTGCTGGTTCCTCAATAAAAATGTTAAAACATAAAATAGCAGCATTTGCTGATGATTTGTTGGTTCATGTGATTAATTCCCAAGTATCCATAGGGGCTTTGTTAGAATGCATGACTGAATTTGGGGATTTTTCAGGCTTTAAGTTAAATCTCGACAAATAGGAGGCACTGCATAGGGCAGGGGTTCAGGGTGGGGTTTGGCCGGAATGTTATCTGTTGAAATGAGCCTGTGAATATTTTCGATATTTGGGGGTGTTGTTGGCTATGGAGACTTTGAATCTATATCGTTTGAACGTTGATAGGGTAACAGACACTAAGCTTCACTTCGAGAAATGGAGTCATTTACCTTTATCTTTAATGGTTATTTTTCCTCAAAATGCATCTAGACTATTTTTATGATTATGATTTAGGTTTACCTTGCCTTAGGCGTTATAATCAGGCTTGTCTTTTGCAAAATCTTAGGGATTGGTTGTTTGGTACTGAGCAGTTTACTCCTACGTGATGGGAAAGGGAATTGTTTACACCTTGCTTGGCATTTGCATTTTCTTTTTTGTGCCCATAGAAAAAGTTTACCTTGCTCTTGTCATAGGAGTGTATTACTGCAGCCACTGAGAGGTATCTGGTGGGCTCTTTTGCATTGTTGGAATCAGAATCCGAATGTTAGTGATTTATTGCCATGTAGGGTTAATGCTGATTTTCCACCAGGGCTGGAGAAGGGACAGTTTAATAGATGGACGGACATGGGCATTGTTTTGATTAAGCACTTTCTCAATGAGGAAGGTGTTTTTTTTGTTCTTTTCAGGATTTACAGCAGAGGCTTTCCCTAATTCACACAGGTTATTTTGCGTATCAGCAGTTGCACCACTAACTAGCTTAGAATACGGGGCTGTGCATATGAGGCTGGGTCAGAAAATTTGAGTTTTTTTGCAAGGAGATGCTTTTGGCCAGGTTTCTGTATCAGGTCTTCATAGAGCTTTGGTTTTGCTTCTCCCTCCCTGGGAGTATGGTCCTTTTAAGGAGGCTTGAAGTGTAGGGACCTAGGGTACCAATTGCAGGGGGTGGATTTCAAAAAATGATTAAAGCCATTCCAAAGCAGGTTGGAAATGCTGAACTTCAGGAGAGTCAATACTGAATACTCTGTAGGGCAGTGATGGCGAACCTATGACACGCGTGTCAGTACTGACACGCGTAGCCATTTTCGGTGACACGCGGAGAAGCAGCGGAGTTCCTTGAGCGCGACCTCCCTCCCCCGGTGAAATCACCCCCCCCCCCCCCGGTGCATGTTTACCCGCTGGAGGGGGGTGCCGTGTGCGCTCCTATTGGCTCCCTCCCTGCTGCTCCCTCTGCCCCGGCTCCTGCACGGCCGTTAGGGGATCTTTGATCTCACTTCCGGCCGGCGGAGCAGAGAGCAGCGGAATGCCGTGGGGGACGCATCTCTGAGGGCCCTGTGATCACCATTACCCGCAACCATCATCCAATCTACTGTTCTGGGGTGTCGTGGATTTGTAATTGACCATCATTACTGAGATAGGTGAGGGGGAGGCTGGGAGAGGCGAGGGCATGTGCTATGGGTGCCGTTTCCCGCCATTAGAAATAGCGGCAGCTGTCTTAATTTACATAAGGTGGTCAGTTAGGCTAGTTAACCCCTAATTGCCTGCAGGGCTAACAGGCTATCTATAATTCTATCTTCTGTCACTGCCCCCCTGATGGAGAACCCAAAAAATAAAAAACCAAGGTTAAGTAAAGGAAGTGGTAGTAGCAGTAGCCGACCCTTTCAAGAGACATGGACCGAGATGTATGGCATTATAGAAAAAAATGGCAGATCATTTTGCGTTCTATGTACTGAAACGATAGTAAGCAGAACGTGGAATATAAATAGACATTTTGAAACTAATCATTCCCAGCTCTTGAAAAAAAGTGAGGATGAAAGGAAGGAATACATTTCCAGGCAGCTACACTTTTATAAGAGCCAATCTAATTCCATCCTTAAATTTGTAAAAGGTTCTACAAATTTAACATCTGCAAGTTTGAGCATTGCTCACTCCATAGCTCAGCATGGAAAAGCACTCAGTGAGGGAGAATTTATTAAAGAAACTCTCCTAAGATGTGCACCAGTTCTATTTCACGATATGCAGAATAAAGATGCAATTATTAAGAGAATATCTGAGTTACCAGGAAATTTGGAGTGCCTGGATCCGATTACCAGACACTTTTAGCACCCTGAAAAATATAGCAATGGCTTTACTCACAATTTTTCCCTCTACATACTTTTGTGAAACCTTATTCTCAACGTTAAATAATATCAAAACCAACAAAAGAAACAGATTGAAAGATGAAGTTAGTAGCGCTTGCTTGGGCTTGAAGTGTACAAAATACCAACCTTCAATTGAAGATTTAGCCTATGAAATTCAGCAACAAAAAAGTCACTAATAGGCAGATTAGTTAAAGAATTCCCCCTCCCCCTCACTTATCTTAGTTCACGGCACCCCACACAAGTTAAATAATATCAAGACCAACAAAAGAAACCGACTGACAGATGAACAAAGAAGTCACTAAGCAGGTAAGTTAAATAATTAGGTTTTGGTTTATTAAATACAGTTATATATTACAATTATACATTTTTGTTATTTAAACTATAAATATCGCGAAATTATGGTTTTTTTCTCGAAGTGACACACCACCCGAGTTATGCTCGGTTTTTTGGCGAATTTTGACACACCAAGCTCAAAAGGTTGCCCATCACTGCTGTAGGGCATATATATCACAACATCAGTCTGCTAGAGCAGGTTGGGTGCCTGCTGGTCAATGCTCCAAATGTTAATGTAGCGGGGGGACAGTACTTTTTTCATGCCTTTTGGCGATGTAGTGGCATTCAAGCATTTTGGAGGTTGCTTCATCGTTACTTAGGGATTCTTTTTGGTCATCATGTAGCCTTTTCTTGGAAGGGAGTCTTGGTGAATAAATGGGAGGCATATGGGATCTCGGATAAAATTTCACACTTATTATTGTGTAAAGCTTATGCATTGGGGAAGAAGTGCATACTTAAGCATTGGATGCAGGAGGAGCCTCCTTCTTTTTGGTATTGGAGGAATAGACTGTGTGCCCTTATGTTGTGGGAGGCAAGGGCTGTTTGGAATTCTCCAAAGGGAAGAAGGGCTTTCATGTCTATCTGGAATTGTTACTTGCAAACTATCTCCCATAAAGCAAGAAGTGCAGTATTGATCAGGGTTTAGGGTGTTTCCTAAGTTGGTACTATATATTAGGGGTTGTTTTGGGGTTCTCTGCTTGGGTAGGGGAGGGTAGATTGGGAATACTAGATGTTATCCTTTCAAAGATGGCCTGGGGTCATAAGAGTCCAGATGCTGGGTCTTCTCAGTATATGTCTCAGTTATGGGTACAGTAGGGTTGGGGGGAGGGGTGATCTTGTATGCAGCCATTACTTTGAGAGGGGAGGGTGTGGGAGTTTTCTCACAAAATAAAAATGGGATCATGTGTTATCCAGCTTTTTGCTGATGTTTTTGTTTATTATTCTGTTGTTCTAGATTGTTGTCATGTAGTTGCTGCTGTTCTTGTCGAGACTTGATATTTAGTTGTTAGATGTTGGATACGTTTGATCCTGAATAAAAATTGTGAAACTTAAAACAAACAAAAATATAAACTCTCGGCACGCTTTTGGAAAGCTAGAACTACATCTACTTACGCTTATATTCGGGGGGGAACCCACATTCAGGGTGGGGTTGGGAAACCCGGTGGCAAAGAGGTGGGCTAAGAGGGGCTTATTGAGGTTTCGAGATCTATTAGAAGATGGGAAAATGAGATTGTTTACAGAGCTTAAGGAAGACTATGGGGTTTTTGATGGGGATAGATTCTTTTACCTACAGGTCCAACATTACATTTATACACAAGGATGGTTACGAAAGGACCCAGAGGATTATGAAGAATTAGAGAATTTGTGGGGCTCTTTGGGGACAATGAAGGGAGTTATATCTATGTTGTATAGATTTATAAGGGATAGGAGTTTTGAGAAGTGTTTGTATATGACTCGATGGGAAAGTGATTTGCAGAAGGAGCTAACAGTTCATGAGTGGAAGGCCATTATTTTGGAAGTTAACAAAGCATCGACATGTGTGTTGCTGAAAGAAAATGCCTTTAAAGTCCTCTCGAGATGGTATTTTACCCCACACAGATTGCATGTGATGTTTCCAGGGGCTTCACAGTATTGTTGGAGATGTTTAACGGATGTGGGAACTTTCTTACATATTTGGTGGTCCTGTGGGAAATTACAATTGTACTGGCAAACTATTACTGCAAAGATAACTGCCCACACAGGTAAGGCCTTTTTGTGCGAGCCTCAGTGGTGCCTGTTGGGCTTAGGGAACAGACGAGGAGCTATATGGCAGAGACGTCTAAAGAGGATGTGCCTGACAGCTGCAAAGAGTGTCATTGCCCGGTTTTGGAAACAACAAGAGGCACCAACAGAGCAAGACTGGCTTCTAAAACTTTCCCTTATTGGGGAGATGGAGAAACTAACTGACAAAAGGGTGGGAAATTATAATATGAATGATGAACTCTGGACTCAATTAAGAGCTATGACCCAAGTGAGTTAGCAATAGGTGTATGATGGGGTAGGGAGGGTGAGGGGGGTTTGGGGAAGGGTGGGGGGGGGGGGGAGAAATGAAAATTAAAGTATGTATTTGTTTACTTGCAGATTTATTGTTGGTTAATAAAAAATAATGTTTAAAAAAAAATATAACCTCTCCCTGATTTGGGTCATACAACACACCTTGATTTTCCATATCATCATGCTGATCAATCCATAGACTGGTGGGTTGTGTCCATCTACCAGCAGGTGGAGATAGAGAGCAATCCTTTTGCCTCCCTATATGTGGTCATGTGCTGCCGGAAACTCCTCAGTATGTTCTCTATCTCAGCAGGTGGTGGTTACACACAGCAGCAGCTCTGGCTAGGTCTCCAAGCCTAATTCTTAGGTTTTGTTGAGTACCTGGGGTTGAGGGCTCTTCTTGAGCAAGTGCGAACCTGGTGGTCCTAGGTCCCTCCTTTTCTCCCCCCTCCCGCTGGCTCCGTTAAAGAAAAAAAATTTGGATGTCCTTTAAGGGCGTTTATTTCAACGTTTATATCAGCGTTTACTGCAGCTGCTCACTGGGACACCGGTTCGTTACAGCGAGGAGCAGGTAATTTTTAGCTTTTGTAGCGGGCAGGGGATTCCTCGATCGGTCTCCACGTGGCTTATGGCGTCTGAGGGCGAGGGCGCGAAGATTCGCTCCCCGGACCGCGTGTGCGCTTCTAGCGGGGATGCGGGGGTTTCAAAGCCTGAATCGCCTTTTTTGGGCGTCAGTTTGGAGGCCGGTCAGTGTCCCGGTTCTTCCTTCGGTGCGGCAGTTTTTCCCGCCATAAACGCCCATCTCCCGCTGCTGGCCCCCCCCCCCCATTTTGGCCGGCCACTCTGCTCGGACGGCTTCTTCTTGGGCCGCCCTCGAGGTGGGAGACGTTAATGCTATGGTCGCCCTTGATTCGGGCGACGGCAAGAAAGTGGCCAAAGTTAAGCGCCGTTCTTCCCGCGCGGCTCCTTTTCGGAGTTTCGCGCTGGATGCCATTTTGGATGCACAGCATGTTTCTCCCCCGCTCTTGCGAGCGCCGGTTGAGGGTGCATCTAGGGCCGTGGCCCAGGCTGCAGAAGTGCACAGTCTGAGGGGTTTCTCCCCTGAGTTCATTTTGCTGCTGCATCAGGCTTTCCTTATGCAAAATGCTGCCCCTGCTCCCCTGTCCGATAAAGGGGTTGAGGCCTCCGGAAGCAAACGCCCTCGGGTGGATTTCCAGGCCCTAGAGGATTCTGTCTCCTCTGATGTGGATGAGGGCAGCGTATCTGAGTTCTCCCAACGGTCCTTTGGGGATTCCTTGGAGGAGACGGATTCCCGCTTGGATGGAGCGGATGACCCCTCTGCAGCGCGGATCTTTCGCTCAGAGGATTTGCCCAACCTGTTAGTGCAGACCATGATCATTTTGAAGATTTCCTCTCCGGAGGACGTCTCTCCCTCAGCCTCTGCTGGCTCTGCCATTATGCTGGGGACGAAGCGCCCACCTAGAACCTTCCACGTGCATGAAGCCATGCACACCTTGATTTCGGCTCAATGAGATTTCCCAGAAGCGAGCCTTAAAGTGGCTAGGGCTATGTCCCACCTCTATCCTCTGCCTGAAGGCGAACGGGAGGCCTTTCTTTGGCCTACCGTGTATTCCTTAATCACTGCGGTGACTAAGAAAACGGTGTTGCCGGTGGAAGGTGGTACGGCCCTAAAGGACGCCCAAGACAGAAGATTGGAGGCGGCTTTAAAGTTGTCCGAGGCGGCTGCTTTAAGTTTGCAGGCCTCAGTTTGCGGCTACTATGTGGCCAGGGCGTGCCTGACTATTGTGCAGCGGGCTTCCCCCTCAGATCCTTCCTTGAGGGCTGATTGGCCGGCCCTGGAATCGGGCTTGGCCTACTTGGCAGACTTGCTGTATGATGTCTTGAGAGCCTCGGCTAAAGGTATGGCTCAGACAGTCTCTGCTCTGAGCTGGCTTTGGCTGAAGCATTGGCCCTAAAGGACGCCCAAGACAGAAGATTGGAGGCGGCTTTAAAGTTGTCCGAGGCGGCGGCTTTAAAGTTGCAGGCCTCAGTTTGCGGCTACTATGTGGCCAGGGCGTGCCTGACTATTGTGCAGCGGGCTTCCCCCTCAGATCCTTCCTTGAGGGCTGATTGGCCAGCCCTGGAATCGGGCTTGGCCTACTTGGCAGACTTGCTGTATGATGTCTTGAGAGCCTCGGCTAAAGGTATGGCTCAGACAGTCTCTGCTCTGAGCTGGCTTTGGCTGAAGCATTGGTCTGCTGACCACGCCTCTAAGTCTCGCCTGGCTAAGTTGCCTTTTTCAAAGGCAGGCCGCTCTTTGGGGTCGAGCTGGACAAGATTGTGACCGATCTCGGCACGTCCAAAGGCAAGAGGTTACCGGAGGTCAGGGCTCGGGCCAGTGGTGTCCGCCCTGGTTCCTCCAAAGGACGGTTTCAGGAAGCCTGTCGGTATCGCCCGGGCAAGTCGGGCTCCTCTGCCTCCTCTTCCTTCAAGAGGAACTTCTCCCCCAAGCAGCATTCCTTTCGCAGAGACCGCCGTCCCGGAGTTGCGTCCTCCGGTCCTCCCCCAGGGTCTCGTGCCCAATGACGGGGTCCTGGTCCATGGCCCAGTGCAGATTGGAGGACGCCTGTCCTCGTTTCTGGGCGAGTGGACCAGGGTAACTTCAGACGCTTGGGTGCTGGAAGTCATCAGAGACGGCTACAAGATAGAGTTCTGCTGACCCTTAAGAGACGGGTTTGTGCACTCTCCCTGCAAGTCTCCGGTCAAAGCTGTGGCAGTGCAGCAGACTTTGGACAATCTGATCCGCCTGGGTGCGGTCGTTCCGGTGCCAGAAGATCAGATTGGCAAGGGACGTTACTCCATTTACTTTGTGGTAGCAAAGAAAGGAGGTTCTGTGCGGCCTATCCTCGACCTCAAAGGGGTCAATCGGGCCTTGAAAGTTCGGCACTTTCGCATGGAGACTCTCCGCTCTGTTATAGCGGCAGTGAAGGCAGGGGAGTTCCTGGCATCCTTGGACATCAAGGAAGCTTACTTGCATATTCCCATCTGGCCTCCTCATCAACACTTTCTACGTTTTGCAGTCCTGGGCTGACACTTCCAGTTCAGAGCCCTCCCGTTCAGGTTGGCTACGGCTCCGCGGACCTTCTCCAAAGTAATGGTGGTCATCGCGGCCTTCCTACGAAAGGAAGGAGTACAAGTCCATCATCTGGACGACTGGTTGATCTGAGCCCCCTCTTATGCAGAGTGCGGCAGAGCTTTAGACCGGGTGATTGCTCTTTTGAGCTCCCTGGGGTGGATCATCAACTGGGAGAAAAGCCAGCTGTGCCCGACTCAGTCCCTGGAGTATCTGGGAGTTCGTTTCGACACCCAAGTGGGCAGAGTGTTCCTGCCGGACAATCGGATTGTCAAGCTTCAGGCTCAGGTGGACCAGTTCTTAGTAGCCTCTCCTCTTCGGGCTTGGGACTATGTGCAGCTGTTGGGCTCTATGACGGCCACAATGGAAGTAGTACCCTGGGCCAGGGCCCATATGAGACCTCTACAGCACTCTCTGCTGCAGCGCTGGACTCCAGTGTCGGAGAATTACGCTGTGCGCCTTCCCTTGGATCCAGCGGTGCGCAAGGCGCTGAGCTGGTGGCTGAGGACAGACAAGCTGTCCACAGGAATGCCTCTTTTGACCCCGGAGTGGGTTGTCGTCACGACGGACGCCTCTTTGACGGGCTGGGGAGCCCACTGCTTGGGAAGGACAGCGCAGGGGCTCTGGTCTCCTGCAGAGGCAAAGTGGTCTATCAACCTCCTGGAACTCAGAGCCATTCGGTTGGTGCTTTTGGAGTTTCTCCCGGTACTGGCGCTGAAGCCAGTATGGGTCCTGTTGGACAATGCCACGGCCGTGGCCTATGTCAATCGCCAGGGAGGTACCAAGAGCGCCCCTCTAGCCAAGGAGGCCATGAATCTATGCCAGTGGGCGGAAGCGAACCTGGAACAGCTGTTGGCGGCCCACATTGCGGGAGTAATGAATGTCAAGGCGGACTTTCTCAGTCGCCATACCTTGGATCCCGGAGAGTGGCAGCTATCGGCTCAGGCGTTCTTAGACATCACGAAGCGCTGGGGCCAGCCGAGCCTAGATCTGATGGCGTCATCGGCCAATTGCCAAGTGCCGTGCTTTTTCAGCAGAGGATGGGACCCTCGATCTCTGGGAGTAGATGCTCTTCTCCAACGGTGGCCGACACGGGAGCTTCTCTATGTGTTCCCGCCCTGGCCCATGTTGGGCAGGGTGCTAGACCGGGTGGCAAAGCATCCAGGTCGGATAATCCTGGTGGGTCCGGACTGGCCCAGATGTCCCTGGTATGCGGACTTGATCAGGCTCTCGGTGGACGGCCCTCTGCGGCTGCCAGCGGTGCGAGGCCTGTTGCATCAGAGTCCCGTGGTGATGGAGGATCCCTCCACCTTTGGTCTTACACTGGCTATTGAGCGACAGCGTCTGAGGAAGAAGGGCTTCTCAGACAAGGTCATCGCCACTATGCTGAGAGCGAGGAAGCACTCTACTTCTACTGCTTACGCCAGGGTTTGGCGTACCTTTGCATCGTGGTGTGAGGCAGGCTCTCTTTCTCCCTTCACTGCTCCAATTTCTTCAGTGCTGGCGTTCCTGCAAGAAGGTCTGGAGAAAGGCTTGTCGCTCAGTTCCCTTAAAGTCCAGGTAGCGGCTCTGGCTTGCATCAGGGGTCGCCTGAAGGGTGCTTCCCTGGCCTCGTAGCCAGATGTGGTGCGCTTTCTCAAGGGAGTTAATCACCTACGTCCTCCTCTGCACTCGGTGGTGCCTGCGTGGAATCTCAATCTAGTGCTAAGAGCCTTGCAGAAGCCGCCTTTTGAACCCTTGTCGAGGGCATCTCTGAAAGACCTGACGTTGAAAGCAGTCTTTTTGGAGGCTATCACTTCAGTCAGACGAGTTTCCGAGCTCCAGGCGCTATCATGTCGGGAACCCTTCCTGCAGTTCACTGAGGCAGAAGTGTCTATTCGCACGGTGCCTTCCTTCCTGCCCAAGATTGTTTCTCGTTTCCATGTGAATCAGCAGCTCTGCCTACCCTCCTTTCGCAGGGAGGACTACCCAGAGGAGTACTCTGCTCTCAAATATCTAGATGTGAGACGCGTCATCATCAGATACTTGGAAGTGACCAATGACTTCCGAAAGTCAGATCATCTGTTTGTGCTGTTCGCAGGTCCTCGTAAGGGTCTGCAGGCATCCAAGCCTACAGTGGCACGATGGGTCAAGGAAACCATTGCAGCGGCTTATGTGGCCGCAGGGAAGATGCCGCCTATCCAGCTGAAGGCTCACTCCACTAGAGCACAGGCGGCCTCGATGGCAGAGGCCGGGTCCGTCTCCTTGGAAGAGATTTGTAAGGCGGCAACTTGGGCATCGGCTCATACCTTCTCCCGTCATTACCGCTTGACTGTGGCTGCTCGGGCGGAGGCCCGGTTTGGAGCTTCAGTGTTGCGGTCAGGGATTTCTATGTCCCTCCCTGGGTGAGTACTGCTTCGGTACATCCCACCAGTCTATGGATTTATCAGCATGATGATATGGAAGGTAAAATTATGTATCATACCTGATAATTTTCTTTCCATTAATCATAGCTGATCAATCCATAGCCCCTCCCAGATATCTGTACTGTTTATATTCTGGTTGCATTTCAGGTTCAAGTTTAGTCTTCAGTTCCTGTTCAGGAGGATCTTCGTGTTCAAGTTTTTTCGATTGAATTCTTCTGGAGTTGAGACGATTTTGTGTTACAGTGAGCTGCTGCATTCCTCTCCCCTCCGTTTTACGGGGCTGGATTGAGACCTAAATTCTGCCGGCGCTCCCTCCCGCATCGTGCGGCAGTAGGGTAGCATTATATCCCTCCCGCTTCGGCGGTGTTAGGGTCAGCCAGCTCCTCCCGCGGTGGCGGTCGCAGTATAAGCCAGACCCCCCCCCCCCCGCATCGGCGGGTGTGGTGTCCCTCTCCCGCTCCGCGGGGATGGACGGATTCCCCTCCCCCACTTGTGTGGGGATGAGCTGGGTTGATTCCCTTCCCCCTTTTCGGCGGTGGTGAGCTGGGCAGAGTGTCCCTTTGTGGGTGTAATTCTCTAAGTGCTGAGTCCTGCGGATGGAGCTTTGATATCGACATACTGAAGAGTTTCCGGCAGCACATGACCACATATAGGGAGGCAAAAGGATTGCTCTCTATCTCCACCTGCTGGTAGATGGACACAACCCACCAGTCTATGGATTGATCAGCTATGATTAATGGAAAGACAATTATCAGGTATGATACATAATTTTACCATCCCATTGTATTAAACACTTACAGGGTAGAGGTGTAGTAGCAGATTCACTATCTAGTTCTGAACATATTTGTATTTGTTTTTACTGTTTTTATAGTTTTGTGTGTAATGTATTTAACCCATTATTACCCAATGTTCCCGTATGTGGGAACAAATATGGGAACATATGGGTACATTGGGCACTAATGTGTTAAATGTTTTGATAACAGCACTATTTTATTGCGTTTATTGTTTAGTTTCATGGGATACTTTGTTTTAGTATATTGTTCTATGCCTTGGGCATGTGTGTGGAAAGAAATGTGTGTGGAAGATGTGTCTTAAATCTCAAAAATAAAAACACCTATGTTAAGAAAGAAAAATCTCTGGTCCATTTATAGTTTGGTTCCAAGGAAGACACCACAACTGAAGTAGCTTTTTCAGTCACTCTTGAAATTGTAATCCAGGTGTAAGCTATAAATCTTTATCTTAAATACTCTGATAAAAGATGTAGATTTACTCAACCATAAAATGGGGGCAGCTAGATAACAATCTGTTGTAATTTAAAAATTAATTTTCTTAGGGACCCTTTTACTAAAGCTTAGTGTGCTAAATGCTAAGAAGCCCATAGGTATATAATGGGGTTCTTAGCATTTAGCGCACACTAATCTTTAGTAAACGAGCCTCTTGGATTTTTAACACTTCCAGTAAATATCCCCAAGGTGGCACCCAAAATATACTTGACCCAGTAATGAGAGCAAAAGGGGACATATTTTCTCACTTCCACAAAACAAATAGTTCCCATACTCTCTTCTTCTCACAAAATGACATATCCTACAATTCCACCCTCCCCCCTTTCAAATTTCAAAAGTGTAGTAAAGTTTCGTTATTTGTGCATACAAGTCTACCAAAATAATATATGTTCCATAGAGTGTAATCACTCACTGAAACAGCAATAAGAATGCAATAGGTTTAACAAGAAACTAGATTGGAGTAATATAGCAAAAATCAAATATATGATACAAACCATGTAGAGTCCTGTTGTCTAATCATCCTTTGTCATTCAAACGAAATGGAAAGACTTTATATAATTCACCAAAATGGAAAGGAAGACAAGTTTTTGTCAGCGATTACGAGTGGACTCTCCCAGGAAACTCCAAAGACTATTTTTTCAAATGCATTCCCCACTCTGGCACCTGATACTATCTTGGTGTAAGTGAGCAGGACGCGGAATCCTATGCACTTGAAGATTCCGGATCTTTTCAAAGCCCTGCTTTACGCAGGCTGTTCCAAGCTTCCACCAATGTTTGGACTTTATAAGTGGTGCACGAATCATAAAAGAGAAGCCAAAGAGAAATAGCCATTTCTGGAGGTCTCACGCAGTATACCAGTAGTAACATACGGGGTCAACCGTTTTTCTTCTCGGGGTCCTGTCTTCCCCAGACACCTCTTCAGGCTTAAGCATTGTCCCACCAGTCTCTTGACAAAGTCCCCTCCAAGTCCTAGAGCTGGATCATGGTGTCCATCTCTGCCATGTCCATTCCTTCTGCTTGTGACTGAGCTCCGGCTCCTTTGGCCTTTTGTCCCCGGTCTGGGCTGTCTCTGCCTTCCAATGGCTCCAACGTCCTCCTCGACCGTCTGATGGGTTTGCTGCCTTTAACACAAGAGAAGAATCCAAGTGCGGACTGCCTGTTTCCCTGGTCCTGCACTTGCGCTACTTCTTGGAGCTCGTACCAGAAATCCCACAAGAACAAGCCTTTCTACAATTTACAGGAACTGCGCTTCTCAGTTTACTGGATCCTCCCTCGCCTCCCCCCTAGGTACCCTTTACCTGGGCAGTCGAGTAATGCGCCTTTGTCAGCGTTGGTCCCCTCGACGGGCTTCAGGAATCTCCAGGACACCACCACCTCGCTCCGGCTACTCGTCTGGTCTGGAACTCCTCCGACTTGCCTCTTGGACTCAACAGATCCCACTATCTCACGCGCTGGAGACTCTCTCTGGATTCTGATGATTTTTCCACTCTCTCGAGGTTTTGCTACGAGTTCTTTGGTTGTCTTTGAACTGGACTGTAGCCAGTTGGTGTTTCAGCACACTTCCCTGGGGATTACTATTACCGCCTGGGTCCAAAAGGCCCTGCCTCTGCCCCTCCCTTGGCTTCAGCTTTCAGACAGCAGTATTCAACTTGCCAAGGGAAGCAGGGATCCTCTGTTCCTTGTCATCAAGCAAATGAAGCCATTACGTATGGGTTGTGTCCATCAACCAGCAGGGGGAGATAGAGAGCACTCAACTTTTCACAGTGCCTCAAGGCCAGCTAGCTCCACTGCCTCTTCAGTATTCTCTATCTCCCCAAGCAGGGTGGCTGCAGCTTCTTCGAGCTCCATCAAAAATCTGCCTGGGGATGGCTTCTGGTTTGCCAGTTGTTAGCCGGGGTGTTAGAGGCTATAGCAGCTTCACTTTAAAGGCACATAGGTCAGCCATTTCCCTGCCTTACCATGCCCCCGTGGATGTTGACATATTAGCTTGCTTTTCCCTGTCCTTTCCCACTCAGTGGATGCAGGAACATTGGTTAGCCTTTCCCTGCCTTTCCCACTTATCTGAGCCTCCGGAGTGTTTTTATTTACCTCTTTTGCCTCTGCTTTCCTCACAGCGTTAAAAAAAAAAAAAAAAAAAATGGAAAAGAGGTGTTTTTCTTGAGATTCTTCTGCAGGACCAGAGCTGTGATACTCGGTCTAGTGAGGTAAGAGTGTTTTCTGACTCCTCCGGGGTGGGCCTGCGATCGGGACGTTTTTGGCGCGAACCGCCATTTTTAAATTTTACCGCTGTTTTCGGCGATGGCTGCGGAGACCGTAAAGCGCTGTTCTAAATGTGGCAAGCGCAAATCAGCAGCGGGGCTCTGTAATTCGTGCTGTACAGACGGTAGAGCCGGCCCGAGCATGGCGAGCGGCGATCTGTTGCGCTCTGAGCTGGCAGCGGACGCCATTTGGATTTTCCACATGGCGCGGTTTCCGTTGCGACGGAGAGCCTGAATCCGGGGGGGGGGGGGGGGGGGGTCCTCTGAGTGAGGCTAATAATAGAGCTGATAGCCCTGGGCAGGATCCGGGCGGTCAGGGAGCGGTTTTCTCCCCTGATTTTGTTTTAATGCTGCATAGGCCATATATGCTAAAAGAGCTCTTCCACAGGGATCTTCGAACCCTCTGCCTGCCCCCCCCCCCCCCCCCCAGTGGATCCTGGCCTTTTGGAGTTGGCTTTGCCTGTTTCTTATCCTCCTGATAAACGCAGAAGGGCTAATTCCCCTTCTGAGTGTGGCGCCCCCCCCTTTCCCCCCGTGGTCGGGCTATGAGGATTCTGAGGGGTCTGGCAGAACTTCTTGGGCTGAGGAGCCAGAGTCAGGTGCAGAATTACCACAGGAGCTTGATGATCCGTCTGCGGTGAGGATTTTCCACCGCGAGGAGCTGCCAGCACTATTTCAGATGCCTTTACAAGCCCCTCTCGATTGAAGATCCTGGGAGTGGCACCAGCCTCCTCTGTTAATCCAAGGATGGCTAGTACCTGAAAGCCTGGTCGAGGACTTTCTTTTGCATGACTCCATCCAAGAGCTTATTTAGGCTCAATGGGCTGACCCCGAGGGACCTTTGAAGGTTGCCAGGGCTATGGGGCAATTATACCCTCTGAGTGAGGAACATTTGGCTCGCTTTGCAATGCCTAAAATGGATGCCCTGGTGACAGCTGTGACAAAGAGAACTACCCTCCTTGTTGAAGGAGGTGTTGCCCTGAAGGATATTCAAGACGCAGGCTTGATTCAGCTCTGAAGTGGTCCTTTGATTTGGCAGGTCTCACTGTTTGGGCGTCTGCATGCAGTTGTTATGCTGCTAGAGCCTGCCTGGCTTGGTTACAGCAGGCAGTGGAACAGCCCGGTGATGGAGCGGCGACCTTATCTGAAGTGGCTCCGTGGATGGAGTCGGCCTTGTCCTTTTTGGCTGACGCCCTTTATGATATGGTCAGAGCTTCGGCTGAACAAATGGCTGTAGCAGTGGCGGCTCGCCGCTCTCTTTGGCTGCGACATTGGGCGGCGGACATGGCCTCTAAGCAAAGGTTGGTGAAGTTGCCCTTTCAAGGCCTTCTCCTGTTTGGTGAGGAGCTGGAAACATTGTTAAAGGCCTGGGGGATTCCAAACCTCAGCGCTTGCCCGAAGATAGGCCGAAGCCTTCCTCTATGGGTCAGGCGGTCCGCTCCTCTTACAGACCTCGCTTCCGTGAAGCTAGAAGGTACCGCCCGGGGGCGTGCTGCTGGTTCACTTCGCGTGCCCGCTTTCAGCAGAGAAACTCCTTTCGCTCGGACAAACGTTCCGCAGCTGCCGTTTCAAGGCCTGGAGTTCAGGGGCGACCCCTCTCAATGATGGTGCGCCGGCCCCCTCCTCGTTTCCTGTCATCGGAGGAAGACTTTCCCTCTTTTTCAAGGAGTGGGCCAAGATCTCCGCAGATCAGTGGGTCTTGGACCTGAGCAGAGACGGATACCGAATAGAATTCGATGCCCCGGTGAGAGACGTGTTTGTGGAGTCCCGATGCGGTTCTGCCGCCAAACGGGAGGCGGTAGAGGAGACTTTGCACAGTCTGTGCCAGATAGGGGCTGTGACCCCGGTGCCTCCCGCCGAACAAGGTCTAGGCTGCTACTTCATTTACTTTGTGGTGCCACGAAAAGGCGGGTCTTTTCGCCCGATCCTGGACTTAAAAGAGCTAAACAAGTCCTTAAGAGTGCGGCATTTTCACATGGAAACCCTGCGCTCCGTCATTGCGGCGGTACAGCCAGGAGAGTTTCTCATGTCTCTGGACCTGAAAGAAGCTTACTTGCACATACCTATTTGGCCCCCGCACCAGACGTTTTCTGCGGTTTGCGGTGTTGGGAAAA
The DNA here is from genome assembly GCF_901765095.1 of Microcaecilia unicolor. Classification (NCBI taxonomy): domain Eukaryota; kingdom Metazoa; phylum Chordata; class Amphibia; order Gymnophiona; family Siphonopidae; genus Microcaecilia; species Microcaecilia unicolor. Next base: position 59,304,268 of record NC_044039.1, read on the forward strand.
TATTTCCAGTTTCGGGCCCTTGCCTTTTGGCCTCGCCACAGCTCCCCGAACGTTTTCGAAGATAATGGTGGTAGTAGCTGCCTTTCTCAGGCGAGAGGGTATCCGGGTTCACCCATACCTAGACGACTGGCTCATCAGAGCAGACTCAGAAAAAGAGAGTCATCTAGCTGCAGCCAGAGTGGTTTCAGTCCTTCAATCTCTGGGCTGGGTCGTCAATATGGCCAAAAGTTACCTGACCCCCTCGCAGTCTCTAGAATATTTGGGGGCCAGGTTCGACACAGCCTTAGGCTATGTGTTTCTTCCGGAGCTAAGGCGGTGCAAGCTTCAGAATCAGGTCCGTCTGCTCCTGAGGATGCCCCGCCCGCGAGCTTGGGACATTTTCCAGCTGTTGGGATCGATGAAGGCCACCTTGGAAGTGGTGCCATGTGCGAGAGCGCACCTGAGACCTCTACAGTATTCTCTACTTCAGCGATGGTCTCCAGTATCTTAGGATTATTAGTGCAGATTTTCTTGGCTCCCTGCGGCCCGCCTCAGTATGGAGTGGTGGCTCTCGGACAGCATGTTGCGGTGGGGAATGCCGCTGGCGCTCCCCGATTGGTGCCAAGTGGTGACAGATGCCAGCCTGAAGGGCTGGGGCGCACATTGCCAGGGGAAGCACGCCCAGGGTCTGTGGACGCCCGACGAGTCGGAGTGGTCTATCAACCGCCTGGAGTTGAAAGCGGTGTTTCTGGCTCTTCTGGCTCTTCTGGCCTTTCAAGTGACCCTGGAAGGATTGGCTGTCCGAGTGATGTCGGACAACACGACATCAGTGGCCTATATAAATCGACAAGGCGGAATAGATTTGGGTTGTTTCGTCACAATGCTGTTATTTGTGCACAAAACTGTATTGTTTTGATTTGTGTGAAAACTCAATAAACCGTTTAAACATAAATCGACAAGGCGGCACTCAGTGCAGAGCTCTAGCCGCGCAAGCCGAACAAATTTGCCACTGGGCCGAGCTGCATCTACAGTCCCTGTCAGCAGCTCACATTGCAGGTCAGAGCAACGTGCAAGCTGACTATCTAAGCAGGCATCAGATCGATCCAGCGGAGTGGGAACTAGCAGACGATGTATTCCTGCAGCTATGTGCCAAATGGGGCAAGCCAATGATGGATCTTATGGCGACCAGTTCCAATGCCAAAGTCCCGTGCTTCTTCAGCAGACGGAGGGATCCTCGCTCTGCCGGGTTGGATGCCTTGGCTCAACCCTGGCCTTGCTGTATGTCTTCCCTCCGTGGCCCTTGATAGGGCGAGTGCTCCTGCGGAGTCGGCTGCATCCAGGAGAAGTGGTGCTCATCGCCCTGGATTGGCCCAGGAGGCCTTGGTATGCGGACCTCCGACAGATGCTGTTGGAGGCTCCCTTTCCGTTACCTCTGGTTCCGCACCTGTTGTCACAGGGTCCGGTGGCCATGGAGGACGCCTGCCGCTTTGGTCTTATGGCATGGCGATTGAGAGGGCACAATTGAGAGATAAAGGCTACTCAAATAAGGTAATTTCCACTCTCCTGCAGGCCCGTAAGCGCTCCACTTCCGTGGCTTATGCCAGGATTTGGCGCCAGTTTGATGTCTGGTGTGTTTCAAGAGCGCTTTCTCCGTTGCGGGCTCCTGTCTTGCCGATTCTGGACTTTTTGCAGGATGGTGTACACAAAGGCTTGGCCTATAATTCCCTGCGGGTGCAAGTGGCAGCATTGGCCTCCCTGCATGGCAAGGTTGAAGGCGTGTCCTTAGCTGCTCATCCAGATGTGGCACGGTTTCTTAGAGGGGTGCTTCGGCTCCGTCCTTCCGTGCGGGCACCTTGTCCAGCTTGAAACCTGGGGTTAGTATTGAAAGCCCTTCAGGGGGCTCCCTTTGAACCGCTTCGGCGTGCTTCAGAGAAAGATTTGACACTGAAGGCCGTCTTTTTAGTGGCCATTACCTCGGCTAGACGGGTGTCAGAGCTCCAGGCGCTGTCCTGTAGAGACCCTTTTCTGCAATTCTTAGAGTCAGGGGTCACTGTTCGGACCGTGCCTTCCTTCATGCCTAAGGTGATTTCAGCGTTTCACCTAAACCAGCCTGTTGAGGAGGAGTTTCCAGATTCATTTGGGCAGTTGCACCTTTTGGATGTGCGCAGGACTCTGTTGCAGTATCTGCGAATTACAAATTCTTTCAGGACCTCTGATCATCTTTTTGTGCTGTTTGCAGGTCCTTGCAGAGGGTCTTCAGCGTCTAAAGCCACTATTGCCCGTTGGCTCAAGGATGCTATCTTTTCAGCATATCTGCTGTCTGGCCGGGCTCCGCCTGAAGCCTTTAAGGCACATTCCACGAGCGATTTCCTCTTCCTGGGCGGAAACTGGAGCACTATCTCTTCATGAGATTTGCAGTGCTGCAACATGGGCTTCTAAGCTCTCTTTCGCCCGACATTACAGGCTGGATGTGGCTGCCAGGAGGGATGCTAGCACGTGGTGTGGCTTGTTCCCACCCTATTTAGGGATTGCTTTGTTACATCCCATACGTAATGGCTTCATCTGCTTGATGACTAGGAAGGGAAAATTAGGTTCTTACCATGATTATTTTCTTTCCTTTAGTCATAGCAGATGAAGCCATGAGCCCTCCCTGTATGATTGTCTGTATTGCAGTGATTCTGATTTTAGGTGGTGCTGTTTCCTGAAGTTATATTCCTTCCTTGGGGAGTCGGAAAACAGTCTTCAGGATTCTTCTTACAGTTATAGGAGGATGAGTTCATTCCCTCCGTTTATACAAAGTGGAGGATGAGTTTATTCCCTCCAGGAGGATGAGTTCATTCCCTCCTTTTGTTGAGTTTATGCCCTTGTTAAGGGGACATCGTTCGCTGTGAGGAAAGTTCATGTTATTCCCATTGCGGTTTGCCATACTGCTTTGGAAGCTTGAAATACTGAAGAGGCAGTGGAGCTAGCTGGCCATGAGGCACTGTGAAAAGTTGAGTGCTCTCTATCTCCCCCTGCTGGTTGATGGACACAACCGATACGTAATGGCTTCATCAGCTATGACTAAAGGAAAGAAAATTATCATGGTAAGAACCTAATTTTCCCATATCCTTGCCTTCAGGTGGTTATTCAACAATATGGGGTGCTACTTGTAATCCCCCAGGGGTACTCTCATGTGCTGAAGGCCCTCTTGTAGCTCCTGTCCATCATCACAAGCCCTCAGCCAGGGCTCACTAGCACTTTGCTTCTGAGAAAGGCCCAGAGACAAGGCCTCTCTATGGCAGCCTGTAAACTCGGTCTCAATGTTTGGACTTCCCCTTTAACTCAGGGTGACTCCCTCATTTACCACCTGTTAGTGGACATGCCTCCCTGCTGTATTCTCTGGTAACATGTCACTTTTCCGGTACTCCTGATGGGCCACCTGCCACCATTCTTGGGAATATAACCCTGGTTTCTCAGCTTTCATCAATATGCAAATTCACTCTATACCAAATGCAAATCCCATTTATTAGCACCCTGCTCCAGTGTTGTGGGGAACAACTTCTTTCCAGTATATCATTCAACTTCCAATAATACACAGTTCCATTATTTATTTATTTTAGAGCACTTATACCCCACCTTATCCCACAGGATGCAGTGGCTTACAAGAGACTGGAAAGGCTAATGCCAAACCAGAGAAAATACACATGTAATAGTTAAACAGAGAAATAGAGGGGAGAAAAAGATAAAAACAGGAGAGAGAAAGAAGTCCAAAATGGTCTGTCCATTTGTTGTTGTGAAGGCGGTGACTCGCTGTGAGAGAGTATGGTAGCGATGCAGCTCTTTTCAACCGTCAAAAACAGCTGACTGTAAAGTGGACATCGCCGAACAGGACTGACAAAGCAGGCAAAAGCTGACGGCTGAAAATGGGGATACAGAAGGAAGCGAGATTCCCACGATGAGCAAAAGTCTCCCTAACGCAAAGCAGCTGGCGACACTCAGCAGAAGGCAACTGACAACGCAGGCCAGCATGGATTGGCGGCTGGGCAGAGCGGCAAACAGTGCAGGCAGAGCACTCCAGAAGATGGCCCACAGTGCAGAAGACACCAGCGACCCAGCGGAAAGGCTGGAGGAGAAATGGAACAAACTGACAGGGACGAACCGATCACCTGCCAAGTAAGCACCCCGCATTGTGATGAACCCAGCAGCAAGGTGAGTAAGAACTGGACTGCGTTCTCCCGCTCCTAGAGCTGTGCTGGTGATGCTAACGGGTTCTCTGCCGGTCCTCTGACACTCTGAAAAGCCGATCCTAATGGTAAGTTGGACTGAGACAGTCGAAGAGAAGTGTGGAAACTCTCCGCGGTACCTAAAGATGCCGTGACCGCCAAGAGCGGAACACTCTACAGCTATACAACGGGATAGCTCGGCGACGGTATCTGGAGCTAATGGTTGTTTAGACTGTTGAGCTGCAGCTATTTTGAAAAAGTACCTTCTTGGTTTTTAGAGGGATCCTTCTCTCTCCACTTCCAGGGGATCTCCTCCAGCAGGCTTCAGGCTTCCCAGGTCCCCATCTCTTCTCCTCCTCTTCTTAGAGGGTGCTCTTTATAGGCTGGCTAATAATCCTCCCCACCTCTTTAGGCCCCTCCCCCTGGTTCCAGAAAGGTCCAGGCCCAGAACTCTCTCCGCCTTTCCCTCACCTACTCAGAGCTCCCCCTGAAGGCCTCTTCAGGGAAGGGCAGATCCTATACCATGAGCACCCCCTAGCAGTCCCTTCAGGTCATTACATGGACGTACCTCCCTCTAGTGACCAGATCAGGGCATTTTCCAGACTTTTCCCTGGGACAGCGCCCTCTGGTGGCCTCCTCAGTCTAGGGCAGTCCTGTGTTTATCACCATAGTCATATGTCCCTTTGTTCAACCCTTATCTTAGCATACCCATAGGTATGCCCCCTTCCCTTATAAAGAATATCCCTGGCTCCACAGTCCAAGTGTCTATTAGTGGTTCACACAGTCTACAAAGTCTAGTCACAGGATCCCAGGCAGGATTATCATCAGAGCCTGGATTCCAACCCAAAACATGTTTCTCATAGGAATTGCTCATGCAGCGTTTTTAGTCTTTCTTTTAATCTTTATCTTGAAAGAATCCTCTGTATTTATCACTGTCCACCCGGAGGAAGTTGCCGGTGCCTTCACTATTCCTTTTATCCTGGTGTAGTGTGTCCAACCCTTCTCTATGATCATGACTTCAGTTTCAGTGGTCAACAAAGCTTGATAAGGACCTTCCCAGGAGGGCTGTAGCTTGGACTCTTTCCAGGACTTGACCATGACCCACTCTCCCAGCTGGATCTTATGGACAGCAAACTCAAGTGTTAGAGTCTGGACCAGTATCACTTTTTCCTTAAATGAGATTAAGAAGAAGACTGTGCTAGTATATAATTCTTTAAATTATTATTCTCTCTCTCCGGTTTATGTAAGCCACATTGAGCCTGCATGTCTGTGGGGATAATGTGGGGTATAAATACATAAATAAATAAATACAAATCTTTGGTTTCAAATGTGGGTAACTCCCCTTTCCCCCCCATATAAGGTAACCCAAACAACATTTCATAGGAGGAAATTCCCAAGTCCCTTGGGGTGCAGTCCTAATTCTCTAGTAGTGCAATTGATAAGCCCTTCATCCAGGGCAATTTGGTTTCTAACATTAATTTGGAAATCTGCTTTTTCACTGTTTGATTCATTCTTTCCACCTTCCCAGAAGAGGGTGGGTGCTAAGGGGTATGGAAGTGCCAGGTAATTCCCAGAGCCTCCATCATTCCCTGCAAAACCTTGGAAGTAAAATGACTCCCTTGGTCCCTTGGTATATTTTCCACCAACCCATATATACAAATTTTTTTATTCCAAAAGTATCTTTGACGCCCCTTGTGCAGTGGCTGAGGCCCTTGGAATCACTTATACCCAGCTTGTCAGATGATTCCCAATTACCAGTAAATATTTTAAGCTCTGCACCAAGGGTAGTTCTGTAAAAATCCACTTGCATACTTTGAAAAGATCTAAGCCCTGGTTCTCTTCCCCCAGGGATAGCTTTTCTGAGCACCTTCTTATGTATTTTCTAACATATATCTCACTTCTTTCACAAATTTTTTTTAGCCACAATATATATATTCCCAAGTCTCCATATCTTCTTAGTACTGCATCACACATTTGCCTGCCCTAAGAGAAAAGCCATTTTCCTTTCTCTGCCTGTACAGCTCCTAGCTGGATAAGCTTATCAAACACAAATTTCTTCTAATTTTCTGATATCTTGTTCTCCCAAATATGGTGGTCATTATGTATATGATTTAATTTCCTTTTTCAGTGATATGATAATATTGTTTAATTTAATCTTAAACCTTGCATTTATAGTGATATGAATGTATTATCTTTAAAAGCTATAAATAAAAAATTAAAAAAAAAAACAAATTTCTGCGGGCTGTTCCTAGAACACATCCTCCTTAGCTGATTCCTTGGCTAACCAGTCTCCCCTAGCTTTTGGGGTAGATAGTTTCTAATACCCCAGACATGCACCACTGCAATTTCCATCAGCAGCAGCAGCAGCAGCAAATTCTTTAACACCTGTGTCATTAATTTCTCATGCACTACCTTTCCTCTACTTACAATTAATCCCGTCTTTCCATATTTTCCCAAAAGTATGTATCGCCCCAAAGGCATATTGGGAATCAGTATAGATATTTCCACAGGGAATATGTCTCTACAGGGTAAATAATGCCTGACTCAAGGCATACAGCTCACAGGTCTGAGCTGACCATGTATTGGGCAGTCTTTCTGCTTCCAATACTTCCTGAGCATTTCCATCTATTACTGCATATCCACTATGCTTTTGTTCCTCCAAGACCCGGGAAGATCCATCCACAAATAATTGTCTCCCTATGTACAAGGTCATATCCCTTAAATCTTGCCCAATTTTTCTCTGCTATTCCATGCTGTCTAAACAGTCATGCCATATATCCTGATCCCCACTTTCCCTTTTTAATAAGAAGGAAGCCAGATTAACACAATTCTCTGCAGTCAGGATTAAGTCATCCTTTTCCATTAATATGGCTTCGTTCTTTAGCAACCTGGAATCAGTTAGCATTTTTGAGAGACATTCTACTGGGTGTTTCTTCCCTCCCTATATCTGTGAGAATCCCCAAAGCCACCCCATCATTTCTCCAAGGATGGCAGGGCTAACACAGGGACATGGATTAACTTTTCCCTTAAGCATCTTATCCATTCTTCCTCCTCCTCTTCCCATCCTAATCTATTAGTTGGACTATCTACAAATCCTTGTATTCTTTCTGGAGTTATTTGCCTCTGTCCATCACTGATTAAATGTCCCAGATATTTCATCTCTCTTTTCTCCACATTCTGTAATTCTGTTTTGGTCACTCGCAGACCCATGCTTTCCCAGAAAATTCAGCAAATTATCAGTGACTTTTTTCTCCATATTTTTCTTTCTTTCTTCCCTGTAATCAATCAGTCGTCTACATACTGGAGAAGAGCGGATTCATGTTGCAACTGGAACCTTTCCAGAATCTGCTCTAAAACCTGCCCTAACCTATATATTCCGTCCGGTTTTAAGAACCGGGGCTTATCCTTTATTAATTGTTCTATCACTGGTTGCAAATCCTGTCTTCCCTTAAAAGGAATTAGGGTATTTCCTTTGGCATATCAATTGACTCTCCTGCTTCAGTTTAACTTTTTTTTTTTTAATTTTTAGAAGTCTTTATTGAACATTATTAATTCTGAACATAGCGTAACTAACACATTCGCAATACAAGTTTGCACATAGCAATGTGCCAGATACATAGCAAAGAATACACAGTTAAGTTTGCCATGCATAGTCAAATACAGAATATACTTCAACTTTTTAATTGTGTTTTATAAGTGACCTCCCATTTCCTACCTATCGACCTCCCCTCTTCCCCCCTCCCAATGAGCCCCCGGGATCCAATTAACTTTTCACATATCTCTTTGAGGGGGAGTGATTGCCGCTGGATGACCTTTCTGGTCGCTGCATTATGGAGGAAATGTGACAACTGACAGTATGCAAACTCTTCACCCCCCACCACCGGGAACTCCGCCTTCAGTGCCGCAAAAGTTAGTACAGTGTTATTATTGTCATACAATTGACCCCACCGTCGCACTCCCTCCGCATACCATCGGGTGAAGACACCCGTGGTGTTCCCCGGCAGGAACAAAGGGTTATAAGCTATTGGTGTCATTCGGGACAGCACACATCTGCCCTCTGGAAATAATTTGTCCCAGTAGTAGAGAGTAACTTCCACTGAGGGGCATACGCCTTCTTGCAGTTTGCGAAAAGACCTTGGCAACCACATAAGTGCCCCCAACGGCGTCTCTCCAAGGGAGTGCTGTTCTAAGTGGACCCACTGTCTATCAGGATAGTCTTGATACCATTCCATAGCTGCCTTTCCCTGAGCTGCCTTGTAATACCAATGAAGGTTTGGGACTCCCAATCCTCCTCTCCTCTTCTCTTGATATAATAAGGTTCGCGACAATCTGGGGTGCTTTCCTGCCCAGACGAAACGCACAATACGATCTTGTAAGGACGCGAGAAATCGCCTAGGCGCCTTCACAGGCAGCACTTGGAATAAATACAGGAGGCGAGGTAGGACATTCATCTTAATAATAGCTATACGTCCAAACCAGGATACCTCTAGTCCTCCCCATCTCTCCATATCCTCTGCAATTGTCTTTATCAATCTCTTATAGTTTGCCAAGAAAAGCTCTGACAGTGGTATCGTCAATTTAACCCCTAAGTATCTAATCTGTCCCCGGGCCCACCTAAATGGGAATGATGACTTCAGCTCTGTTACCGTTTCCTCATCTATAGTTACATTCAAGGCTTCGGACTTTGCCATATTCACTTTGAATCTCGAGACTACTGAGTACTCGTCTATAAGTTGGATAAGTCGAGGGAATGTAGTCAGGGGTCGTGTCGCATATAACAAGACATCGTCTGCGTAGAGTGCCAGTTTATGCGTTCTTTCTGCCACCCGGGCCCCTACGAACCCCGGATCTTGTCGTATCCGTGCTGCAAAGGGTTCCATAACCATAGCAAATTGGAGAGGAGACAGGGGACAGCCCTGTCTCGTTCCTCTATGCAATGTGAACAGCCCAGAATAATTTCCATTAAGTTTAACACATGCTTTTGGCGAGGTATAAAACGCCCGTATCCAGCCTATAAACTTCGCTCCAAAACCCAATACCTCCAGGACTCTGTACATGAAGGACCAATGAACGCGATCGAAGGCTTTCTCTGCATCTAAACTCAAAAGACACAAGGGCCTCTGATTCCTCTTTGCCAGGTGCATTAAATCTACCGTACGCCTGATATTGTCCATCGCCTTTCGATGGGCCACAAAGCCCACTTGGTCCGGGTGCACAAGGGTCGGGAGTATAGGCGCCAGCCTGTTGGTCAGTACCTTGGCCAGTATCTTAACATCGGCATTGAGTACCGATATGGGCCTGTAGGAGCCACACTCGGTGTGATCTTTTTCTGGCTTGGGTATCACCGCTATCCAAGCATCTCTCATAGTCAACGGCAGAACCTCCCCCTCCTCTACCTGATTGAACAGATCCGCGAGCAACGGCGCTAACTCGGGGGCAAACTGCTTATAAAATTCATTAGGGAGACCATCTAACCCTGGGGACTTGTAAGATGACAAGCTACTTATCGCCTCCTGTATTTCCTGTGGGGTAACCTGCTTTTCCAACAGGTCCCTATGCTGTCTAGCCAAGTTGGGAAGCTCGCATTCCTGCAGAAATTCATCTATCGCCTCGGGTGTCGGATTGATTTCCTGTTTATAAAGCGCTTGATAATACTCCCCGAATCTTTGGCGTATTTGCTCAGTTTGATTCAGCAAGCTACCACTCTCATCCCGAACCTGATGTATAAGCCGATCTACTCTCTGCCTGCGTATCTTTGTAGCCAGTAGTCGCCCTGCTTTGTTAGTGAACTCATAAGAGCGCACCCCCTGCCTAGCTCTTAATACCTCTAAATGCTCTGAGTATATGGCGTCCAGCCTCATCCTTGCTATACACAGCTCCTGCCACACCTGCTGTGATCTATTCATTTTATGTTGCTTCTCCAGTTGTTGTATTTTGCCAAGGCAGGCTGTTATCAGTGCCTTCCTTGCCTTTGAGCGTTTGCTTGCCTGTTGTAGAAAATAACCCCTAGACACTGCCTTCAGGGTGTCCCAAACAACATGTAATGCTGGGCCTGTATCCACATTTAGTTTTAGATATTCTTGTAGCATCTTTTTGTACCCCTCCAGCACATCGCCCTCTTGCAAAATGCTAGTGTTTAGGGTCCATCAATTATCCTGTTGACCAGCCTGTATATTTGGCAGAGTTACCCACACTGGGGAGTGATCTGACAGTGTCACACTTCCAATCCCAGCATTTGGTCCCCTTTCTAACAATGCAGCGTCCACAAAGATATAGTCAATTCTAGAGTATGACTCATATACCAGCGAATAAAATGTATAATCCCTATCTGTCCGATGTGTCAACCTCCACAGGTCCAGGACCCCTAAGGAATAAACCAATGACCCTAGTGCCTGAGCCTCCTTTTTCCCCTCAGACCTTGTTACCCCCGTTCGGTCTATCCCCGGGTTCATCACTGCATTGAAGTCCCCTCCCATTATTAGGGATCCCCTGACAAAAGCAATCAAGGAATTACGAACCCTAGTGAAAAATTCCACCTGTCCACTATTAGGGGCATATATCGACGCTAATGTGATGTCTGGTTCAATGTCATGTAAAGATAAATAAAGTGGCCCCTCGGGTCCCGTTTAATCTGTTTAACCTGCACTGGTATGGAGGAGTGTATCAGTATCGCCACCCCTCCCTTTTTTGTGGTTTCAGAGGATGCACAGTACACTCCTGAGTAGCCAGGGTATCGTAAAAGGTGCTCATGCTTACGCCGCAATTGTGTCTCTTGCAAAAATACTATTTTTGGTTGTAACTAATGTAATTCTCTATACAGTTTCTGTCTCTTCTGTGGCATATTCAATCCTTTTACATTATAAGATATAAACTTCAAATCATGACCCATTATGTTCTATTATTTAAGTATAAGCCAGTAGCACTCCTTGGCTCTCTTACTTGTACATTTGTGACCCTCAATTACTTCATCATAGTTTAACAGTCTTTCCCCTTTCCCCCCACCCCGTCCCCCCCCAGGTTCCCCTCCATCATCCCCCCCATATTACACCAACCAGAGGATCTAATCCTCTGAGTGGGATACTAGGAAGTGAATCACCCTTTTCAAGACGTCCAAGCCCCTCTTCCCACCCTCCCAAGCCTTTCACATTTCTCTTCCTTCTTTTATTTCTTTTCAATACCATTTCCCCCCTCCCAACATTCTTTGTAACCCTCCCGGATATTATTTTTATACATTACCATATCTGCTCACTTCTCGTGCAGTTTACATTTAGCTCATTCTCTCCTCTCTCGTTCCACTCCCCAAAGCTCTAAATTGAATAAATTATCAACCCCAGTCCAAGTTTAGTTCAATTGACATAACCCGTAAGACTCTACTTTTATGTCCAGATCTCAGTTGTTTCCAACTTCTCTCCTACTTTGGATGTAGGCCGGGTCTCTCATCTCTTGGACTTGCCTCGTCTCACATTTCCTGATGCTCGCTGCCAGCCTTGGAGCTTAGCTCGTGTTGTTGTTGCTAATTCCCCCGGCGGGACTGTTGTGCTCACGAATTCCGCAGCATGCAGTGCTTCCCAAGCCTCTTGTAGCGAGCGCACTCTATATTTACTGCCTTTCAGCGCAAAGTTCAGGGAGAAGGGAAAACCCCATCTGTACTGCTGCTTGTTTTTAAGTAGGACATCCAGTGCAGGCCTCATTTGGCGTCGCTGTTGCAAAGTGTATAGTGAGAGGTCTTGGTACACCAGTATCTTAGCTCCTCCATATTCAAAGTTCTGAGCCCGCCTCGCACTCACCATGACCTGCTGTTTGACTTCAAATTTATGAAAGCGCACTATAATGTCTCGCACCTGCTGTTCTCTTCGGGGCCCCAGTGCTCTGTGTGCTCTATCTAATTCCACCGGCGTGGCCCCCGCTTCATGGCCCAACAGCGTGGCACACATTGTTTGCACTATCACCATTATGTCCTCCGTCTCGCCTCCTTCTGGAACGCCGCGAAATCTGAGGTTATTGCGGCGTCCTCTGTTCTCCAAGTCGTCCAGTTTATAGGCAAGTTCCATGTTTTTCTTTTCAAGATCTTGCAGCTGATCAGTATGTTTAGTTAGCGTCTCTGCCTGCTCTTCCAGCTTGAGTTCTGCCTCTTCCACCCTGCCCCCCAATTCGCGAAGGTCTGTGCTCAGCGTGTCCATTCGTTCAAGGATTTCCTCCTTCGATTGTTTTATCTCCTCTTGAATGTTAGATAAGAATGTACGCAGTTCGCTCGAAATACCTCTTTTGGGAGGCGGGTTGCGATGTTCGGAGGCAGACAGAGCTGAATCAGAGTCAGATGGAGTGGCCCGTTCCGGCGATTCATTGCGTTTGGGGGTCTTTCCCGCCATACTTTTTTCTAACCGCTCGCTCTCCTTTTTCCGCGTCGCGGGAGTTTTACTCATTGCAGCTGAGAGTCTGGGGGATCTTCCGTCAGCCTTTTCCAGCTTTATTGTCGACCGAAGTCCACTTTTTATTACTTTTAAAAGCTTTTTATTGGCGCTGGATGGCGGAGCTTCGGGACTAGGCGGCCATCTTGTCTGGTGACATCACTTCCCCCCCCCCTGCTTCAGTTTAACTTTTAATGGAGGAATTTTTAATCCCTCTCCCGATTTCCTTCTCTTTTTATCTTCTGCAGTAAGATGTTTCATTTTTTTTTTTATATTCATAATTTTTATTAGTTTATATTAAACTTAAACAGAAATACACTGTTAAGTGAAAAACAGCCAAAAAAAAAAAAAAAAAGAAAACATTTTACATATTCCATTTACATTATACGTCAATGGCTTCCTTAGACCTCAAAAATTGGGGGGATTAGAATAAGTGAAGATACTTTTACTTTAACAATTTCAATAAATTTAAAGGAAAATAATAACACCGCAATCTCAATCCTATTTATTATCTCTATCGTTGTTTTGAATCTAGGAACAACTTAAGCTGATCTGGAACATAAAAAACATATTTAGTACTATTAAACCTCACAATAAATTTACATGGATACACTAACAAAAAGGAAACCTCCCAATTCCGTTGTTTTTAACCTCATTGAAAGAAACTGCTTTCGCTTTTGTTGAGTCACTTTTGTTACATCTGGATACAGCCATATTTTTTCTCCACCAAAATTGTGGTCTGTTGTTTTAAAGTAAAGTCTCATTACTGCATTTAAATCCTGTTGAAAAAGAAAAGTTACCAACAAAGTCGCTCTTTCAGTGGCAGTTTCTATTGACTGTTCCAAAATCGCTGTTATATTTCCAGCATCCAATTCATGTCCAGATTGAACCTTTGTTACCTCTTCTATTTTTCTTATCGTATTAGGTATAAAGTAAATTTTTTCTAATGGTGGAATCGCTTCTTGAGGATATTTTAAATTTTCTTTAAGGAATCTAGCAAATAAATCTTGGGGAGACATCCCATATAATTTGGGGAAATTAAGCAAACGCAGGTTCAATCTTCTATTATGATTTTCAATATTTTCAAGTTTTCTCCTAATGTCTGCATTGTCTTTTATCACAGCAACTTTAAATTCATTAGTTTGTTCCACTTCTTTTTGTAAACTCTCAATTTTCTGTGAGAAATCTTGTTTAGTAATTTCAACAGTAAGATGTTTCATTTCACTAGCTGTTTACCTATCTCTGACTCACATTCCAAGACCTAAATGTGCTATTAAATCTCTGCTGTAACCACCTTTTAAAAAAAATTTCCCTTGACTCCTTAGGCAGCCCTCACAGGCTGGCTGGCTTTACTAGCTCAGCACATTCAGGCGATTGATCAGGAGGCCATCCACTGGGGATTTGCATCCCTAAGAATCCCCTTCACCCCTCCCTTTCTCTACTTCTCTGTTTCTTTTATTCCTGCTATTTTCTAAGCTCTGTCAATTTAGCTCAGTCATTTTCATCATTCACCCTAAGTAGGGTATTCCTGCTGCGCCCCCTCCCTTCTGGGGAACGGTCTAATTTTAAAGCTGCATTTCGTAGCCTAGTGGTTAGTGCAGTGGATTTTGATCCTGGGGAACTGAGTTCAATTCCCACTGCAGCTCCTTGTGACTCTGGGCAAGTCACTTATCCCTCTATTGCTCCTGGTACAAAATAAGTACCTGAATATATGTAAACCGCTTTGAATGTAGTTGCAAAAACCTCAGAAAGGCGGTATATAAGTACCATTTCCCTTTCCTCTCCCATAAAGATGACTTCTACTAGCTGTGCCCATATATAATACTCTGTTTTGACCATTCAAAACAGCAGTAGTGACTCATTTTCATCCCGTCCTTTTGTCTTGTGCAAGATTCATTTTCCATATCCCCCTCCCTCTTTCAGACTATTTTTTTTTTTTGGGGGGGGGGGGGAGGGGAATATCTGAAGGCAAAAATTCCACCTTCCCTCCTTTATTCCTGGCTAGCCTATTTCCCTTGTAAGTACCCAAAAGTACTCCCAATACCTCAGCTACCAAGGTAAGAATTTTAACTAGTCAAATTTCCTTACCTTAGTCTATGCATAGATTTTCATGGCCGATCGATCGATATGCTTGCAGATTCTTATCTTAATTCATCAATCAGTGGGTGTTATCAGTCAGAATGACGGCACTGGCTACTAACTCAGGGACTATTGAACTCAATAGGATGCGTCTTCCCTTGGTCAAAAGCCAGCACCGGCGTCTCTGATGATTTTATCCCGGAGCAAGCCCCATCTGTTATAAATAGTCCCCAGATAACCTGAGAACGTATACAAAATAGGACTCATAAAATCAGATTGATGAATCAAAGCTTAATTAACCAATTTATTGTTTAATAATAAATCATTCTTGCAAGTATGAGGTGTGTGTGTTCCGTCAGCTCTAACTTGGAGCTTGCCTCTATATACACACACAGATTTCTATAAGAATCCACAGATTTTATAGTTACATTTAAGTGTCTGCCACTAAGTTTTTCTCATTGGCCGTTGGTCCCCTCTCTGTGTGCTAGGGTTCTGTATAACAGCAGCTGGACCTTCTCCCCCTCCCAACTTCCCCCTCCCTTTTGCTTTCTTTGTTTCACTGTTCTCTCAGGCCTAGTGTGACCTTGAGCTGGTAAGCTTGTCTGCCTGCGGTATGTGTGGACTTCTCACCCCCCCTTTTCCTCCCCCTTCTCCTGCTTAGTACAGATTCCTTTGTGCAATGATTCAAACAGCTAAGATACAGTGAAATGCTGTCACACTGGTGAGGAAAGGTGAGCCCTTGGGCCACTGCCGAGGAGCAGCAGCGGCAGGCAAATCACCCAAACAGGAGGCAAGGCAGACCACAGACAGATGGGCCTAGGCTGGACTGGAGCAGCTGGACTGGAGCAGAAGCACTAAGCAAAAGCAGGAGAATAGTCCATGAATCACGCAGAGTCCTGCAGGCAGCAAAGCAGCAGGGAAACCAGGAAACACACAGAGTCTGTCGGCTGGCAGCAATCAATAGTAAATTAGGAATCAAGCAGAGTCTTGGGCAGGCGGCAGACAGTAGAACAAACCAGGAAACAAGCAGAGTCTTGGGCAGGTGGCAGACAGTAGAACAAACCAGGAAACAAGCAGAGACTTGGGCAGGTAGCAGACAGTAGAACAAACCAAGAAACAAGCAGAGTCTTGGGCAGGCATTAGACGGTAGGATAAACCAGGAAACAAGCAGAGTCTTGGGCAGGCAGCAGACAGTGGAATAAACCAGGAAACAAGCAGAGTCTTGGGCAGGCAGCAGACAGTGGAATAAACCAGGAAACAAGCAGAGTCTTGGGCAGGCAGCAGACAGTGGAATAAACCAGGAAACAAGCAGAGTCTTGGGCAGGCAGCAGACAGTGGAATAAACCAGGAAGCAAGCAGAGTCTTGGGCAGGCAGCAGACAGTGGAATAAACCAGGAAACAAGCAGAGTCTTGGGCAGGCAGCAATCAGAAGAATAAACCAGGAAGCAAGCAGAGTCTTGGGCAGGCAGCAATCAGAAGAATAAACCAGGAAACCAGCAGGGTCAAAGACAGGCAAAGCAAGCTACAGGGCAGGAACCGCAACAGACCAACAAGGACAAGAACATAACTGAAGACCTCTGTTGCCAAGGCAAAGTCTGAAAGTTCCCAGGTGCTTAATAAAGGCCACATACAAGGGAGTTTGTGAAACTGTACAGCGCTGCGTAACCCTAGTAGCGCTTTAGAAATGTTAAGTAGTAGTAGTTCACCAGGTAAGGGTGCTGCTAAGTTCCCAAAATTCCAAGCCAGTCTGGAAGGCTGTAAGATCCGGACCGGACTGGACCAGCATGACTTCTGGAACATGGGAAACAGCAAACAGACAGTCCATCGCAGCCACCAGGTCTGACCACCAGGTGACGAGATGAATGAGAGCATGAAACGGGCACAACCGTGACAAATGCTTTCTTTTAGAGACCACTTAGCTAGGGCCTATATATATATATATATATATATATATATATATATATATATATATATATTAGCTAGGGCCTATATATATATATATATATATATATATATATATATATATATATATATATATATATATTAGCTAGGGCCTATCTATCTATCTATCTATCTATCTATCTATATCTATCTATCTATCTATATTAATAAATCCCACCTTGAACATTCTGAAGCTCACTCCAAGGCAGAGAAGCACAAAAATCCTGTAGTCTTCATAGGCTAGGACCAGTCACCCTCACTCATAGACCTGCCCTCAGCCACGCCCCATCTGTACATAAAACGCTACCTCAACATTCTGAAGACAACCTGCTGAAGCCATCTGCAAAATCCCTAAACAGTTTGTAAGTTCATGGTGGTGAAGCCATCCAACTCACCATGTCTCTCTGCCCCGCCCTCGAGGGCGGAACACAGAGAGTAAAGGGATCCATAAAGGCACCCCTACCAACTGGCAACCCCCTCCAACAAACAACGACCCAGGCAGGGGGAGTGTTTCCGTACTCCTCCCCCTGCCTAGGAATCGCTACAGACTGCTGGCAAACTCCCCAACCACACGACCACAAAAGCCACCCGCAACCCCCCCCCCCCCCCCACACACACAAACGCAAACACACACACAGAAACACACACACAAACGCAAACACACACACAGAAACACAAACGCAAACACACACACAGAAACATACACACAAACGCAAACACACACACAGAAACATACACACAAACGCAAACACACACACAGAAACATACACACAAACGCAAACACACACACAGAAACACAAACGCAAACACACACACACACAAACGCAAACACACACACAAACGCAAACACACACACAGAAACACACACACAAACGCAAACACACACACAAACGCAAACACACACACAAACGCAAACACACACACAAACGCAAACACACACACAAACGCAAACACAAACGCAAACACACACACAAACGCAAACACGCACACAGAAACACACACACAAACGCAAACACACACACAAACAAACGCAAACACGCACACACAAACAAACACACACGCAAACACGCACACACAAACGCACACACAAACAAACACACACACAAACGCACACACAAACACACACACAAACACACACACGCAAAAAAGCACACACATGAATGCACACACACACACACAAACACACAGACACAGAAACACAAACACACACAAACACACACACACACAAACACACACACACACATAAACACACACAAACAGCCTCGACGGTGCACCTCTAAGTGCCCCCCCCCCGCCGCAACTACCTGTGCAACGGGGCATCAGAAAGCCCCTACCCCCCTTCCCTCCTCGCCGCATCACCCAACCCCTCCCCCGCCGCTTCACCAAGCCCCTCCCCCCCCCACATCGACCGCCTCGCCACCCGCGACCGCTAATACAAACTCTGTCCGGCGGCTGCTGCTGCTTCTATTCAGCAGCAGCAGCCCGTACATAAAGAAAACAAACAAACAAAAAAAAACAACCTCCTAAAACGCACCTCCGTAGAGAACCAGAGAACCATCTCACATTGGCTGACGTCTCTGCAGCCGCTCCTCCTCTCCCCTCAACGTGAGTGCCCCTGCCGGAAGACCCCGGAGAAACGCCGAGACGTCAGAGGGGAGAGGAGGAGCGCATGCTGAGACTTCAGCCAATGTGAGATGCTTCTCAACGGAGGTGCGTTTTAGGAGGATTTTTTTTTTTTTTGGTTTTCTTATGTACGGGCTGCTGCTGCTGAATAGCAGAAGCAGCAGCCGCCGGACACAGTTTGTATTAGCAGTTGCGGGTGGCGAGGGGGTTGATGAGGGGGAGAGGGGCTTGGTGATGTGCCACGGTGGGGGGGTCGGGTGATGCGCGAAGGGGGGAACAAGGAGCTTTCTTTGGGTGCTGCGCCAGCTGGGGGGGGGAAGGGGGGGTCTCGCTGGACATGGGTGGCTGGAAGGAAGCAGGGGGAGGGGAGGGTCGCTGCACATGGGTGGCTGCAGGGGGGGCAGGGAACATGGAGATAGGGATGGGGCTCCACACACCACATGGGTGCCTGCAAGGGGGACAGGGGATACAGGACGGACACTGCAGGGCGAGCAGGGGGACAGAAGGGTTGGTGGTCATCAGGGGGGACAGGTGGGTCGATGGACATGGCTGGCCGCAGGGGAGGAACAGGGAAAAAGGAGAGGAGTGTCCTCAGACACGGGTGGCTGCACAGGAGAGGAGGGTCGCTGGACATGGGTAGCTGCAGGGGGGGCAGGGGGACAGAAGGGTCGCTGGACATGGCTGGCTGCAGGGGGGACAGGGGAGAGAGGAGGGACGCTGCCTGCAGGGGGACAGGAGGGATGCTGAGGGGGGGCCTGAGACCACACGGGTGGCTGCAGGGGGAGCAGGGGAGACAGGAAGGACGCAGCAGGGGGATAGGAGGGTTGATGGGTATGGGTGGCTGCAGGGGGATGCTGGACATGGGGGGGGGGGAGAGGAGGGTCGCTGCACATGCCTGGCTGCAAGGGGGCAGGGGAGAGGGAGGGGGTTCCTCACACCACACAAGCAGTCACTCATTCTCTGTCTGCCACATACACTCTCACTCACATACTCACTGTCTTTGTCCCTCTCTCTCACACAGTGTCACACAGAAACACAAACACTGTCTCTTACACACTCTCTCGCACAAACACATACACTCTGTCTCTCTCTCTCTCTCACATTCTCTCTCTGACACACACGCTCTTTCTGAAACATACACTCCAAGGAAAACCTTGCTAGCGCCCGTTTCATTTCTAACAGAAACAGGACTTTTTTACTAGTATATATATATATATATAAAATGCCATATCTTTATACATTTCTTACATGCATCATATTACAAGCTGTGGCCCTTGGCTCCTTTTCTATGGGGCATATTTTACTTCCTTCTCATATTGCTTGCCTTGACAAGCAGTTCTTTTCATTCTTTCCATAGCTGGGACAGTTTACACTAGGCTACAATGCCAAAGGTTAACTGTGGTGGTTTCCCACAGCAGCTCTGCTTTTCTAGTTTTGCTCTCTGACACTGATCAAACTATTGCATTCCAGCTTCAACTGTATCTGTGGTACCTCTAGCTAGCTGTTTGTTGCAGTTTCTCTTAGGCTTTTATTGCACTTTTTCTTTATATTGGACAGCTAGCTATATTCAGAGCTACTTCAGTTTAGCCTGCACTTCAATTTTCCCTGCACTTTTCCCTTAAGAAGCGTTTCTTCTTTGGCTCCCTCATCTGCGGTTTCTCTGTTTGGCCATTCTGAGCCCTCATGTTCAGTTCCAGGCTTTGCCTGTCAGCATGGCTATGGTTCCATTCACCTTTTCCTAGGTTTGGGAGTTTTGCGGCATTCTCCGCAAGGACAGCATCGGAGTGCACCTCGCTCTAGACGAAATCCGAAAGTTTATTTTCCCGGGTCTTCCTGGAATCCTTGAGCTGGGTGGTCACCCTTCAAATGAGCCACCTCATCCTATTCCATATAGCTCTGGTACGATTTCTTTCTTGACCGAGGACTGGAAGATCTAGGTTCAGACTTGGGTGCGCAGTCTGCTCAGGGCGCTGAGTCCTCGGGTCTGGCTATGCATTCATGTCTTGGGCTCTGTTGCGGACACTTTGGAGGTAGTGCTGTGGGCGGTGCTCATAGACAACATCTACAGCTCTTGCATCTCGACGGGTGGCCTCCTGTGTTCCAGGAATGTCTGCAGTGTCTTCCGTGGCTGTTCTTGGTACGCTTGCGCATGAACTGGTGGCTTCACAATTCCTTCCTGTGGAAGGGATGCCTTGGCGCCTCTGCAGTGGATGGTGGTGATCACGGATGCGAGTCTCTCAGACTGGAGAGCCCTTTGCCGCCTCCTTCCGTCTCCGGGGTGGTGGATGTCACAGAGGACGGTGTAGCCAATCTCCCGCCTGGATCTGCTTTTGGTGCTGTTTGTCTTCTAGCCTTTCAGTACACAATTGCAGGCCAGGCGGTGCTTGTGCCGTTTCCCCTGCCTGGACCTTCTTTTGGTGCTGTTCGTTTTCTAGCACTTCAGGGCACATTGCGGGCTAGGCGGCGCTTGTGCCATCGGAGAAGTTGAGGCGGTGGCTGCTGCTTAGACAGAGTGGGACTCGGACTCAGACTGTAGCCATTAGGGCGTGTCACCTCCATGGAATGGGCAGAGGACCTTGTATTCTGTTTCTACGTGGCTCACTTTGTGGGCTTTTCCTACGCTGAGTTCTCTTTTCTGCCATCTTCTGGTCTCAGCAGAATGGTTATTCCGCACCAGTGCTGCTCCAACTTGGCCCCAGGTAGAGAGCTCCATAGGTAGATCTGATGGCATCCCGGCTGCACGCCCAGATGCCTTCTTTCTTCTGTCACCGAAGAGAGGGTGATTCAGCAGAGCTGGTTGTTCAATTGCTTCCTTAGACGGAGGACGTTCTTCAATAGTGTTTCCTCCGTGGCCTCTCTGCGGCCGAGTTTATTTTGGATCACTCGACACCAGGGTTGTCATTCTGGTAGCTCCGGATTAACCACGGCGCCCTTGGTGTGCGGATATGGTGCGGCTCCTGGTGGCACCTTTGTTTTGGATCCGCTTGACTCCGGGCTCTTCCTTCTGGGTACGTTCCTGAGTGGATGATCCCTCTCGTTTTGGTCTTATGGCCTGGTTTTTGAGAGTCCGACTCTGAGGAACAGAGTTCTTTGGACACTATGGTTACTGTTCTATAGCGATTTTGTGTGTGGTCCACGGTCCAATGCAACCGTGTATTCTCGGTTGTTGAGGATTTTTTGAGGCTGGTTGCAGCCAATGCTTGATCTTCATTGCGTGCATCTGTTCCTCAGTGATTGAGTTCTTTCTGCAGGATGGGTTGCAGAAGGGCCTGGCCTTGCACTTGGAGGTGATGCATTTCTTGCAGAGTGTTTTGCTCCTCCACTGCTGCGACCTTCTCCCTGAAACCTCATTCGTATTCTAGCTTTGGGCTCCTTGTCTTGCAATCATTGCTTCGGACTCCTTTTGCTCCTTTGCAGAATGCTTCACTTAGGAACTTACAAGCAGTGTTCTTGGTCGTCAATTCTTCGGCACGCAGAGTGTCTGAATTTTTAGCACAGCCATGCTGCAATTTTCTGCAATTTGCTGAGTCGGGATTGACCTTGCTTTCGGTTCCTTCCTTTTCCTGCGGTGGTTTGGCTTTTCTTTTTCAGCCTCTCTTTCTTCCCTCTTTTCTGGAGGGGGATTTTCATGCGGAGTACACGGCGCTTTGTATTCTGAATGTTTAGAGGGCTCTCCGATATTCGCAGATGTTGCATGTTTTTCAGCGTTCTGGTCTTCTCTTTGTCTTTGTCACTGGTTCTTGCTGTGGGACAGCAGCCTCTGGTCTGATTTGATTTTTTTCTCGTTGGATTGTAGATATTTTTGTGGATTTTTTGGAAAGGTTGCATCCCACTGGTGGCATTCCATACTTGTTTCACGAGTTTGCTATCTACTTCTTGGGCGGAACAGGTGTGCTTTCACTATTTAGATGCTGCCTTTGCAGCTGCGGTTCTGTCTCGGGGAGTGGCGACGTCCCACCCTACTTAGGGATTGCTTTGGTACATCCCACCAGTTCTTGGATTCATCTGCTGCATACGCTAAGGAAGGTAAAATTATGCCTTACCTGCTGACAATTTTCTTTCCTTTAGTAGCAGCAGATGAATCCAGGATCCTGCCCTTTGTCAGCTGCGCTTGCTTTGCCTATTTGTTTTTGACCTGGTTTTTAGTTTAAAAAAAAAAAAAAAAAAAAAGAAGAGGAAGAGAACAGAAACCACTGAAGAGGATTCCATCACAGTTGTGGTTTCTCTTAAGTCAGACTGACGAGTTTCTGTTTTGAATGGTTGGTGAGGAAGGCTTCCTGGTTTCTTAGTCTGATTCTGCCTGGTGATGAGACATGTACAGAGGTAAAGGAGAAGCTGGCCTTCTGGTATCACTGCCTTCAGCTTTGTAATCTCTATCTCCACCTGCTGGTAGATGGATACAACCCACCAGTTCTTGGATTCATCTGCTGCTATTAAAGGAAAGAAAATTATCTGCAGGTAAGGCATAATTTTACCCTACTTTTATACTTCTCGGTATAAAAGTACAGGATAAGATAAATCCATGCAGCATGAGCAGGGAGCTCTACTAGTTACTTTTGGGTGCCGCTAGAGGCAGCTCTACTAGTTACTTTTGGTTGCCACTAGCTGTTATGAATGCGGTTGCCAGTGAACTAAACTACTGCTGTTGAAATAGTCAGTCATTCAAATTTCACTTGATTGTGTGATTTGGGTTGCCCATCAACTCTCTTATCCTGCAGCTTACTCTATAACTAGGAAAGAAGCATGGATGACTGTACATGTGCTCAGAAAGGAGCGCTGGCATGTTTGCGAGCTGCAGCTGGTGTTGTGTTGCCATAAGCTACTAAGACCAGAGTCTAGGTGGTAGTCCGGGTCTGAGCATCAGGCAATTGTCTATTTCCATAGCACACTTGTTGGGGAAACGATAAACGTCCAGTTGTCTGTTCTTGCAAGGTTCTCAGCCTTCTCAGGTTCTTAACTACTTTGTGTTATGCAGAATGGAAAAAAACCATGGTTGTGCTCTTGAAGAAATTAGGCTGTGAGGTCTACCTGATTGCTAGAAACACTGCCTCTTTAAAACCATATATTGTCTGCATATTTTTTTCTCTGGCTAAGAGACTGCTGCAATAGCATATTTACTGTATATTTCTACTTTAGGGAGAGCCTTCCCTGCATAGTTCTGTTCTGCCTGGAACAGAAAGATATAAACATGGCACTGCGAAATGGGAAATATCTTTTGGTTCTCACTGTTTTCTGTTGTAAACACAATTTTACATATTTCTGTGTTTTTCTGATTGGCTAGAGAAACCACCTACCACTTAGATGCAGAGTTTTAAACCTGTATTTTAAGATTTTGCTTGTTGGGACATTCGTTTTGGACTCTCTTTAGACAGTTTGCTGAATTATCTTGTATAGATGCTAGTGCTGCATCCAGAGCAAAGCTTCATGACTTTAGAGCTGGTATCTAATTTGCTACTGTCCTTACATTCCCCATGGTATGCGCAGGGGCAGAAGATCCCTTCTGTTTTTGCGCCTCTCTGTCTGCTGTGATTACCTTCTTTTTTTTATCAATATTTTTATTGAATACAATTTTCATATTAACATCAATAAGCACGTCTTACAACTCTATAAATGACCCCATGTCCCCTACCTTCCCCCCTCCCCCCTTTTCTCTCCCTCTCTCGCCCAGTCTCAAGCAAGGATTATATGGCCATGGATTTATCACATTCAGCTTTTACTTATATGGGATTTCCTCCAGGACACCAGCAACTACTATATTACAATTACCAGCTGTGGATCGTCCAGAGCAATCCCCGAGTGGGCTCTCCATTCCTTGTATTTGTCCCAAATTTTGTAAAATTGGATCATCTGTCCATTCTGTATTGCGGTAAGTTTTGTCATTTGATATAAATAATCCATTTTATGCACCACCCTTATCACTGGCGGCGCATGTAGGCTCTTCCATTCTGCAACCAGTGTTATCTTGCCTGCCACCAGAAACGTTGTGACCAGGCGATGCAAGTCTGTGGAAAGTTCTCAGGGTCGAAAGTGCAGCAAACAGTGATCTGCTGTGGCTGGGTATTCCTTTCCAATCATCTGGCTAATCTGTTTAAGCAGTTCTATCCAATATACTTTTATTTTTGGACATGTCCACCAGATATGAAACATATCTCCCACCTCCTGACACCCTCTCCAACAATCCTTCGACGTGTGTTTGTACATTTTGGCTAATCGGTCAGGTGTGTAATACCATTGATATAAGATTTTATACCTATTCTCTTTCATGGCGCTATTTGTAGATCCTTTTAACATATAGTCTAAAGCTCGCTCCCAGTTTTGCAGGTCATGAGCATTTCCCGTATCTGGGTCTCACCGCTGTACATATTTCAGAAGCAGTACCTTGTGAGATAATAGTGCTGCATATACTTGAGAAACACATCCTCTAGCGCTCCGGACATATCCACCAGATATGAAACATATCTCCCACCTCCTGACACCCTCTCCAACAATCCTTCGAAGTGTGTTTGTACATTTTGGCTAATCGGTCAGGTGTGTAATACCATTGATATAAGATTTTATACCCATTCTCTTTCATGGCGCTACTTGTAGATCCTTTTAACTTATAGCCTAAAGCTCGCTCCCAGTTTAGCTGGTCATGAGCATTTCCCGTATCTCGGTCCCACCGCTGTACATATTTCAGAAGCAGTACCTTGTGAGATAATAGTGCTGCATATACTCGAGAAACACATCCTCTAGCGCTCCCTCCCCCCATCGCCCTCTCTAGAGTGATTACCTTCTGATCGTGTGCCATATCTCATGTGTTGTAGGGGTGTCCACCTGAATCCTGTGACTCCTGATTTACTAACTACGTACACACCGGTAATTGTCTGTTGAGTAATTGTCTGCACCTGTACATGATATCAGCAACTGCTAATAAAAAGATAAGCATATATTTATTCAGGGGTGTCTGATGTGTTTTTTTTTTGCTCCTTGCAAAGAACTGTGAGCCGTGGCCCCAGCAGTGTAGAACATGTAATGTGCAAATTTGATCCCCTTACTCATTTGTCAGATCATTATTAATAAGTTCCATAGCGTCCCACAGATCAATCCAGAGACTTGTGGGTTATGTCCCTCTACCAGCAGGTAGAGATAGAGAGAACCTCAGAGGTTTACTATATGTGGTCATGTGCATCCACCTTAACTTCAGTATTCTCTCTAATTGTGGATTGATTGGCTCCTGGTCTGGTCCTCTAGGTCTAGTTGAGCTTCTGGGACTTGGGTGCACAGGTCCCTCCCTTCCTCCCCCATCAACCCCTCCTCTCTGCCTGACTGTGGTTCTCACTCTCCTGACTTTAAAAGGAGTCTGAGATTTCTTTTGCTCCGGCGTCCTCTCCTGTCTTTTAAAAAAAATTCAATTTGCTCACTGTTAAAAAAAAAAAAAAAAAATCTGTCTGATTTGTCCAGCGCGGCAAGTTCATGCCGGTTTGTAGTACCGGCTGAATGGTGTGAGGACTGACTTGGCATGCGACAGCGATTCCCGAGGGGGTGAGTAGTCATTATCCTATCTGTGCCGTTGGGATAGAGCAAAAGCGGCTGCCAGTGTGGGAGCCACTGGACTGCTTTAGTTTGCCATGCTGGAGATCCACTGTACAGCCCAACTCCATGGAGCGGTGTGATCCTTCCCGGCTCGTTTTGGCGGGCGCAGGGCAGTTGTTTTCTTGGGGGCGCCATCTTTTTTGCCGCTCCACATGGCAATGCTGAAGCCCCATTGCTCCCCTGGGGTCTGATTTACTTGTGATTCAGGCAGTTTTATATATAGGCTTTTCAGAAATGTGACAGGGGTACTGGGGTGGATGACTCCCAGTTTCTTCATATTAAGGGCTTCAGAGAAAGGAGGCCTGGGGCGGTTGTGGGAGTCCTCGGGTCTCCTACAGCTTTGAGTCTCCCACAACTTTTCCAGGGGCGAGGTCGGAGACCCATTAGACCCCTGCAGCTGTTCTGTGGCAGCGAGAGCCTTAAGCTGCAGCTTGGAAAGTACTGACTATCTGAAAGTCTTCTGGTAGAAATGCCTGTGCTTCACTGGCAGGCAGATGATCAAAAGCCCTGTTCCAAACAGCACTGTAAAATAATGCTATTAGACCTATGATCAGAGATAATGCATGCAAATTTAAGCAGCGCAATTATCTCTGATTATGGGGTAGAAGTGCGGGCGAATTGTGCCTGAGCATGCGCTCAGCACAATCCTCCCGCACTTGTTTGACAGGTCTGGGCTGTCAAAAGCCCAAACCTGTCAAACAAAGGGGCTGGAGGTCCACCAGGCCCTGACTACCCCTGCCCCAAGCAACGGGGGCTGGAGGTCCAGTGGCCTTCTGGTCCCCCCGACGATCCCCCCCACCCAGATTCAGGGAGGGCTGGAGATCCGGTGGGTCTCCAGCCCCCCCAAACCCCCGGAAAATGGTCCCTGGTGGTCCAGTGGCTACCGGCCAAACCCCCCCTCCCAGCGAGTGACGGGAGGGGGGGGCTGGAGGTCCAGCGGACCTCCAGCCCACTCCATCTCCCCCCCTCCAGCGTTGTCTGCCGAATCCCTGGTGGTCCAGTGTCAAAAAGAACTTCTTCCCGGCCCCTCTACCTTAGTTTGAGGAGGGAGGTAGCCTGCCTCCCTCCTCTTCCTTGGGTTGATGCCGCCATTTTGCGGTGTCGTCAATCCAAGGAAGAGGAGGGAGGCAGGCTACCTCCCTCCTCCAACTAAGGTAGGGGGGCCGGGAGGGGGTTCTTTTTCCCACTAGACTACCAGGGATTCGGCAGACAACACTGGAGGGGGGGAGTTGGGATGGGCTGGAGGTCCGCCGGACCTCCAGCCCCCCCCCCCATGTCGCTCGCTGGGAGGGGGGGGGGGGGGTTGGCCGGCGGCCACTGGACCACCAGGGACCATTTTCCGGGGGTTTGTGGGGGCTGGGGACCCATCGGATCTCCAGCCCTCCCTGAACCTGGGGGAGACCGGAGGTCTGCTGGACCTCCAGCCCCCTGTTGGCAGGTTTGCTTTGGGGGGGAACGGGGACCTGCCAGCATGCAAGTGCATGCTGGACAGGGCTCACCATTCCTCCCCAATGATCTGCAAACCCTAACGCCAGCTTGGAGCTGGCGTAGGGTTTGCCATGGCCAGCGACCCAAATTTTGGGGCGCTGACCGCTGATCATTGGTGATGAATGTGCTAAGCCCTGTTAGCATGCTACTTGCGCAAAGAGCTCTTGAGCGCGTTGTTTCACGTGCTCGAGGGCTCTTATCATGGGGAGGTAGCAAACGCCGGTGCTAGTATGGCGCTAACAGCCTCTAGCGCTGGCGTTTGCTTTTGATCATCTGCTCGTAGGTGATTAACACTAAGAATATTTTTAGACCCTTCTTGAGGAGGTTTAGGGTGTGTGTACATCATTAATGGAGGGGAGAAAGAGATCAGGATTAGGGATCCCACTCAAGGTTTTTCACTCTTTCCCTCTTCCCCTTTCTCAGAGTATGGCAGTACAGTTTGTTTAGTTAGTCAGGCTTAGGGCTGTTGACTCCATGTTTCTGTGAGAAATGTTATATTTTGAGGCTAGTGCAGGCCTCTCAGGTTTCTCTCGGTTTCCATGGTAATTCTGCACCCTCTGTGCTGCCCTGGTGGCATTTGCTCTGTGTGTACTGTTTACATTAAACTAGTTTTATTCAGTAGGGTGGCTGGCCTTTCAGCCTGAAGGTTACAGGTTCAAGGCTAGTTTTATCCATCCTATTAGAAACGGTGGGCTCAGCTAGGTTTCCAGTGGGGCATATTTTATTTCATTCTCTCTTACTGCTTGCCTGGCCAAGCAGTTCTTGCATGACCGGAACAGTTATCAGAACTCTACTGTACTAAAGATTGCCCTTCTCTCTCTCTTTGCACACTGATACTGGCCACACCTTTGCATACTAGCCTCAGCTACCCTGGTATCTGCAGCGTACCCGGTACTTCTAGTTGCTTCTATGGTATATTTGGCATCTGTTCATTGTATGAGGTATGTAAATTTCATAAGGAGTGGTCCCGGAGCTACTTCAGTGCAGAGGTAGCTTAATAGTTGTTGCAATCAGCTGAGAGTAAGCTCTGGGGGTGCTGCTTCACAACCCACTGCAGCTTGCTATCTGTAGCGCGCAATGGTGCAACAGCCATATTTTGCTACGCCTTCTGGCTCTGGTTCTCAGCCACGCTTGTTAGCTCCAATGCGCAGCAGTTATAGTGCACAGTCACACCAGCCAATTCTTGTCCCTATCTGCAACCACTGATGTGGCTTCCAAGTCACATTTGGCAACCTGCCTTTTGGAAGTAATCTTGGGCCTGGAGAAGATCTAGGGCAGTTGGGTAAAGACCTGAGGGACTTCCAAGTCTCGGTGATTGCCAGGGGACTAGTATAAGGATAATTTTTAATCCTCTTAGTTTTGTTGTAGGTTTTGTGGAGCTAGGAAAACCATTTTCAGGGTTTCCACTACGACAAGCCACCTGGCTGCTGGTAGAATGAGCTCTTTTTCAACTCCAGGTCTACCTATGCCTGCTGCATCTTTCAATGATGGAGTCTCAGTTCACTCCTCAGGCAGGACTCCTGTACTGGTTTCAGGAGGAATGGACCAAGATTACCTCAGCTCAAATGTGTCTTAGTTTTTTTATTGCATGGTTACAACTTGGACTTCACTACAGATTTTTCTTGGAGTCTACATGCAAGCTCAAACACTGTCGGGTGGTTCTTGCCAACATTCTTTCTTTAGGCACAGTCGAGTCTGTCTCCAGTTGCAACTGGAGAATGGGAAGTTGTTCCCTTTGCTTTGTAGTTCCAACCAGGGAGCTTCCTTCCAGCTGAGTTTGGACATTATAAGGATCTAGGGTGTTTACGGTTCAACTTTTCACAGTGAGAACCTTACAGTGTGTAATAGTTCTGTCTGGTGGGGAGAGTTTCTAGCCTTCCTGGACCTCAAGGAAATGTACTGTCTTACTTTCATATTCCCAGTGTTTCTTGCTGTAGAGGGATCTTAGTGATTTATGACCATGTCATTCAGCCTTTCCATGTTTCCGAAGACATTTTTGCAAGATCATGGTGGTAGTGCCAGCTTTCCTTTCTGAGGATGGATTGCAGGTTCGTGCATACCTCGTGACTGGCTGATTTGCGGCTCTCTCTGTCAAGAGACTACAAATTTCATCCAAGATACCTACTCGTCTTCAGTCCTTAGGATTGGTAATCAGTGTCACCAAGAGTCAGTTGTTTTTAGCACAAATCTTGGCTTATCGGGGAGTGCTGTTTCATATAGGCTTGGGAAGTCCTTTCTTCCTTTTGCTCCTCAGCAACAGGTGCCAACCCAAGTCAGGTTTTACTTTCCCTACCAGGTCCAGGA
Source organism: Microcaecilia unicolor (assembly GCF_901765095.1). Taxonomy (NCBI): domain Eukaryota; kingdom Metazoa; phylum Chordata; class Amphibia; order Gymnophiona; family Siphonopidae; genus Microcaecilia; species Microcaecilia unicolor. The sequence continues at coordinate 59,333,870 of NC_044039.1, forward strand.
TATGAGAGTAGGTTCAAGTTTATGGGCACAAAGTTCTCTTTCTTGGACATTCCCTCATGGACCTGATTCTGTATCAGACCACTTCAGGGATTCCTTCTCTCTTTGGTCCCCATCTCTATGGTTCCCTTCAAGCCAGTTTAGTCTCAATGGGTGATTTCAAAACAGCTTTACGCTGATATTTCAGAAGTTCTCTCTCCCTGGAGGTGGCTATCTGCAGCTTGTAGGCTGCTAGGGTGTGCTGTAGCTGGCGGCAATAGATTTCGGATCCCTTCCAGAAGGCAGACAGTCAACCTCCTCACTTGCCAGATGTAGAGTCGAGGCCTGCTTAGTTGCCAGTTTTCTTCTATGATTTGTTTCGAGCGTCAAATAAGCAGATGTTTTTGGCGGCACAGCCTGTCATTTGATGTGGTTGCGCTGCTGGGCAGTGAATGCAGCTTCTAACGATAGCCGGTTCAGCTTCATTTTTTAGGGCAACTATTGTTTGAGGACTCCATGAAGTTGGTGGAAGATCTGGGTGACTTATAGACTCAGCATCTTCCTGAGGACATGTCTACAAGTTATTTTCGGTCGTGTCAGGCTCGCCCTTATCTTTACGACACCAGTACTGTCGTCCAGGGCAGCCTAGTTTTCTTTAGCAATTCAGTCCAGGCAGGTCCTCAGAACTCCATCCGTTTGAGATCCTCTGAATTTCTACTGGTGACGGGGCGCACAGTCCTGTCTTTTCTGCATATGGTGGTTTCTGCCTTCCATCCCATTCCACCTTTTTCTCTTCCCGCTTCTTGGATGTTCACCATATACTCCTATATTATTTGGAAGTGACCAGCGAGTTCTATTGGTCATCTCTTTGCTTCTTGCTTTGCTTGAGACCATAGGAAGGTAATGCCCTTTCCAAAGCCATGCTGGCTCGCTATTTTTAGATTGGCAGATGTAGGCATAGCGGTTTTGATGTCAGGAGGAGCAGACCCTTTGTAGAATAGGCGTCCGTATGAAGCTGAAGAGCTGTTCCGCATAAGTGCCATTTTATTCTAAATCCTTTTAGGGGAGCAACTGCTCCCCTTGCACCCCACCTAGCTATGCCTCTGCATAGTGGGGGAGTGCCTGGGATGACTGAGCAGAAGTGACTTCCTACATAGCGTTTTAGATTGTAAGCTCCTTTGAGCAGGGACTGTCCTTTTTGTTAAACTGTACAACGCTGCGAAACCCTAGTAGCGCTCTAGAAATGTCAAGTAGTAGTAATAGTAGTACTTTATGCACTGCTAAAGACTGTAGCGGTCTTCTAGTGCTCACCATTTTAAGATTAGATGCAGCGGTGGCAGGATCAGAAGCAGATATATTCAGAACCTGGAGAGCCTTAGGTATATAGAAAGTTGGCGACTCCTTACGAAACACCCACACTTTGGTAGGATCATCTGATTTCTGACCTGCTGTGCAGAAATGCCTCATGGCATACCCTCATGCTGTCCTCTGACTGGTCACAAGAAAGGGGATCTGGCTTCAAGAACCGCAGTGGCCGTTGGCTGAGAGAGGCAATTTCTTCAGCTGGCCTCTGTATGTCTCTCCTGTTGCGGGTGGGAGCACTTTCTTCCAGAGTGCAGTTGACTTCCTTTTCCGAGTTTCGTCTGGCTTCCGTGGCTACCCTTTGCAGTTCGGCAACTTGGTCCTCTGTCCTGCTGTGGATAGCTTTTGTAGATCGCCCTCTTGATCTTCTGTTTTTCCCTTGCTAGGCTTTGCAGGCTTGGCGTGGCAGCTCTAGGCATTCCAGATTTGACGTGGCAGCGCATGTAACTGCAGCCTGTGGAACATTGCTCCAGTCTGAGGTTGTAGTACCCCGCCCCACCTGAGGACTGCTTTGGTACATCCCACAAGTCTCTGATCTGTGGGACATTATGGACGTTAGTCCTTACCTGATAATTTTCTTTCCATTAGTCCCAACAGATCAATCCAGAGGTAAGCCCTTTGTTGTTCTGGGTTGAATGTTTTCTTCTAGTTGCCTCAATTTCATCAGATTCCTTCATTTGATTTTTGGCTACAATAGGGAAATCAAAACATAAAGGAAACCTTCTGTTACCCTCCCGCAAGAGAGGTTAAGGAGTTCACATGGGCTTTCTGCAGGCAGGAGAGGACTTCCACTGCTTTGGTATCGACAATACTGAAGTTAAGGTGATTGCACATGATCACATTTAGTAAACCTCTGAAGTTCTCTCTATCTCCACTTGCTGGTAGAGGGACATAACCCACAAGTCTGGATTGATCTGTTGGGACTAATGGAAAGAAAATTATCAGGTAAGGACTAATTTATTTTCCACTTAAATTTTGTATTTTTTATGATCTGCAACAGGCAATTTCTCAAAGAGCACATCCTGCTCAAATTTCCCCACGCAGGGGCTCATAAATACTGAACTACTACATCAGGACCTAACTTATCCCCTATGTATACTGCTCCAAAACTCATAACATCAAAAATAGTCCCATAAACAGTATCCACTTCCCAACCAAACCGTGCACCCCTAATATAACAACATCCTCTTCCCCACCCCTCTAACATTTCCAATCCCAACTCAACTTAAGAATGCCCCCTGTTTCTTTGAGACACTCTTTTTCCCTTTCCCCTCCCCCCTCCCTTCCCCTCCCCCTCCCCCCTCCTATAATACTCCCACATTCCTAAATACATGTCAATCACTGTTGTAAGCGAGCCCATCCACCCGTATGTCTCAGTGCCCCCTCCCTACGGTATGCCGTTAGTCACTCCATGTGTATTAACTGCCCCAATTTACATTTCCAGTCATCCAAAGTCGGGGGGGGGGGGGGGTCTGCCCTCTTCCAATACTGCGCTATGAGGCACTTAGCTGCTGCCAATCCCAAGCGCAACCATTTCCTCTCCTCCCAAGAGTCCCTCCCATTATATAAGCCCGAGGCACCCCAAAGGACTACACACCAAAGACAATCCAATCAACTTTACTAGCGCTTTCATAACTGCGTGCCAAAAATGCACCACCCTGGCGTATGCCCACCATATGTGTAGAAATGAACCCAATTGTGAATTACATCTCCAGCATAGATCTGATGTACCAGGATACATCTGCTTCAATCTCTCAGGTGTGTAATACCAACTGGATAAAACTTTATATGCGTTTTCTTGTACCAAAACACAGATTGAAGCTTTCTGAACAAATAAGTTCCCACTCCTGATCGGAAAAGCGGCAATTTAAATCTTCCTCCCAAGCCCCCTGAAAACTAAATGATCTGGGATCTCACACTCTAAAAAATTTATACATCACTGATATAGGTCTGGGCACTTTCCTCAACAAAAGCCACAGATTTTCCAAACTTTCCATCTCCTGAGGGTCATCCCCCTTCCATCCCATTATTCCCTCAAAATGTTGAATCTGCATATAGGTAAAGCTGTCCCCCCCCCCCCCACCGGCAAACTATACATGGAGTACAGCGTATCAAAACTCTTCACCCTCCCCCCCGCAGCACATCCCGAAAATTCACAATGCCTGCTTGCTCCCACCTCACAAAACAGGCATTTTCTTTCCCTGCCCCAAATTTAGGCTCCCATCTCAAAGATGCCAATGTCTATACCCTACCAAACTGCCCCCATTTTCTCCACACTTCCCCCCACAATTCCACCAAATGCTTCACATATGGATTCTATATCCCAGCTAAGATCATTCCCACTCCCTCACTAGTCCATAAGTAAGAGCTCATCGGCCTGTGCGGGCTATATGCTTGCTCCACCTGATTAGCAGGCTTAGGATCATCCTCAATTGAGCTGCCACATAATACCATTCAATATTGGGTACCGCTCTACCCCTCTTCTCAGGAGCGCTCCATAACACTCGTCTAGCCAAACGAGGATGCCTGCCCCCCCTATATAAACTGTGACACAAAACCCTGCAACAGCTTAAGTGTCCTTTTCAGTACCATCACTGGCAGCGCCTGAAACAAAAATAGCAGTCTAGGCAAAACATTCATCTTCACCACTGCCATACGCCCCCACCACGAGAGCCACAATCCCTTCCACCGGGACAGTCCTCCCCGGACCTTATCTATTATCTTCCCATAATTGAGACTATACACCCCACCCAAGTCCCTGGGAATCTGAATCCCAATCCCCAGATACCTAATATGATGCTTGGCCCACCTAAACGCAAACAATGCGCTCAATCTACTTTTTCCCCCCCCTGATTCAAAGAAATCCCCAATAACTCACTTTTATCCATATTGATCCTTAGGCCAGCATATTCTTCAAATTTCCTAAAGATCTCCAACACCGCAGGTGATGTCCGCTCAGGATCCATCACGTAAAGTAGCATATACATGTGAATTCCCCACATGTATCCTGAACTGTCTTATAATGGTTTTCTGTTATATTACAATCATGTTTCTTTCATTGTCATGTAACCCAAAATCCTTCTGTAATACCAAATGTCTTTTCTCTTCTTATTTCCACTATTCATGATGTATTGTAAGCCACATTGAGCCTGCAAAGAGGTGGGAAAATGTGGGATACAAATGCAATAAATAATAATAATATCACCTGCAAACAAAGCAATATGATGCTCCATCCCCCCTACCCTAATACCCCGAAAGTCTGGATGCTGACGTATCATTACCGCCAACAGCTCTATGTAAAGTGCAAAAAGAAGGGGCGACAGTGGGCAGCCCTGCCTAGTCCCTCTGCCAATTGGGAAAAACGGCATATACCCCCCATTGATATTGAGACATGCCTTAGGAGCTGTATACAGAGCAGCCAACCAAGCCCCAAAATTATCTCCCAACCCCATGCGCTTCATTACTGTCAGGTTCTCATGGAGGAGTCTGGAATTGTGAGCCCTTGGGCTGCTGACGGGGGCGGCAGCAGCAGGCAAAAAAACCCACCAACTAGGACTGGACAGGATACAGGATTCTCAAGCAGGATACAGGAACTAGCTTGACTGGAACAATACTTCACTTGCGCTTGACCGCCGTTCCCTAGGGGTTGAGCCCCTAGGTGCAGGCAGCCGGCAGGACTTACTGGACGGAGTGGATCAAGACAAACTTGACTAGACAGGGTACAGGATACAGGGTCCCAAACAGGCAGGACACAAACACAAGCTTGGCTAGAACAGGGTACAAGCTACAGGGTCTCAAACAGGCAAGGAATACAGACTAAGGACCCTAACTAAGAAACAAGGCTAAACAAGACAAGGCAGAAGTGCACTAAGCACAAACACCAACCTGGACCTTTGGCATTGCAAAGGCCAAGCAGAAAGTTTCCAGGTGGCTAATAAGCCCATCAGCAGCTGAGGCTCAGATGCAGCAATCTCAAGGCATAACCAATTTGTTTTTCAACATACCAGTAATGAATACATATATCTCAAATGTATGGACATCTCTCTCAAGTATTTTCTTTGGAAGGGCTGTAGATGGATATGTCAGCTGCATAAATAAAATTATTATAACCATGGGTATCCAGTACCTTTCCTAAGGGGGACATCAATATTGAATAAGATGGGTGAAATGGGGGATCCTTGTAGGACTCTGCAGTCTGGAGTCCATGGGGGGGGGGGGGAGTAGATGGAATTAGGAGATTTGACTTGATAGGCTCTAGATTTTAAAAATCCTTGGAACCAATTTAGTACAGACCCTCCTATACCTTAGTTGTCCATTAGTGCAGGTAGCAAATTGTGGTCTACCACATCGAATGTGCTTGACATAGATTGCATAAGGATGATTTTCCTGCCTAGGCTAATTTCTTTCCTGAAGTTAGCAATTAATGTGGTTAGGAATGTTTCCTTACTGAAATTGGGTCTGAAGCTATGTTGTGTGAAGAAGGGGGGAAAAAGTGCTTTTTATACTTCACTCAGACCACTTTGGCGGACCCCAGAAATATATCGTGTGACTTTAGATCTTTAGCATTAGCTTTGTTTCTTGCATTGAATAACCAGAAACAAGAAAACATCATCCTATTAAATAATACTCCTGAGGCATGTGCTTTGGCGTCGAAACACAGCAACTGTGTCGAGTTGTTTGGTATTTCTCAATAAAGACCTGGAATCATTTATACGTCTCTCTTGTTTGGAAAGAGCCAGCTTGCCCTACTCCTTCCCGCTTGACTGACTCTCGTAGGGATTGATTTCACCTCCACATTCTGTGTGTGTCCTTCTCCGAAGGGAAAAGGAGAACAGATAACCCATAAATTGATGAGATACTATGCCCTCAATCACTTTTACTAGTAAAAGGATAGAGGTCAATGGCCTGTAATTTGTTACATTGTTTATTTTTGCCAGGGGATTATTAGGGATGGGGGCTAATATTATACACCCTTTTTCTGCGGGGAAATGACCTAAGGATAGCGAAAGAGAGATGTGATCTTAGGGATTCTGTAAACAGGTCAGGTGCAGCTTTTAATAGAAAACTAAGGCAGGAATCCAGTACACAGTTTGAAGATTAATATGTCAGTAGAAAAGGTTTCACCACAGAGAATGAAGGGGGAGAGAATGATGACCAATATCTATGAGTTTTGATGCCAATGAGGTTATGTGTCCGTTTGGTCATGTGTCCATTTGGTCAAGAATATCATAGGTTATCTTTTAAATATTATAACGTTATCTCTAATTTTTATGATTTTTTGCTCAAAATATGTAGCTAATTGGATAGCAGATGGAGCAGATTCTTTGGAGGTAGTAATAGCCTGGTGTTGACTATATTGAAAATATGTTGGTATTGAAAGGATCAGTTGATATTAGATTTCCATAGTAGTTTATTTTAGTCTTTTTTTTTATTGTATATTTAGTCTTAGAACTCATTTCCAATGAGGAGGTGTTACTATAGAGTAACTCTATGTTAAAGAAGGATTTGTATATTATTGATAAACCGCCACCTCTCTTTTTGAGTCTACAGAGATTGAGAATCTTATGACTTTAATGATAGTATTGTTATTTGAACGTAACCAAGTTTCGGTAATCGTGACTAGAGCAAATTATTCATCCTCGATCCATCTCCTTATGAGATCAGACTTATTCATAATTGATCTAGAATTTACATAACCTATAGGTATTGGAATGAATGAATGGGCTTGTTGCGGACTGCGACATTGTATTTTAATTAGATGACATTTAGGATGTGGATATTTAAGTCTGTGTTGAGAAGATTCTTATGCATGAGTGTGATAAGTAAAGTGTGTATGAAGGTAGTCATTGTGGTTAGATTGATAATTTACATTTTTTGTCTTTAGAGCATTGTTTTAACTATTGTTGCTTGTAAGGTGTAATTAATGGGATGTTGCTATTGTCTTCTAAAAAGACGGTCTGGTAGCCAAAGAGCCAAGGAATTAGAAGCAGTATAGACACAGCTAGATTAGGCATTAGAAACATTATGTAAGATTAAGAATACTTGAGGTTTAAGATAAGGTTTAAAATGATCTTTTTCCAAGACCACACTCAGCGACGCGGTGGTCTCGCTCAGGGCCATGCCTAGGGTCTCTGGTGCCCCCCTGCAGACTATCAGTTGGCGCACCCCCCCACCCCCTGTGTGGCACAAGATGCAAAGGAAATAGGAGCTGAAAGATGGAGTGCAACTTTGTGGGATTGCTCAACAAATAGAGGGTTTACAACTACTTAGCTTTTCGTGTTTTCATGTTCACGAAATTAGTAATTAAATCTTTGATATCTAACTGGGCACATATATCATTCTCAATAGCAATCATGGCAAGGCTTACAAGCCTTTCTTGCGAAATACTTGATCGCAAATAATGTTTTATGATTTTTAACCGTGAAAATGATGCTCACCACTTGCCACACTGACAGGAATTGTCAGCAATATTCTTAGAAACAAATTGCTATACATTGCAAAAGAAGATAGCAGATGTAAATTCTCAAAGTGGACATATTCCAAACACTAAAATGAAAATAAAATGATTTTTTTCTACCTTTGTTGTCTGGTGACTTTCTTTTTCTGATCATGCTGGCCCAGTATCTGATTCTGCTGCTATCTGTCCTCTTAATTCCGTTTCCACGGCTTCCTTTCCATTTATTTCTTTACTTTCCTCCTTTCTTCTTCATTTCTTGCTCTATATCCATAAGTAAAAGCTGGGTCCTCCGCAGACTTGACTGTCCAGTGGATCCAGCTTCTGCCTATTTTCTCCATCCATGTTCAGTTTTTCTCCTCTCTTCCTTTTTCCTCATCTCATCTCCTTCCTCTCTCTTCCCTCCCCTCCATCCATGCCTAGCATTTCTTCTCTCTCCCTTCCCCTCCATCCATGTGCATCTCCTTCCTCTGTCTTCCCTTCCCTCCCCTCTATCCATGTCCAACAATTCTCCTCTCTCCCCTCCATGTCCAGCAATTTCTCCTCTCTCCCTGGGCCCTGCCCTCCCATCCAAGTCCATCCTTGTCCCTCTCTGCCCTTCCCTCCTCAATCCATATCCAGCAATTCTCCTCTCTCCCCTCCCCTCCATGTCCAGCAATTTCTCCTCTCTCCCTCGGCCCTGCCCTCCCATCCATGTCCATCCTTGTCCCTCTCTTCCCTTCCCACCTCCATCCATATCCAGCAATTCTCCTCTCTCCCCTCCCCTCCATTTCCAGCAATTTCTCCTCTCCCTGGGCCCTGTCCTCCCACCCTTGTCCATCCTTGTCCCTCTCTGCCCTTCCCTCCTCCATCCATATCCAGCAATTCTCCTCTCTCCCCTCCCCTCCATTTCCAGCAATTTCTCCTCTCTCCCTGGGCCCTGCCCTCCCATCCATGTCCCTCTCTGCCCTTCCCTTACCTCAGCGCCGCCATGGGGGATTTAAATCTTTTACCTCGGACGGTCACAGCAGCTGAGCAGCACTGCGTCAGTGAAAGCGCTGCTGACGTCTGCAGCCTTCCCTTCGCGCTCGTTCGTTCCCTCAGTGTCCCGCCCTCGCAAGGAAATGACGTCAGAAGAAGGCGGGGCACTGAGGGAACGAACGAGCACGAAGGGAAGGCTGGAGACGTCGGCAGCGCTTTCACTGATGCTGCTCAGCTGCTGCATCCGTCCGTGGTAAAAGATTTAAAGCCCCCAGGGCGGCACGGAGCTGAGGTAAGTGGTGAGGGTAAGCACCACGGCGGAACCCTCCAGAGGTCGGTGCCCCCCTGCGGTGCTTACCCCGCTTACTGTGTTGGCACGGCCCTGGTCTCGCTACTGAAGCGGCTGCCAGTGATGTTATCCAGTCACCACCGGCTCAGTTCAAATTTAAACAGATGTCAAACTTCAACCACATTATTCTAGATAGTACAGTAAAACCTTGGTTTTCATTGACGTCGGTTTTCATTGGTTTCGGATTTCGTTGATTTTTTCCTCTAGAAATTTGTCTCAGTTTTTGTTGGTTGCCTCGGATTTCATCGAAAAAGAAGGACGTCCATCTCCCAATTTGTATTGGAAGATGGACGTCCTTCTCCCGATTTTGGGCGTCCTCGTTAATTGCCTCGGTTTTCGTCGGATTCGGATTTCGCTGGTTGTTTTCGGTCGGATTATCGACGAAAACCGAGGTTTCACTGTATTGTTAAAATAACTAACTTTTCCCCACTTTGCATAGGTAGTTGTCCTGTATGTGACATGTCCTTTGCTAGAGAATTAAAATACACTGGGTTTGTCACTGAAAGAGTGATCCATACTGTGGGCCAATATCTCCTAAGGCAGGCTATTTTGGTATCATAAAGAGCTGCTTGTTGCATATCTTAAAGACCTCATAGGAATGTATGAACTAAGTGTTCCTTCTAAATATCCTGACCTAACAATCCCTTTAGTGCTTTGAATGCCAGAATGAAATTGAATAAGCTTCTTATTTCTATACGATCATAATATAATCACCTACTATTTATTTAAAAACTTTGTAGGTCACGCAAATGGTCTGGAAACAGCAACTTAATTACGATTACTCTTGCTTATGACGTTACCCATTATTGTGTTTTGTTTTCTTTAGTCATACAAGATCATCAACTTTTCGCCCACGTTACTTCAGATTATTGTGTCAGACCAGGTTGAATTCCCAGTACGCCAAGCAGGTGAGCTAAATTTCCATGTGATGCTGTATTAATATTTATATGGCATTGCCAGTTATGAGTTGCAGCAAAAAAAAAAAAAGGGGGGGAACCATTGCTTCTCTCTCTTTTTTTTTTCTCTCTCTCTCTCTCTTAGAGAAAAAAGAGCTTATGCAAGTGTGGTTAAAAAGTGGAAGCATCATGATCTCGGAAGAGAGATTTTGTTTCTACCTACACTGTTGTGGTCCACAGATATCAGAGCAGCAAAACACGGAGCAGACCAGCAGTTTGAAGAAATGTATGGTTTATTAGAACAAGCACCTGACGTGGCCAGGTTTCGCCCAAAGGCTGCGTCAGGGGTAAAGCTGCAATACAACCATTTAAATTAATTAAAATCATACAAATAAATAATAGGAACAGTCATAATAATAAAACATAAAAATAAAAGTCAAAAACTAAAACATACAATACAAAGTAATAAATCATGCAGTCAAAATCGTTACATAGATAAAACAACTAGCAAGCATCGAAGGTTACATAGGTATATAAATGATGCATAATTGGAGGAGTGGCCTAGTGGTTAGGGTGGTGGACTTTGGTCCTGGGGAACTGAGGAACTGAGTTCAATTCCCACTTCAGGCACAAGCAGCTCCTTGTGACTCTGGGCAAGTCACTTAACTCTCCATTGCCCCATGTAAGCCGCATTGAGCCTGCCATGAGTGGGAAAGCGCGGGGTACAAATGTAACAAAAAAAATTTATCATAACAATGTGAGAGTGATGCAAACAGTCAGTATACATTTTCATAATCACAAACAGGTGCAGAGTGTAAGCATAAGTGTATCAGTGCAGGCAGAGTGACTCGTATAACACACATAGGTGTAAAAGAAAAGTAAGTAGCACCAATTAGGACACATACCTAGAGGGGAATTAAAACAAACCCTCCCCTAATAGCCAATTCTATCCAAAACAACCTATAAATCAAAAAATGTGAAAAAGCACTTAATTTTTGCTTCAACACACTAATAAAAATGAAATGTGAAAAAGCACTTAATTTTTGCTTCAACACACTAATAAAAATTAAAATCAGCTTGACAGCATAAAACTACTCGCAACATAGCATTCTCTCTTCAGAGCAGCAGTATCTTTTTTTTTTTTTTAATTTTAAGAAGTCTTTATTCAATGGGACGGCACAATACACAAAGAGAAACAGTGCACAACCATTAAAACAGTTTTTGAATCAACACAAACAGAGCCAAGAAAGCGCCCAACCTCAAACCACAAGAGACACATAAAACTTCTATGATTTTAATAAGATTTTAAGTTATAAACCCATTTTATCAAGGAAGGAATCTGAGGAGATTTCCACTGAGCAGCCAACATAACCCTGGCCGCCAGCATTGCATATCTCACCAACAGAGACTGTGATGTGGTCAAACCCGGTGGTTTCTTAGGAAAAAGAAAAATTTCCGGTGCCCATTTAATAGGCCAACCAATCCACCTTTGAAGACGGAACTGGACAGCCTTCCAAAATGCCCTAACTTTACCACATGTCCACCAAATATGGCCCATTGTCCCCCTCTGACCACAATTCCTCCAACACAGTGGGGAGACTGACTCGAACATATGGTTCAAATGAACCAGTGTCAAATACCACCTATGGAATACTTCAACAGCATTTTCCTTGAAGGGAACAAAAATAGAAATCCTAGATAACTCTTGTTCCATCAAATTCCACTCCTCCTCAGTTATGTTAAGACCCAATTCCCTATTCCAGCTAGCTCTATAGGCCACCAAGCCCCTTGCCTGCCTACGCTGATATGAATATAGGCAAGTAATAAGACCCTTTGTAACTTTGGAGTCCTCACACAAGTCCTCCAAAAATGAATCCTCTCGACACACTTTAGACCTTATGTCAGCCGAAGACAAAAAATGCCTCAACTGTGTATAAGCAAACATATCATGAGGCGAGATAGCATAAGAATCTACCAAGGAATTGAAAGGTATAAATACCCCATCATCAAAAAATTGGCCCCACGTCTCAAGACCAGCCCTAAACCAGGCTCTAAATGTCCCTGCATGAAGACCAGGCGGGAAAAGAGGATTATAAATCACTGGAGTCAATTTAGAAAGAATCAAATCAGGCTTGGCAAACATAGCATCCCAATAATACAATGTGGTCTGGACCGACGGGCACACCTCCCTCCCCAACAAGCGAAAACGCTTAGGAAGCCACATTAGGGAATGCAAAGGGCATGAACCTACTGATTTCTGCTCCATCCCGATCCACCTCTTCTGAGGACTCGCATGAAACCACTCAATAGCAGAACGAGCCTGCGCCGCCTTATAATACCAGAACACATTAGGTACCCCCAAACCCCCGTGCTTCTGATCCCTGTACAACACTGTTCTAGCTAGTCTCGCCCTCTTATTAGACCAAATAAAGCGAAGAAAACAATCATGAATACCAGAGAGAAATTTGCGCGACAAGTGGAGTGGAAGAACCTGAAAAAGGTACATCAACCGGGGCAATACATTCATCTTTAAGGTAGCAATCCGACCAAACCATGAAAGATCAATAGACCCCCATTTCTCTAAGTCCTTACTAATTTCCTTCAAGAGAGGGGGATAGTGCCCCAAACAAGTCTGAAAATTTTTCAGTTAAAGAGACCCCCAAATACTTGAGACCCCGGGATACCCAACGAAAAAGAAAGGTTTCTTTTAAGGAATTTAAAATGGGAGTAGAGATACAAATAGCCATAGCCTCCGATTTAGACATGTTGAGCTTAAAGCCGGAAACAGAGGAATATTCCCCTATTAACTTTATTAAATTGGGCAACAAAATTAAGGGTTTGGATAGGGAAAGCAAGATATCATTGGCAAATAACGCCAACTTATATTCCTGATCCCCTACCACTAGACCCATAATATTAGGATTAGAACGAATCGCAACCGCCAGAGGTCCCATGACCAAAGCAAATAACATGGGAGATAGCGGGCACCCTTGACGCGTCCCCCTAGATAAAGAAAACAAAGAAGAATTTCCTCCATTTATACGCACACAAGCCCTGGGGGAATTATAAAGTGCTTGAGTCCAGTCCCAGAAACCCAGGCCAAACCCCATCCGATCCATAACATTTAACCTAAAAGGCCAATGCACGCGATCAAACGCCTTTTCAGTGTCCAACCCCAGGAGGCAAAGGGAAGCTTTTGACTTTGCGGCCACATGCGTCAAATTAACCATCCTACGGACATTATCTTTTGCTTGTCTTTGAGGAATAAATCCAACTTGATCTGGATGAATTAGAGCAGGTAATACCCTAGCCATTCTATTCGCCAACACCTAAGCAAGAATTTTAACATCTGCATTTAAGATAGAAATCAGACGGTAGGAAGCACACTTCAACTTATCTTTACCTGGCTTTGGAATCACGGCAATCCAAGCCTCCATCATAGAGGACGGCAAAGCTTGACCCTCCCGAACCCCATTGAGAATATCAACCAAAAGAGGAGCAAGTTTCCCGCCCCCCCCCCCGAAATGTCCTGTAAAAATCATTTGGGAGTCCATCTAAACCTGGTGATTTCCCAGGTGGGAGATCCTTAATAAATTTAAGAACTTCGTCTACCCGTATGTTCCCATCTAACATTTCCCGTTGCTCCTCAGACAGGGCAGGAAGCTGAAGAGAAGCTAGGAAATTTCCAATGGCATCTTGCTGAATCGAAGCATCCACCTTATACAAAGACTGGTAGAAAGACTGGAAACTCTGACAAATCAGGTTAGACTGTGTTAAAACTACCGAATTACTATCTCTAATCTTCAGAATAGTGCGATCAAGTCTTTTCTGCCGCAACGTAAGAGCCAACAACCGGCTAGGTTTATTATGATACAAGTAATGCAGTTGCTGTTGCTGAACGAACTGAAGCTGCTCCGTGTAAATATTATCTAACCACTACTACTTAACATTTCTAGAGCGCTACAAGGGTTACGCAGCGCTGTACAAATTAACGAATAAGGACGGTCCCTGTTCAGAAGAGCTTACAATCTAAAAGACGAAATGTCAAGTTGGGGTAGATGAGATTTCCTGAGAAGAGATGAAGTGATTAGGTGCCGAAGGCGACATTGAAGAGGTGGGCTTTGAGCAATGATTTGAAGATGGGTAGGGAGGGGGCCCGGCGTATGGGTTCAGGGAGTTTGTTCCAAGCATGGGGTGAGGCGAGGCAGAAAGGGCGAAGCCTAGAGTTGGCGGTGGTGGAGAAGGGTACTGAAAGGAGGGATTTGTCTTGAGAGCGGAGGTTACGGGTAGGGACGTAAGGGGAGATGAGGGTAGAGAGGTAAGGAGGGGCTGCAGATCGAGTGCATTTAGCCGTATAGCTTGTATCTGACGCAAGGTAGAGGTCGAGTGCGTTACCTTATGAAGATCTTCCAATCTAGACAATTCCAACAGACAGTTACCTCCTTTCGCCTGATCCGAGCCTGCGTACTAGCATGCTTTAGAAAAAATCCCCTCAAAACTGCCTTAAGTGTCCCAAACTATCCCCAAGGGGGGACCCGAATTCAAATTGTTGTCAAGGTATTCCCTCAATAACGACCTAAACTGCGGTAAAATTTTATCATCGTTCAGCAAACAGACATTTAAGGTCCATCTGGTATCTTTCTCAACCTCCCCTCCAGAGGTAAGCTGTGCCCAAGTTGGAGCATGATCCGAAATAGTGATGGAGCCAATATCAGACCAACTACTACCCTGAAGCAGGGATATATCGAGGAGCAAATGATCTATGTGGGAATAAGAATCATGAGAATGAGAATAATAAGAGTAATCCCGATCTCGATGATGATGCTGCCTCCACACATCCCCCACCCCCAGAGTCCGCGCAAATTGTACCAAAGCCTCCGCATTTTTAACATCACTCGCCGAGACCCTACCTGACTTATCCATGGCTGGGTCAAGCAGGGCATTAAAATCACCCCCCAGAACCAATTTACCATAAGGATCAGCTTGCACAAGCCTGCCAAGCCTGTTGAAGAATGCACCCTGATTAGCATTAGGGGCATAGACAGCAACCAAAGAAAAAGCCAAATTATTCAGCAGGACGTGAAGCATCAAAAATCTCCCCATAGGGTCTCACCTGGTCTTCAACACCTGAACCTGAAGGGAAGAGTGGAACATGATAGCTACTCCTCTTTTTTTAGACGCATTAACATCTGATGCAAAGAAAACATGCGGATACTGCTTATGGGCCAGGAACCTCTCATGATCCGTCCTCAGGTGAGTCTCTTGGAGAAACACAACCTGAGGTTTGTGAAACAGAATTTCTTTGAAAAGCTTTTGGCGCTTTTGAGGAGAATTCAAGCCCTTGACATTATATGTCAAGAACTTTAAATCACTAAGAAACTGGAAACTGCATCAGACCAATGGATGGAGGACGTAAGGGATTCCACACACAAAAGAAAAAGAAGACCCCCCTCCCTCCCCACAGTCCAGCCCGACAGCATCCACTTCCCCCACATCACCCACTCACCCCCCCCAACCGTTCCCCTCCACCCTCTAACCTCAACCAAACCTTCCCTCCCTCCCACCGACTCCTGCCAGGTAACATCCCTATCCAACAACCCTCCCCCCCTTCTCCACCCCCCAACCCACTACACACCAATCAATGGTCCCTAACATGACCAACATGGGAAAGTAAGAAGAGAAAGCGAACATCTCCCTACCCAAACCAGCACCCCAACCCCCCCCCCCCCCCCCCCGCACCACACCTCAGCAAACATCCTACCCCCCTCTCTTTTTACTTTGGTTTCCTCATTTTTATTATGACACCCCTCACATACAAACACATCCCTCTCAACCCAATTAGAACAAGCAACCCACAACAGTTTCTGCCCCTGCAAACCACCTACCACTCCACACAAGTCCTGAGCATAGTAAAGTCAAATCAGCACTACAGAGTCATACTTCAAAGTCAGTCTCCCTTAGAAGTTGCCCTTGACTCGGGAGCCACGCGCTTCCATTTTTGCAAGCGCTCCTTTGCAGTTATAACAGCAGAAGTTGGAGGAGCTAAAGCTGTAACCAAACCTGCCTCATGTAGAATTTTCCAGGCCTCCATAAGGTGATGAACTCGGCGCATTTTACCCCCAATGGTAAAAGTCAGTGCGAATGGGAATGCCCAACGATAGGTTATTTTCCTCTGGGAGAGTATGTCCAAAGCAGGCCTCCTCAAACGCCTTTGGACCATTGCTGATAGGTCCTGAAAAACTTTGCACTTTGGCTTAGTTGTATTCAACATAAGATAGCTGCCTTGACTTCACAATCAATCTTTCTCTCAGCTCCGAAGAAACAAATTTAGCTATGATATCACGCGGTCTATTTGCTACTTGTTGACCCAGTGCTGTATGAGCCCGATCAATTTCAATTTGACCCTCAGGCATCTCAGAGCCTAACAGCTTGGAGCAGATGACCCGCGTCACAGTTAAAACATCCTCAGAGTCACCACACTCTGGTACCCTTCGAAAACGTAAATTACATCTTCGGCTCCGGTTCTCCAAATCATCAACCTTAAATAAGATCTCGTTGTATTGATCCAGAGCCTTCTTCAACTAAGACACTGCTTCGGAGCACTGCACCGCTTGTTCCTCCACGCGGCACTACAAATCCTCGACTCTGCCACCCAGCTCTTTTAAGTCTGACCTGAGAGCGTCCATTTTTCCAGTATTTCAGTCTTTGACGCTTTAATATCATTGCGCAAGGCACGCAGATATTTCATGATACCTCTCGGGCATGCACTCGCCTCCTCAGACAAGCCTGCTTCTGCCTTTGAAAAATCAGACTCGGAGTCTGAAATCAGACTTGGTAATGGAGACACGTGGCGCCGACAGCCCTTACTCCGGGTCTTTAGGGCTTGCCGCTCCGGTGCTTTACGGGAGGGTGTAGCGGACTTACTCATCCTACCTCCCAGGTGTTTAAACTGCTAAAGGTCAGAAAGTTGGGAGAAGATACGGTAAGAAAAGGGGCAAATTCCGCTTTTTATGCCGAGAGGGTACGGGAGCAATTAGGTCAAGCCGCCATCAGGCACAGTGACGTCACTTACTCCCAGAGCATCAGTATCTTAACTACACCAGCAGAAACAAGGAATCTGCCATGCTGTGGAAAACTACTAGCATTATTCCCTCCTGCTAGGGTGGAAGGTCAAAAAAACCACAAGCAAGTATGTCTCACAAAAAGCTTTAAAACTAAGGGGTCCTTTTCCTAGGCTACGCTAATGGATTTGGCGTGTGCTAAATGATACCCATTATATTGCTATGGGTGTCTTATCATTTAGAGCATGCTAATCGTTAGCTTGTGCTAAATCTGTTAGCACACCTTAGTAAATGACACCTAAGTATTTTAAGCACTAGACTATGAAATAACAAGCAAAAGATTTCACTAGAATAAACATCCAACCGACAATGTGTATCTAGATTCATAGCATTGAGTTATCCCAAACTGCCAATCACCTTAAATTTTCCCTACAACATACCCTACATTATCCCTCTCCCTCTCCCTAACCCCTCCCCTGCAAAAACTCTTAAGAATGTTGGGTTAGAATGGCAAAATGTGTCCATAGATTGGAAGCAGGATCATATCGACCCAGTATCTTGTCCGTTAATTGTTCCAGTTCTCCAACCAAAGATAGTTTCAAAATCCAGTCAGTTTCTGTAGGACCTTCTAATTTTTTTTCTAATGGCCTGCAACGACACTTTGGCCGCTGTAAGACACATTCTTTTAAAGCGGCGTTGCCACCTCTTACCACGCCTATTACCCAGCCCCAGTAAACACCATCTCGGATCTAATGGAAAGGGGGCACCTGTATGATCAGCAATTTGAAAAACAATCTTTTCCCAAAAGGATTTTATCTGATCCCAGGACCACCAGATATGTAAGAATGTTCCAACCTCAGTGTTGCAACGCCAACAGTTGCTGGAAACCGTGGGAAACATCACATGTAGTTTAGGTGTATAATACCATCTCATCAGGACCTTATAAGCATTCTCTTTCAAAAGCACACATATTGAAGCTTTCTTAACTTCCAAAAAAATAGCTTTCCACTCATTCATAGTAAATTCAGCCTTAAGTGTCACGATTGTGGTCGTGACCCCTCTCAGGCTCACCTTATTTCCGGTGGTCAGCTTCTGAGCTGGCTTCTGTCTGTTCTTTCTGAGTTAGTTCTGTCTCTGTCTCTGTGTGCTGGCTGCTTCCAGCATGGCTCTGATTACTCCACTGTACTGCACCTGTGTGTGTTAAGCTTCTCTATGCTTCGGTATGCTTTCTGCCTGTGTTTTGGTTTGTGTTCCTCTTGCCCTCTGGTGGCCAGACCTGGTGGCTGCATTGGATTGTCTGTGTGCTGTTTTCCGTTCCAGACTTCAGCCCAGTCCGGATCTTCCGGCCTGCCAGACTTGCTTGGCTTGTTTGAGCCTGCACAGCACCCGTAGCTGCCTTGTGATTGCTGCAGCTGAATCTCAGCTGCTGCTGGGCTTATTAGGCATTTGGAAACTCTCTGCTTTGCCTTTGCATCGTCTAAGGTCCCTGGTATGTTGGGGTGCTGGTGCACTTCTGCCTAGTCCAGTTTTATAGTTTGTAATTCTTGCCAGATTCTAGTTTAGTCTTTGTGTAGCTTCTTGTTCTGTATTGCTTGTTTCCCAGTCTTGTTTCTTGTTTGTTGTTCGGTGTGTAGTTCTTAGGTTGTCTGTGTTTCTTGTTCAGTGGCTGCCTGGCAGCTTTCAGTTCTGTCTCCTGTCTATCAGTGTTTGTTCCCTGTTTCAGTGGCTGCTTGCAGCTTTCAGTTCTGTCTCTTGTCTATCTGTGGTTGTTCCCTGTTTCAGTGGCTGCTTGCAGCTTTCAGTTCTGTCCCTTGTCTGTGTGAGAGTCCTAGTCTAGTATTCTGCCTAGCCTCCCTGTGTATTCTAGTCCCTGTGTGTATCCTGCTGGTTTCCAGTTCCGGCCCTGTCCGGCAAGTCCTGCCAGCCACCTGCACCCAGGGGCTCAACTCCTGGGGAAGGGTGGCCAGGTGCAGGTGAAGTCTAGCCGTCCCTGTCAGAGTTCTGTTTTAGGGGTGGATTTGCCTGCCACTGCTGCTCCACAGCAGTGGCCCAAGGGCTCACGATCCTAGTTCCTGCTTTTGGAAAACGTGACATTAAGATCTTTCTCCCACTGGGTCATGTAAAATCTGTACCTCTAATAAATTTATAGAGATAGTGCCTCTCATTTTCCCCAGTGACCACCAGATGTTTTCAAAATGTTCAAAGTCATCTGGATCATCCCTCAACCACCCCTGCTGTGCAATATAGTGTTTAATCTGCAGGTAATAAAAGATATCAGTATCAGGTATAGTGTATTTATCCTTGAGTTCAGTAAAAGATGGCATCTCACCCACTTCTAAGAGGTCCCGGAAATGGACCAATCCCTGATCTGCTCATCGGAGAAACATGGGGTGCCCAAATCCCGTTGGGAACCCTGGTTCTGAACTAATATGAGCATACTAGGAGAACCTCTGAGGCCTCCTTAATTTAGATTTAAGAGAACTCCACAGTGTTAGTAGATGTTGAACAAATGGATTGTCAGAAAGCCTGCTATAGGCCTTGGAGGAGAGAGAGGCCCACAAAACTGCCCCTACAGTATAATCTTGCACGTAAGTCTGCTCCATAACTGCCGCAACCGGTAGGATTTCATAACTCCAAGCTGAAACAAATTTCAGCTGAGTTGCTCAATAGTACCAAAGTAGATTAGGCACTCCTCGTCCCCCTAATTCAACTGACCGCCACATAATTTTTTTGTTCAACCGCGATGCCCGTCCACCCCAGAGATCTCTTGAGAGGTCTCACTGAAATTGCATTAATTCTACTCTAGGAACTAGAATTGGTAGGGTCTGGAACAAAAATAATAACCTGGGTAAGACATTCATCCCTATAGATGCAATCCGGCCCCACCACGATAACCACTTACCCCTCCAATCTACCAAATTCTTGCGAAGTTGTCGGAATAAGGGGGTGTAATTTAAATCATACAGTTGGGAAACTTCCTGGGATATCCGAATGCCTAGGTATTTAAAACTACCCCTAGTATGCCGAAAAGGGAACTCCCGAGCCAAAGAATCCCGCTCCTGCTGCGTGAGGGATATGTCTGATGTATCATAATTTATCTGAAATCCTGATATGATACTAAAATTATTTTGTTCCCGAAGAATTACTGGTAAAGTAAGACCTGGAGTCCCCACATAAAACGAAATATCATCAGCAAAAAGCGCCAATTTATATTCTCTATCCCCCACTAACTCCCTTGATATCCCCTAGTGACCGGATTCTCTTTGCCAAAAGCTCAATGAAAAGTGCAAAAAGTAAAGGAGACAGTGGGCATCCTTGTCAAGCACCTCTCAATAGAAAAGAGTGAGGAATAGCTATCATTGATCTTTAGTCGCGCCACCGGAGCCTGATAAAAACAACCCAACCAGCCCAAGATTCCCAAGCCCAGCCCCATCCTTTGCAACACCTGCCATAAATATGGCCACTCAACCCTATCGAACGCCTTCTCGGTGTCAGTATTTAAAAATGCTATTGGGGTCCCCTTTTGTCGAGCCTCCCACAATATATGTAGTGTGCGTTGAATGTTATCTGCCACTTGCCTGTGTGCTACAAAGCCTGATTGATTAGTGTGTATCAACTGGGGTAGTACCCACCCCAGTCTATCCGCTAAAACTTTAGTCAAGATTTTAACATCTAGATTTAACAGTGAAATAGGGTGATATGAGCCACAAAGCGCCGGATCCTGTCCTGGCTTCAAAAGCACTGAAATCCCTGCTTCATGCATACTTGCGGAGAGTGGTTGACCATTAAAACAGGCATTCCCTACCCATTCCAAAAGAGGTCCAACCTCCCTCACGAATATTTTGTAAAATTTTGCCAAAAAGCCATCTAGGCCAGGGGCTTTGCCCCCCCCCCTTAAGGCCCCTAATGACTGAGACCAATTCATCCAAACGAAAAGGGGCCTCTAACTGTGCACATTCTTCCCCAGTCAATGTAGGCAACTCAAGCTCTTGTAAAAATTCTTGAATGTGAGTGACATCTGTCCCTTCCCCTCTACTATATAATGATTGATAAAACTGAGTGAACTGTGTCTGAATATCGCTATCCTGGGGTCTTTAATTTTTGTAATTATATTTAAATGTTGTTTGTGGCATAGATGATGTGCAAGCATTCTACCTGATTTATTACCAAATTCAAAGAATTTTTGTTGAACTAGGCTCCTCATATATTCTACCCTTTCCACTTGAAGCTTATTAAGTGCTATACGACATTGTATCAATTGTAGAAGAACCGAATCTGAGCCTCCGTCCTGCTGCCGACGTTCTAAATAAACCAGACGCGACCTCAGTTCCAATTCTTTTCTCTCATGTTAACATTTCTTGCGGGCCCCTCACTTAATTAGGTGCCCCCGGATTACTGCCTTGAAAGCATCCCAAAGGATACCTTCAGAGATCTCCCCTGTCATTGGTTGCAAGATAATCTCGGATTACTTCTCTAAGCTCATTGCACACCTTTTTGTCACTTAAAATACTCTCATTCAGTCTCCAAAACAATTGGCGTCTCTCTATCTTCAAGCCTCCTAATACCATTTCCACAGGTGCATGATCGGAAATAGAAATAGCATCTATCCTAGAATCTGAAACCTGACTCCATAACTATCGACTACACCACAGAATATCTATCTTAGTATATGTGGATTGTGCATGTGAATAAAAGGAATAAGACCTTTTGGCCTGGATGTTGCAGACGCCAGACATCGACCAGGTCCAAGCCAGTTGTTAGTAGCTTCAGCTGTTTACAATGTGCTAAACATTAACTACTGCCTGCCCTGGAATGATCTAGAGTTGTAAAGGAAAGATTAAAATCTCCCCCTAATATGACCCCTTCCTGTTTAAACTAGAGTAGGGCCTCACGTATGGTTCCAAAGAACTCCCCTTGACCCGAATTGGGAGCATAAAGATTTACAAAAGTGACTGCCTGCCCCGAAAGAAGGCTCCACTGCCATACATCTGCCTTGTTCATTCCTATATACAGCCTCTTTGACAAAAGGAACCCCTTTACGAATATATATGACCAGCCCACCCACCTTTCGCCCCCTTGAATTTGAGTGCACTATGTACTCGCTATAGGCTCTGTGATTTAAGCAAATGTGTATCTTGCTTCCGTATATGCGTTTCTTGCAACAGAACAACGTCCCAGTGAAGACACTGTAACTCCCGATGAATTAAACAATGTTTACCAGGTGAATTTAACCCATTAACATTCCATGACCCAACTTTCAACCGTTTTTGTCCCAACCTCCCCGCCATCCCTCTCTTCCCTCTCCCCCCGGCTGATCAGCAGATGGTGAGGAAGTCAGAGCGGACCCTCCATGCAATTACCTCCCTGTCTTCCTTATTACATGCACTTTTCTCCATTCATCATATCATTCCCTCCCCATTTCACCTCGTCATGCCCCATTCACTCCACAATACCAATTCTGCCCAAGCACTCTCCCATAACGCTTAAACTCAAACAGTATTCCCCCTCTCACTCACATCCAGCCTTCACAATTCCTTTAGTAGATGAGCTGAAGACCCTGAATAGTCCAAGATGCTCAAGTTGTCCCTTCAGGCACCACAGTACCAGAGCTCCGGGCCTGCACCTTAGAGCCATGGCCAGAGCGTGTTTTTTGCCAGGTCAGTTTCTTCACCAATTGCTCCCGCGGTGATGAAGCCCCCGCAGGCACACCAGTTGGGAGATCCTTACAGCCAAGTTCTATAAGGGCCTTCCAAGCCTCCGCCACACTGTGAGCCCGTCTTGACTGACCATCCACTGTGATCTGTAATCTTTTTGGGTATAGCCAGCGATAGCGGTAACTGAACTGTTGCAAGTATTTGGTAAGATCTCTAAACTCCTTCCGCCTTTGGAGCGTTGCTCTGGCCAGGTCTTGAAACACTGATTTTACAGTTTTCCCATGGAATTTCCCCCTTGGATTGTGCCCGTCTCCAGACATCTTCCTTAACAACATAGTCATGGAAGCATACTACAACATCCCTGGGGAGCGAATCCCTTTGGGGCCCCAGGCTCCTACGGACCTGATCAAACTTAATAGCAGGTGAGGATTCTGTCTGTTGTTCCCCTGCAGTTGTCGACAAGAGCCTGGTACATATCTCCCGAATAATATGCTCACAGTTCTTATTTTGTTCTCCTTCTGGAATGTCCATGAAGCGTAGATTACTCTGCCTAGATCGGTTTTCTAGATCCTTAGTCGCTAATTTTAGGGAATCTCGCTCCTGTTGGCCATTGTTGAGCTCCTTGTGAACCGCCTGTATTTCTCCTTCAAGACTTGATTTTTTCCTTGGCCTGCTCCACGTGGTGCCCAACCTCATACATCTCTTTACGTATATGCTCCATCGCTGCTTGGATCGTTATTCTCACCTCGGACATCTCCGCTTTCAATGCTTTAAACCATCTGGCCACATCCTGTTTAGTTAGCTCTCCATCGCTTTCTGTGAACTCAACTGGATCCTCTGCATCTGACCCCGTCCGCGGCCGCCGTGTTGGCGCAGAGCTTTGCTGGCATCCAGCTGGAACCTGGTGCGCGATCCCGAAGGGCTGTTGAAAATTTATATTTTCTAGTCTCTTTCAGGCCGACATCGCACCAATTGTATGCAGCGTCAGATCCGAGGAGCTAGGGCACTGGAGATCAGATACGCAGTCAATTTATTAGCCGCTCCAACGGAGCTAAATTCTCAAGCGTCCATCTTCCAGCGATGATGTCACTTTCTCCGGAGAATATTTATTTATTTGTTGCATTTGTATCCCACATTTTCCCACCTATTTGCAGGCTCAATGTGGCTTACATAGTACCGTTATGGTGATTGCCAATTCCGGTAAGAGAAATACAAAGTAGTATTGCATGAATGACAGAGTAAATTAAGTAGTCAAGGAGAGATAGTTTTGTCCAGTTCTGGTATGAGTTTCGTTGTGTTGCAAGGTTCAGGTGCTTAGGTTGGATCATTGTGGTATGCCTTTTTGAACAGGCTGGTTTTTAGCGCTTTCCGGAAGTTTATTAGATTGTGCATTGTTTTCATGATGTTTGGTAGTGCGTTCCATAGCTGCGAGCTTATGTAGGAGAAAATGGATGCAAATGTTGATTTATGTTTTAGTCCTTTGCAGCTAGGGTAGTGAAGATTTAGGTATTGAATTGATGTGCACTTCTCTGACCACAGACAGGCCATTTATGACCTATGAACTGCATGGCTAAAAAGACTCACAATGCCCCAGAACTTAATTTTCTGAGAGCTGTAAGGTCATGCTGACCCAGCAAGGAGCACTCTTCCCCCTCCCCTGGCAGAGTCGGTACCACTAGTCCTACCATTCGCAAGGACACAAAAATGAATATACAGTTTGAGAAAGAAGAGTGTTGAGGGTTAGATAGTACTCTGATAAGACCTGTGTGCTGGGGAAATTCCTGTGGTGTCTATAATTCTCTGTAAATGAAACTTGCACTTATTATTAGATGCTGAGTTTCATAAACATTGTTCGGTGTTCTATAAACATTCAGATAGTGTGTTTCATTCTATGTAAACAATGAAGTGACACAGAAATTAGCTGATGTAACACATAATTTAACTGAATTTGCAAGTTGGGAGGGGGATTGATGCTCAATCCACTGTATATAAGGCACTACTGTGACTGTATCTAGTCAGAGGGCTGAGATGACCAACAGAGAGTAAGTCTTTGCAGCTGTGGTTTCACTCCCTCTCAATAACAAATAGCAATTTGTTATTGCCTTATTGTCTAATTGCTTTGCCTAATTACTTTGGTTAAATTTTCCTTGCAAATGTGTCATAAAATTAAATTCAGTTAAATATATATTTTTTGATTCTAAGCAATTGAGTTCTTTTCTGGATTCCAAGTTAGCTGGCCTACCTGTGTTACCACCAGGACCTATAACAAGTTCGACGCCTTAGAATTTTAAAAGGCACTAATAACCCTTCTCTGCCACCTTTTCTTACTTACTAGTAATATTGTTTTCCTGATAAATAGTTTGATTTGTCCCTTATTTTGTGGACTAAAGATGAGCATAAGATCATGTGATAATTTTGATTCAATTATGTATGTTGTAACAAATTTTCCTTTATATTATTACGACTAATAGTCTTCTTTTCTATTTCAAGAGTTCATACTTGAAACATATTGTAAATATGATAAAAATAAAATAAAAAAAAACAAAATACAAATAGAATCAGGGTAAGGGAAGGTAGGGGTAAATGAGAACAATAGATGACAAAGATATAAGAAATAACATTGCCATTTAAATCAGTGCAGAGTTGAAGTTGCTAATCAGAAACAGCAGGGTAGGCCTTACAAAACAGATAAGTTTTCAAAGTTCACCTGAATTGTAGATGGTCATGTATCGTTTTCACTGCTGTTGGTAATGCATTCCACATTTGCGTACTTAAATAGGTGAAATGTAGGTCGTCTTATATTTCTCCAAGGACAAGCAAGCTGCTTGTTCTTTCTGATGGGTGACGTCCACGGCAGCCCCTCCAATCGGAAACTTCACTAGCAAAGCCCTTTGCTAGTCCTCGCGCGCCCATGCGCACCGCACATGCGCGGCCGTCTTCCCGCCTGAACCGGCTCGTGTTCGTCAGTCTTCTTTTGTCCGCGCTTGGTTCGGTCGTGTTTACGCCGTTTGCGCCCCTTAAGTTGACCCTCGCGCGTCTTTTTGACTTTTTGCTACCAAAAAAAAAAAAACCCAAAAAAAACCAAAAAGGATTTCGGAAGAAGGCCTTTTGGTCTTTTTCCCCTTCCTGTATTTCCAGTTTTTGCCCCGTTAAGTTTTCTTTCGTCTTCGGGGTAGGCCCTTTTGAGGCCTTGGGTCGAATTTTTTCTCCCCCTCTGTTAGGTGCCTTGTCGCAATTACGAATTTTGATTTCGCCGGCGTGATTTTTCCGCCCGAGTCATCGAAGTCTCCCAGCGGCTTCAAGAAGTGCACCCAGTGTGCCCGGGTAATCTCGCTCACTGACGGGCACGCGTCGTGTCTTCAGTGTCTGGGGGCTGGGCACCGCCCGCAGGCCTGTAGTCTTTGCGCCCTTTTACAGAAAAGGACTCAGGTAGCGAGATTGGCCCAGTGGAACGTTTTGTTCTCGGGCTCTTCGTCGGCATCGGCACCGGGAGTATCGAGTGTGTCGACGTCGACAGCGTCAAGACCTCCGCCCTCGGCCGCGACTGCATCGAGGCATCGACCCTCTGCGTCGTCGGGGCTGAGACATCGGAAGGCTGCGTTGGCGTCGGTGGTACCGGGACCTCCAGTAGTGCTGATGTCGTCGGACGGTGGTGCTTCGACTGGAGTGCAGGTGAGGGCTGTCCATTCCCCTGCTGGTGGCGGTGAGCCTTTGGGTGGGTCTCCCCCTACCCTGAGGGCTCCTGCGGTACAGCCCCCCCGAGACCGACCTTCTTCGGCCTCGGCCCGAGGAAGCGACGGCTGGATTCTACGTCCTCCTCGTCGGTACCGGGAAGCTCCGGTGACATGCTTTGTTTGAAAAAGTCAAAGAAGCATCGACACCGGTCTCCTTCCCGTGTTGGTACCGAGAGCTCTGGGTCGCCGAGGGAGTCGGCACCCAGTAGGCATCGGCACTGGGAGGACAGCTCACCCTCTGTTCAGGAGGTGTCGATGCGCTCCACTTTGGACAGCCCAGAACAGCCTCCACGCCCGGAACAGACTCTGACATCGACACCTGCATCGGCTTCCATGTCTTTCTCCACAGCCGCTCTGCACGAGAGTCTCCGGGCCGTTCTCCCAGAGATCCTGGGAGAGCTGTTGCGCCCTTCCCCTCCGGTACCAGGGGTGCTTGCGCCTCCCAGGAAGGCTCCCCGACGACGTCGGCGGAGGGAGCTTCGCCGGTGCGGGCGAGGGAGTCTACCTCTCGATGCTCCCACCGTGGCCGTGGTTCCACGGAGTCGAGCCGGGCACGGCTTTAGACACAGGTCCGTGAACTTGTGTCTGATACCGATGGTGAGGCCTCGTGGGAGGAGGAGGAGGACATCAGATATTTCTCTGACGAGGAGTCTGATGGCCTTCCTTCTGATCCCACTCCCTCCCCTGAAAGGCAGCTTTCTCCTCCCGAGAGTCTGTCTTTTGCGGCCTTTGTCCGGGAGATGTCTACGGCCATCCCCTTCCCGGTGGTCGTGGAGGACGAGCCCAGGGCTGAAATGTTTGAGCTCCTGGACTATCCTTCTCCACCTAAGGAAGTGTCCACAGTACTCATGCATCATGTCCTAAAAAAGACATTGCTGGCGAACTGGACCAAGCCTTTAACTAATCCCCACATTCCCAAGAAGATCGAGTCCCAGTACCGGATCCATGGGGACCCAGAGCTGATGCGCACTCAGTTGCCTCACGACTCTGGAGTTGTGGATTTGGCCCTAAAGAAGGCTAAG
Source organism: Microcaecilia unicolor (assembly GCF_901765095.1). Classification (NCBI taxonomy): domain Eukaryota; kingdom Metazoa; phylum Chordata; class Amphibia; order Gymnophiona; family Siphonopidae; genus Microcaecilia; species Microcaecilia unicolor. The sequence goes on from NC_044039.1 coordinate 59,361,338, forward strand.
AGTTCTAGGGAGCATGCTTCGGCGCCCCCGGGCAAAGACTCTAGAACCTTAGACTCCTTTGGGAGGAAGGCCTACCATTCCTCTATGCTCGTGGCCAAAATTCAGTCTTACCAGCTCTACACGAGCATACACATGCGGAACAATGTGCGGCAGTTGGCGGGCTTGGCGGACAAGCTCCCTCCTGAGCAAGCCAAGCCATTTCAGGAGGAGGTCAGGCAGCTGAAGGCGTGCAGAAAATTCCTGGCCAGAGGGGTGTATGACACCTTTGATGTTGCGTCCAGGGCCGCTGCTCAAGGTGTGGTGATGCGCAGACTCTCATGGCTGCGTGCCTCCGACCTGGAGAATAGGATCCAGCAGCGGATTGCGGACTCGCCTTGCCGTGCGGATAATATTTTTGGAGAGAAGGTCGAACAGGTGGTAGAGCAGGTCCACCAGCGGGATACCGCTTTCGACAAGTTCTCCCGCCGGCAGCCCTCAGCATCTACCTCCACAGGTAGATGTTTTTATGGGGGAAGGAAGACTGTTCCCTACTCTTCTGGCAAGCGTAGGTACAATCCTCCTTCTTGATAGCCTGTGGCCCAGGCTAAGCCCCAGCGTGCTCGCTCTCGTCAGCAGCTTGCGACTCAGCAAGGCCCCTTGGCTCCCCAGCAAAAGCAAGGGACGAGCTTTTGACTGGCTCCAGCAGAGCATAGCCGACATCCAAGTGTCAGTGCCGGGCGATCTGCCGGTCGGAGGGAGGTTGAAAGTTTTTCACCAAAGGTGGCCTCTCATAACCTCCCATCAGTGGGTTCTTCAAATAGTCTGGCACGGATACACCCTCAATTTGGCCTCAAAACCTCCAAATTGTCCACTGGGAGCTCAGTCTTACAGCTTCCAACACAAGCAGGTACTTGCAGAGGAACTCTCCGCCCTTCTCAGCGCCAATGCGGTCGAGCCCGTGCCATCCGGGAAAGAAGGGCAGGGATTCTATTCCAGGTACTTCCTTGTGGAAAAGAAAACAGGGGGGATGCGTCCCATCCTAGACCTAAGGGCCCTGAACAAATATCTGGTCAAGGAAAAGTTCAGGATGCTTTCCCTGGGCAAATACCTTTTCCCCATGATTCAGGAAAACGATTGGCTATGCTCTCTGGACTTGAAGGACGCCTACACGCACATCTCGATACTGCCAGCTCACAGACAGTATCTGCGATTTCAGCTGGGCACACGTCACTTCCAGTACTGTGTGCTACCCTTTGGGCTCGCCTCTGCGCCCAGAGTGTTCACGAAGTGCTTGGCTGTAGTAGCAGCGGCACTTCGCAGACTGGGGGTACACGTGTTCCCATATCTCGACGATTGGCTGGTGAAGAACACATCCGAGGCAGGAGCTCTACAGTCCATGCAGATGACTTGGGGTTTGTGATAAATTATCCAAAGTCCCATCTTCTCCCAGTACAGAGACTCGAATTCATAGGAGCTCTGCTGGATTCTCGGACGGCTCGCGCCTATCTCCCAGAGGCGAGAGCCAACAACTTGTTGTCCCTCGTCTCGCGGGTGCGAGCGTCCCAGCAGATCACAACTCGGCAGATGTTGAGATTGCTGGGCCAAATGGCCTCCACAGTTCATGTGACTCCCATGGCCCGCCTTCACATGAGATCTGCTCAATGGACCCTAGCTTCCCTGTGGTTTCAGGCTGCTGGGGATCTAGAAGACGTGATCCACCTGTCCACGAGTTTTCTCAAATCCCTGTATTGGTGGACGATTTGGTCCAATTTGACTCTGGGACGTCCTTTCCAAATTCCTCAGCCACAAAAGTGCTGACTACGGATGCGTCTCTCCTGTGGTGGGGAGCTCATGTCGATGGGCTTCACACCCAGGGAAGCTGGTCCCTCCAGGAACGCGATCTGCAGATCAATCTTCTGGAGTTGCGAGCGATCTGGAACGCTCTGAAGGCTTTCAGAGATCGGCTGTCCCACCAAATTATCCAAATTCAGACAGACAACCAGGTTGCCATGTATTACATCAACAAGCAGGGGGGCACCGGATCTCGCCCCCTGTGTCAGGAAGCCGTCAGCATGTGGCTCTGGGCTCGCCGTCACGGCATGGTGCTCCAAGCCACATATCTGGCAGGCGTAAACAACAGTCTGGCCAACAGACTGAGCAAATTATGCAACCTCACGAGTGGTCGCTCAATTCCCGAGTAGTGCGCCAGATTTTCCAGGAGTGGGGCACCCCCTTGGTAGATCTCTTTGCATCTCGAGCCAACCACAAAGTCCCTCAGTTCTGTTCCAGGCTTCAGGCCCACGGCAGACTGGCATCGAATGCCTTCCTCCTGGACTGGGGGGAGGGTCTGCTGTATGCTGTGGGAAAACGCACCATATCCAATTGGCTAACAGATTGCATTTCCTTCACTTACGCCCAGGCTGGGCTGGCTCTTGAGGGTCATGCCACGGCTCATAATGTTAGAGCCATGGCAGCGTCGGTAGCCCACTTGAAGTCAGCCACTGTTGAAGAGATTTGCAAAGCTGCGACGTGGTCATCTGTCCACACATTCACATCTCATTACTGCCTGCAGCAGGATACCCGACGCGACAGTCGGTTCGGGCAGTCAGTGCTTCAGAATCTGTTCGGGGTTAGAATCCAACTCCACCCCCCTAGGCCCATGTTTATTCTGTTCCAGGCTACACTCTCAGTTAGTTGGATAAATTGTTAGGTCAATCTCGGTTATGTCCTCGCCGTTGCGAGGCCCAATTGACCATGTTTGTTGTTTTGAGTGAGCCTGGGGGCTAGGGATACCCCATCAGTGAGAACAAGCAGCCTGCTTGTCCTCGGAGAAAGCGAATGCTACATACCTGTAGAAGGTATTCTCCGAGGACAGCAGGCTGATTGTTCTCACAAAACCCGCCCGCCTCCCCTTTGGAGTTGTGTCTTCCCTTGTCTTTGTCTTGCTACATATGGGACTGACGAACACGAGCCGGTTTGAGCGGGAAGACGGCCGCGCATGCGCGGCGCGCATGGGCGCGCGAGGACTAGCAAAGGCCTTTGCTAGTGAAGTTTCTGATTGGAGGGGCTGCCGTGGACGTCACCCATCAGTGAGAACAATCAGCCTGCTGTCCTCGGAGAATACCTTCTACAGGTATGTAGCATTCGCTTTAAGGCCAATGCAATTAGAATAGTGAAGATTCATATATGTACGAGATGAGCTGATACTATTCCTGGCTGGTAGATCAGTGACACCAATCATATAACCAGGGGCATCACCGTAGAGTATCTTGTGAACTAGAGTACAAAGTTTGAAGGTAATGCGGGATATCATAGGGAGCGAATGCAGTTTCAGGCGAAGAGGTGTAGCACTAACTTCCTTGTCATCAAGCAGATGAAGCCATTACGTATGGGTTGTGTCCATCAACCAGCACACAACTTTTCACAGTGCCTCATGGCCAGCCAGCTCCACTGCCTCTTCAGTATTCTCTATTTCCCCAAGCAGGGTGGCTGCAGCTTCTTCGAGCTCCATCAAAAATCTGCCTGGGGGTGGCTCCTGGCTTGCCAGTTGTTAGCCGTGGTGTTAGAGGCTATAGCTGCTTCACTTTGAAGGCACATAGGTTAGCCCTTTCCCTGCCTTACCCATGCCCCCGTAGATGTGGACATATTAGCTTGCTTTTCCCTGTCCTTTCCCACTCAGTGGATGCAGGCACATTGGTTCGCCTTTCCCTGCCTTTCCCATTCATCTGAGCCTCCGGAGTTCTTATTACCTCTGCTTTCCTCACAGCATTAAAAAAAAAAAAAGGAACAGAGGTTTTCCTTTGATTCTTCTATGGGACTGGAGCTGTGATACTCGGTCCGGTGAGGTAAGAGTGTTTTCTCCGAGGACAAGCAGGCTGCTTGTTCTCACGACTGGGTGACGTCCGCGGCAGCCCCCACCAACCGGAAAAGGCTTCGCGGGACGGTCGGCACGCAGGGCACGCCCACCGCGCATGCGCGGCCGTCCTCCCGCCCGTGCGCGACCGCTCCCGCCAGTTCCTTTTTTTCCGCGTCTGGAGAGAGTTGTGCTTTGCCGCTCTCTGTTTTCAGCCGCCGGATTTTCGATCGCGTTTACGCGGATCGTTGCTTTTTCTACTTCGTTTTTGTTACCGCCGGTTTCTTTTCAAAAAAAAAAAAAAACCTGAGCGTGTGGAGCACGCGCTCCCTTTTTTCCCTCGTTTCCAGCGGGGACGCCGCGTTGCGGCCTAGTGGCCGCACGGTCGTTTTCTTTTTTCGAGGTGTGATTTCAGCCACCATTGACGACTTTGACTTCGCCGACGCGATTTTTCCGTCGATGTCCTCGAAGGTCCCGAGTGGATTTAAAAAGTGTGGTCGCTGCGGCCGGCCGATCTCGCAGACCGACACCCACGCTTGGTGCCTCCAGTGCCTCGGGCCGGAGCACAATATCAAGTTGTGTTCCCTGTGTCTCGGTCTCCGGAAACGGACTCAGGTTGCGAGGCAAGTTCTGCGGGACCGTCTTTTTGGAACTTGCGCCGGCCCCTCGACGTCGACCTCGACGGCATCGGTATCGACGCCCGGTCCTTCGGTACCGGTATCGATGCCCGAGACATCGGCACCGATGGCATCGACCCCAGGAGAACAGGTCCCGTCGGCCTGCCGGTCCGCCGGCGAGGGTAGAGGTGAGCGGCCGCGTGGGCAGTCGGCCCCGGTCACTCCCTCAGCCCGTGGCCCACGGGACTGAACCCTGTCTGACCCGGCTCCTCTGGACCGAGGGGGATCGTCCTCCTCCTCCTCCATACCTCCCGGCGCCGGTGACGCGCATCGAAAGAAAAACAAGAAGCGTCGTCACCGGTCGCCCTCGGTGCATCCGGACATCGGAGAGGAGGCGACGCCGAAGCGTCATCGTCGAGAGGAGAGGTCCCCGTCGGTTGTGGAGGTACCGACGCGTCAGGGTTCCGGCACCTCGGTGCCGTCTCCTGGCCCCCATCAGCTTCTGGCACCGACACCCTTACCGGCCCCACCGCCTTTCCCGGCAGCGGGCCTGGACGAGTGCCTCAGAGCCATCCTTCCGGGGATCTTGGAAGGGCTGATGCGCCAGGCTGTGCCCGGCGCCAATGTCTGTGGCGCCGGCGAGCTCTAGCCCGGCGCCGGGGCCGTCGACACCGCCGCCGCTTGCGGCGCCGGTCTCGACCGCCACACAGGTGGAGTCCCCGTCGACGTCGATGGAGGGAGCTCCGTCCCCGCCGGGGCGGGAGTCCACCGCTCGACGACACCGAGACCTCGGTGCCTCGACGTCGAGCCGGGCCCGGTTCAGGACTCAGCTCCACGAGCTTATGTCCGATACCGAGGATGAGGCCTCTTTGGGGGAAGAAGAGGACCCCTAGATATTTCTCCTCAGAGGAGTCTACGGGCCTTCCCTCGGACCCCACGCCTTCACCGGAGAGGAAGCTCTCACCTCCTGAGAGTCTCTCCCTTGCCTCCTTTGTGCGGGATATGTCTATTAGCATTCCCTTTCCCGTGGTCTCTGTGGAAGAGACGAGGGCCGAGATGCTCGAGGTCCTCGACTATCCATCACCACCTAGAGAGTCCTCCACGGTACCGCTGCACAATGTCCTCAAGGAGACACTGCTTCGGAACTGGGTGCGACCGTTAACTAACCCCACCATTCCCAGAAAGCAGAGTCCCATACAGGATCCACTCTGACCCAGAGTTAATGCGGCCCCAATTGCCCCATGACTCGGCGGTCGTGGATTCTGCTCTCAAGAGGGCACGGAGTTCGAGGGATACCGCCTCGGCGCCCCCGGGGCGGGAGTCTCGCACTCTGGACTTGTTTGGGAGGAAGGCCTACCAATCCTCCATGCTCGTGACCCGCATCCAGTCATACCTGCTCTATATGAGCATCCACATGCGGACTAATGTGCAACAACTGGCGGACCTGGTCGATAAGCTCCCGCCGGAGCAGTCCAGGCCTTATCAGGAGGTGGTCAGGCAGCTGAAGGCGTGCAGAAAGTTCCTGTCCAGGGGTATCTATGACACCTGTGACGTGGCATCTCGTGCTGCGGCCCAAGGTATAGTGATGCGCAGGCTCTCATGGCTGCGTGCCTCTGACCTGGACAACCGCACCCAGCAGAGACTGGCCGACGTCCCTTGCCGGGGGGATAACATTTTTGGTGAGAAGGTCGAGCAGATGGTGGACCAACTGCATCAGCGGGAAACCGCTCTCGACAAGCTCTCCCACCGGGCGCCTTCAGCATCCACCTCAGCAGGTGGACGTTTTTCCCGGGCCCGGCAGGCTGCACCCTATTCTTTTGCAAAGCGTAGGTACAACCAGCCGGCCCGAAGGCCTCGTCAGGCACAGGGACAGCCCCAGCGCGCTCGTCCCGTCAACAGCGTGCGCCTAAGCAGCCCCCTGCGCCTCCACAGCAAAAGCCGGGACGGGCTTTTGACTGGATCCACGGGAACATAGCCGCCCTCAAAGTGTCCGTACCGGACGGCCTGCCGGTCGGGGGGAGGTTAAAATTTTTTCACCAAAGGTGGCCTCTCATAACCTCCGACCAGTGGGTTCTCCAAATAGTGCGGTGCGGATACGCCCTGAATTTGGCCTCCCTGCCTCCAAATTGTCCTCCGGGAGCTCAATCCTTCAGCTCCCATCACAAGCAGGTACTTGCAGAGGAACTCTCCACCCTTCTCAGCGCCAATGCGGTCGAGCCCGTACCAACCGGGCAGGAAGGGCAGGGATTCTATTCCAGGTACTTCCTTGTGGAAAAGAAAACAGGGGGGATGCGTCCCATCCTAGACCTGAGAGGCCTGAACAAATTCCTGGTCAAAGAAAAGTTCAGGATGCTTTCCTTGGGCACCCTTCTGCCAATGATTCAGAAAAACGATTGGCTATGTTCCCTGGATTTAAAGGATGCATATATTCACATCCCGATACTGTCAGCTCACAGACAGTATCTCAGATTCCGCCTGGGCGCACCGGCACTTTCAGTATTGTGTGC